>NC_053112.1:24355777-24679943 GCF_010015445.1 Perca fluviatilis | reverse complement strand
GCAAACACAACAAAGGGCCTTTTCCAAATTGTTGCCACAAACTTAGAAGTGGGCTATTGTGTAAAATATCACTTAATGTTGTCTTTTGTGTTGTGTTAGACACTGAGGTGGTTCAGGTCAAGCTGGCGCAAAAGGCGTGAGGATACATAAGTGTAAACTCACCTAGCCATGGCCAGGTTACAGAAGGCAGCATACTGAAGGCAGTCCTGCTGCTTCAGCTCCTTGGCTAACTGACCTAACATAGGTGAAAACAGCAAAATACATGCGAGGCAAACTGTGAAGAAACCGTTTGATGACCGTTCTCTACAACATGGAGGATAACAAGGAGAAAGGTTGAAGGTGGTAACATGTTGTGCGTACTGAACGAATACTGTAATTTTGGTGTTAACAGTGTGAAGGTAACGTTAGGTGGTAGGTATGGTTGTGCAGAGACCAGCTGGCACTTACCAAACTGCTCACTTGCCTCTGCTACATTAGGCTTCCGAAGAAAACGTCTGCAACAAAGAAACAAGCATTTCAATTGTCTAAAAGATCTCTATAGTAGCAAGCTATAGTAAAAGCACTTCAGTTAACTGTGCTAAACAGAAGAATTAATGCGCTAATGGATCTTTAAGGTCATTCAGAGGCTGTAGTGGGTTCCCTTTTAAAGCTATTTGTACAAATCGGGTTAAATTGGTATTATATGAAACTAGACAACCTAAAGAATCCAGTGGTATCAACCATGTCATTCTAGCTTGTCGGGAAGGGTGATTAATAATGCTCCAGATTTAGGCTAAATTTTGGCGAGGGAAAAACTGGCATGGCCCTTTTCAAAGGGGTCCCTTGACCTCTCACTTCAAGATATCTGAATTAAAATCAGTTCTATGGGTACCCACAAGGCACAGAATATTATTGGATGGATTCAAATGTAGCAGATTTGAGCTAAACATTCATTGAGTGAACGCTACTCCAGCATAGTATAACAAAAATAGGTTTCAAGATTAGTAATAGCCAAATTCCTAACCTACCTATTTTATGCAACTTAAAAAAAGTAAACACCAAACTAGTAAATGTCTCTCTTAAGGTGGCAAGAGTGAAACTGAGTCATTCTCAACCTTTGTTGTGGTCTGGTTTCAGAATTATGAGGACAGTCCGTTTCAGAAAGCAGGTTTAGTGAAAACTTTGAGTTTGTTAACCCTGAGATGAGGGAAACTCTGGGTTTTCGGTTTCAGAAAGGGAGGTTAATCAAACCTGAGAGAGAGGGGTAACTCCAGCCCGTTTCAGAAAGAGATGTAATTTGATGTAATGTAATTGTCTTGAAGTCAGTTACTATGGTAACTGAGCCTGTGAACCTAACCTGGTTGGGAGCAGGTTTTCTTCAAGAAACCTTTCATTTCCTCATTCATTAAGTCTGTATTAGGCGCATTTTAGCGCAGTTTGTTATCTGCATGAATAAAAAACAGGGTTGGTTTATTAACCATGTTAGGCAGACAATAAAACATGGCATTTCCTTTTGTCGACGATCGTGTTGATGAAGAAGCTGTATTACTTCGCAGGGAGTTAAACATATGTAGGGTAGGGGTGGTACGGTTCACAAAACCCACGGTTCGGTTCGTATCACGGTTTTAGGGTCACGGTTTTTGGTTCTGTACGGTTCTTTTTTCTTTTAATCTTTAACACTCCAGAAATATACTTCAGCATATGATATATAGCTAAAATTAGCATATTGAATGCATGTTGCACAATACATGCACACAGTGGCAGTTCTACCTATTGTTTTATTTCCGCTGTCATCATAGGTAACATGAAATCCAAAATGTTCCCACACACCAGACTATATACGCTGCTGGCGCTTCCTCCAACTCCGGGCAGCCTACCTTATCTCTCCCACTTGACATTTCTGCATGTGACGTGACCTGCAGCAGCAGCACTCCACACTCCACTTGAGGAGCGGTCAAAATCTGACGAAAATCTTTTAAACTGACCTTTGTCGATCAAAAAAAAAACAGACAGATTCAGCAACTGTATGACCTATTTCTCACTTAAAATGTTTTCAGAAACAGGTTTTGGTGAACTATTTTCGTAAAATACGTGGCCTTGACCAACTGCCACTTTGCTCGTTTGAAAGCCAAAAGGTGGGCCAAATTCTCTGGGCGGGCAAAGCAGTGAAAGGGGAGGTATTCCAGATCGGCCCATCTGAGCTTTCATTTTCTCAAAGGCAGAGCAGGATACCCAGGGCTCGGTTTACACCTATCACCATTTCTAGCCACTGGGGGACCATAGGCAGGCTGGGGGAACGCATATTAATGTTAAAAAACCTCATAAAGTGAAATTTTCATGCCATGGGACCTTTAACATAGGTGTCGAAAGCGGGCACTACGGCAATAAGTGGTTAGTACACATTGACCGTGTACTGACGAACAGTGCGACGCACATACGCTCCGAACCGAGACATGCGAACCGAGACAAGCGAACCGAGAGAAGCGAACCGAGCGGTTCCGATGTTTTTTCATGAACCATACCACCCCTAATGTCGGGAGATGATATTGAGGCCCCGACCATATATGTATTTTCATTTCCAGATACTACCCTACCTATTTGAGCGGTATCCTTTTTCTTCCCAGTCTATCAGTTATGTAGCCTAAATAAACTTATCCGTCCTCATATCACTAACGTCACCCATCGTGTACATGCTCTTACATCCCAGCAGATTCTTGTGTCGCATTACGTTTTTTTGCAAACGGCAGTTTTCTTTACAACATTGGTGATGCGGAGAATATTAGTAAAGCCATTGTATAGCAAAGCGCCGTCAGAAGAGTGTGACTCGCTCTGAAAAATTTAAAAGTTTTTGTAGTGTTCCCTGGACACAAACCAGTAAAAGCCATTACAAAGGAGTTCCACAGTATTGCAGGTGAAATTCTCTCTCTTTTGCAGCAGTCACTGTGTTGCTTTTTTAACGAAATATATGTTCAAACTCGCTGTATGTGCGCATGAGTATTTCCGCAACCAGTTTGTTTGTGGCTGTTACCATGGTGAATCATAGTATCATGGTTCCATTCATGTTTCCTTTTTATAGTGGTGGTGCACTAACTCTGAGTGAACCTACTCTGAGTTGACTGAACCAACTCAAATCAGCTGTTCTGGAACCGAGTTCAGGGTTAGACTCAGAGTTTGTTAAACCTCCTTCCTGAAACGGGCCCCTGGAGAATATTAGATACAAAATACAATGTAAGCTCTACAGGATTATTTTGTCCTTGGCAACTAACGCGTTTTTATCAAATTATGTACAGAGTTTCTGGCATTCTTTTATCAAATGGCTTGAAAGAAAGTGCATATATAGCTGCCATTAATGACGATTTAAAAAAAAAGCTGTAAAAAAAGCTGAGCCCTGTATGTTTACAACATCTAGCTCCGCACCTGGACAGGAGCTAGCTAAATTAACCAGTTAATTACTACTATTCATGAACCTAACTAAACCAATGAAATCTACCAACATTATATTGCATTAGAAACAGCATCACATGCATATAAATGTAGGTTAAATAACGTAATATGACACGGACAGTAATGGCAAAGGGCTAAATGTTAGCTTAACCTAGCTTACTAGCGCTAGCTGTATCACTCTTTACCATTATTGTCAAGTAACGTTACGCTAAACCTGATATTCACTGAACTTTCTATTTGAACTAAGGTAACTTAACGCCTTACTTTTTCAGTTTGTTTGACACGGCACGGTATCTCGCCAGAAAATCGCCCTCTGCAGCCATGGTTAATGCAGAAAAACACAACAAACCAAACCCGGAAGCTAAACTGACAGGAGCGATGAGATTGGCTCGTAGAATCGAAACCTAGCAATTCCATTGGTCAGGGTGGCGCTTATCTGAAGAAGGAAATGCCCAAACATGGAGATATGTTTCAGAAATAGAAATCAGACGGAGACAGGTATTTCTTTTTCATTACATTACATTACATGTCATGTCATGTCATTTAGCTGACGCTTTTATCCAAAGTGACTTACAATTGCTATATATATGTCAGAGGTCGCACGCCTCTGGAGCAACTAGGGGTGAAGTGTTTTGCTCAGGGACACATTGGTTGATGTATCATAGTGGGAATCGACTATCATAGTGGGAATCGAACCCAGGTCTCCCACACCAAAGGCACGTGTCATATCCACTGCACCATCCCACATCCCATTTTTCAATGTATGTAGTCATTTACGTATGCAATTTAAAAATGTTAACCCGCTACATTTCAGAGGGACACACTGTACATTTTTGTTTGTTTTATTTTACATTTTTTTTTACTGTATATTATTAACAGTCTATGTTTTGAACCTATAATGCATTTTTATATAGTAAATTTGACCTCCCAACAGTAAATAAAATAGTTAATATTAGATCCACTGCAACCAGCTACAACATTACAATGTTAATGCAACCGTATGAATAATATAATACATTATAATGTAACACTAATAGAGGCTATTTTGCCTGCACAATGAGTAATTTTGCTGAAGTTCTTTGAGTATATTTTGCTGATAATACTTTGGTATTAAATTTAGAAAATTCTTCACCTTTAAAGAATCGAAATACTTTCTCTACCACTGTTAACATGTGACAATGACACAGCAAAGCAAACTGAGATCATCTCAGCCACTGATATAAATATTACAACCTGGTGAAACAAGTTTATTTCTGATTCAAAAATTTTCATAGACAATCTCAAATACGCCTTCGTGCTGGTCTTGTGTGGGTTGTGTCATCTGTGGAGGAAGTAAAAGACAGGTCAACAACTGCTTTATTGTTTTCCATGATAACAGAATGTGACAAAGCACCTAAAGTTTACACTGACCGTTTCTTTGGGTTCCCTTTTCTTGGGTTTAGCTTTGCTTTGGTCTGGCTCTCTGTTGGCAGCTGAGTGATCCAGTACATCATAAATGGACCTGGGTCGAGGCTCTAGACTCTGAGAGAATTTCTCATATCAGTTTCCAACAATTATAAAAATTAACACAGCAGGGAAGGTGGAGGAGTAGAAAGATGCTTACAGCATAAAAAGACGTAGATGGAGCTGTTATTACATCCATGTTATCTTCCTCCATCTCTGTCTCCTTCATTTCTTCTGTGTTCTGCTTTCGTTTTCTATCGGTGTTTCTGCATTCAGTGGTGCACTTTTTCTAAATAATGTAAATTGAAATGCATTAAAAGGAAAATGAATAACAAAAACTGGATAACAAACGAACTAGACTAAAGCCGGTCTCTCTCTAGTTTTTTGCCTTTATTTTCAGTTAAGTATTTATTAACATCTTTCCATACACATTCAATCACATAGTCTTTACACAGTATTCTTTTTTACAATAAAAGTGGCTGGACTCGGAGTTAATTAAATGCTTGAATTTAATTATTTGTACCCAATGATATAGCTTTAGAACAGGATAGGTCAGCATTTAGACTCGAGCTATGAAACCCACACAGTCACTGACAGGATGAGGCACCATTGAGTGTGTTTTTGTGTAAGACTAAGTAGTTTCTGTTCTACAGATTGGACTCCAGTCCAGCCCAGTTTGTCTAGTTGCATTGTATGGTCAAAGGCAGCTCTTTTAATTAAATAATCCTTTGATTTTAAGAAGTTGCTTAGTTGCTGGTACACAACAGTTTGTAAGTTCAACTTTGGTTTATGGTTGCTTATCACACATGTATCTACTCTATTTTAAAATGTTGCTTGATGACAACTATCAAATAGTTGCCGATTCATTTTGTGTCGATCGACTAAATATAATTTGAACATTAAAAAGACTCAACTTCCTCTGGAGCTTCTGAAACTCATTTACATCACTGCCTGTTATAACAAAGCAACATTCTTCCGTTGCAAAATGCTTTTTTTTAACTTCTGCTATGAGCAGTACACATCTTACCCCATGTCCTCTGAAGACACACACTGAGCCAACCACACTGAAAACCAGCAGCACACCAGTGAAGACAGCGACTATGATGAATTCTGTGTAATCCCACATTACAAGATCCCTGTAGCCGTCACCTGGAAAACACCCACCATTCAATGTCAGTCTGTGCAGGAATGTTTTCATAACTGGCTGAAGGATTCCTCATCTGTCGAGCCAGTAATCCACAGTCTAAAAATATTTAAGATCTATGGACTTTTGCACATTTCAATATAAACTGAATTCATTGTCAGCATCAGTATTTGTCAACTAATGGCTTTTGACATCTATACAGTGATTCCTATTCTGGGGGTCGGGACCCTCCAAGGGGTCCCAAGATAAATCTGAAGGGACACAAAACTCTAAGGCCACGTCCACACGTACCAAAACGATCTTTTTTTTACCCGTCTTCCCTGGATTCGTTTCAAGAATAGTTGCGTCCAAACGAATCCACTTGTAAATGACTCAATACGCTACTTCATATGCCAGGCCTATAGGCAGCGCTGTTTCTGCTACAGAAATTCACCAAAAAACGGAGAAGAAGAGCATAGTCACTTCCACTTCCCATCATAACATGACTAGCTAGATTATAACTTTCTCTTAATACATCCGTGGACTATAATAACTTTCACCACTGCTCATTTTATAAAGGCCGCCGCAAGAAAACGTGTCTTTTTTTTTTTACGTTGTATAATGTGCTTTTGGATTGCTTTTTATTTTGCATGATTGCAGCCCGCTAACGTTAGCTAGCTCTAACATCGGCAGTCAAACAAACATCAATGATCCATGAATGATGTCTTTTTAATAATCTATACGTTTTTCTTGCAGTAGGCTTTCTACAATAAGCCGTGGTAAAAGTTACTATAATCCGTTCAAGGAGTTGATAAGCAGACAGATTAGCTAGCTAGTTGATAAGTTGTCTACTTCCACTTTATAAACAGATAGCCATAGCAGCTAACGTTAACGTTACTTCGCTGCTGGAGCGGTCAGCTGCTTTAGCGGTCAGCTGCTTTAGCGATGTTTAACGTTGGCTACATAACGTTAGCAATATATTTTGTGTAGAATCCAGAGGAAAGTGTCAGGGAGCAGAGACACAGTATTTAGATGAAGTGAGCTGGTTTGACCATGGAGATGGGACATGCTCGCTTAGCTTCACCGCAGTTGTGTGCGTCAGCGGCCGTGGGAGAGGGTGTAAAAGAGGGGTGTGGCGATGACATCATCAATACGGATTTGTATTCACCATCCATACGAAGCTAAACGAGAGCCGTTTTCGGATTTTTTCACCCTGAGACCAGGTTTAAAAAAAGTGCGTTTTCAGGCATTGCGTTTGCAGGATTCGTTTGGACGGTCGGCCTAAACGATGCAAAACGTGCGTTTGCACAAAAAAACGTTTCCGTGTGGATGGCCCCTCAATGTCCTTCAAATGAACCATCAGTTGATTGAACTGCTCACAGCTCAAGTGCAATCAAACGACTCATTGGAAACAAACAACATTGCCTCTGTGGGTTTTACAGCGAGTAGGTAGCTTGTTAGTAAACATTGTGTAAATAAGTGACCCCAACAAATTATGCGACTTCGTGCCAACCAGAACTTTGTTTTTGCTTGAATCTGTTGACACCTGAATAAATACATCTGCTAAAGACTGAACTTCCTGTCCTTGTCATTGAGTCTAGCGCTTAGCGCCGGCCAAGACGATTGTGATTGGTTTAAAGAAATGCCAATAAACCAGAGCACATTTTTCTCCCATCATGGAATGCTGTGTGGACTAGCCAGACCCTCCCCCGCAGCGCAGTGGAGGAAGGATTGGCAACGCGAGCCTGGGTTAACCTTGTCCATTTGCTATTGTTTTTGATGGCTGCTCCCAACTAGTGGCTTCACAGCAGTAGCGACTGCTTGCTAATCTACAACCTAACATGAGCTAATATCGACTCTGCCATATTTAATCAGCAGAGACACTAGCAGAAGTGGTCGCTATGGCAATGCACGTCCATTAATCTGGGTGGTAGAGATTCTGAAGAGGGGGTTGAATTTGTTTGGCAGTTGAGTTTAATTACCAACAATTTTCGCGCAGCATCGCTTACTGCACGTTTAAGGCTGTAATGGAGTGACTACAAAGCTATCAGTGGGTGTAACCATTTTGGAATAATGCACTAACACTCCCAAGTTGGAATAACTTTTTTTTTCAGTTTTCCGCTGATGTCGAATGAACGTAGCAGGAGTTTCCAGGCAATTTCTTCTAATTTGTACTAAGTTAAACATTTTCAACTGTCGCCCCTACCCTATTTCATGACACTGCTCAGTCTCATACTGAGTCCTGTGCTATCCCACAGTGCTTTGAGACAGAAAATGAAGAGGAGCAAACTTGCGCCACATCCAGTGGGTCTTCATCATTAGGTGGAGGAAAAGGTTGAGGACAGTCTTTTACAGAGAGCCCACACCTTGTTATAACCTCCAGTTTAAAGATCTCATACAAAGACAGAACTGAAGAAATTCAATAAAATCTGGTAACTGCTTCTTTACTTCCCTAAACATCCATTTTATTTCACATCCACTTCTTTTCCTACTCACCTCTCACACGAAGAAACCAGTACACCGTGGCTTTTTTATATTGGCAACTGTATTCTCCTGACATGGCCAGGTTTTTCAGCTTCAGTGTCAGTTGGACCCTTTGTCGCTGGCCAGTCGTCTCAGAGCTGTAGTTATAAATCTGATTTTCGAAAGGATCAGAGCACGTCAAGACGTATCTGGTTTGGTTTGCTGGTATCACCAGCTCACATTTAATGGCAATCTCTTCGCCTGCGAAGGCCACAAAGACTGTGCTTTCCAGTTCTGTGAGGGGACATAACATAGAGGTTAATATTTGAGCTGAAATGATTGGTCTATTAAGTCAATTATTAAGCAAAATGCTAAACACATGTCTAAACATCATTTGATCAAAATATAGTTTGGATGGCTTACCTAGTGTGCTCATTCCTGAGCATACAGAAAGGAAGAAAAAGACAAATATCCAGGTCGACACGAAAGAAAGATGCCAAACTTGTTGAGCTTCCATGTTGTGATCTTTAGAGATATTTCTGACTGTCTTCTTCATTGAGGTTGTTTCACATATCTATTCAGTGTTTCAGTTTGTCTTGGTACATAAACTGCAGCGTTGGGTTTCCTGTTTCTGCCAAAACTACTTCCTTAAAATGTTCTATTTTTCTTGACATTGACTCATTTGGGACAATAAAGGGACCTGAGCACTGATTACTGTAAAAGAGCCTTTACAACTCTGTTTGATACATGATGTTTAACATTAAAGCCTGAAAGCATTGTACACCACGAGGATACATACAAAGAATAAAAATGTAGAAAGGTGGCCCCCTAACTGGCTTTGTATTGTGTTACAGTAAGAGGAAATATTTCTGGTTGCATTATTCTGTTACGTCAGCCTCTGGATGTGAAGTGAAGTGCAATGTTGGATTTCCTCCACAGTGAGACAGTGTTGGAGAAACAAAACTGTCCAGTTTTGTTTATTGGGGTAAATTACTGTAAATTACGCGCACACCTCGTCATGTGGTTTTTAAAAGACAGATGAAGCAAAAGACTCAAGCAGTGAGAGTATTGTGTGTGTGTGTGTGTGTGTGTGTGTGTGTGTGTGTGTGTGTGTGTGTGTGTGTGTGTGTTGCGGTGTGCATGTGTGTGTGTGTGTGTGTGTGTGTGCGTGCGTGGATGTGCGTGGGTGCGTGTGTGCGTGTGTGTGTGTGTGTGTGTGTGTGTGTGTGTGTGTGTGTGTGTGTGTGTGTGTGTGTGTGTGTGTGTGTGTGTGTGTGTGTGAGAGAAGCTGGAATTCCGCTGAAGGTGACAAACTGCCTGTTGGTAATGTGAACCAGCTGTGGCTGATGGAAGTGACTTCTCCACAGCAGTAACTCTCTGTCAAATCGCTCTCTGAGGCTGCCAGGAGAGGCGTGGAGATGTTGAAGTGCAGCGGTTATTATTATCATTTAACCCCATTTGTTTGTCTGTTTTTTTTACTTCCACCCCTGATATGCCTCCCCTCTCCTTCTCTCTTCTCTCTCTACACATTTTTCACCATTTTCTCTCTTGGCAGCATTAGTGGCCAACTCTGACCTCATCTCAGCCACAGCATGAAAACAGACACAGAGAGCTAGAATAACATCTGGGTGCCAGTCAATAAAGAATAATTCATTCCATTTCATATCACGTCTCATAGTCTCCTTATCTGCCCTCTTTCCTGGGGAGTTAAGCATACAAATCCTTTATACATAAAAAAACAAACATTGTAAGAACAGCACTTAAAGAAGCACAACATAGAAGAAAATTCCTCCTAAATGCACATACATATTTTAACATATTTCAACTCCACCACATTTCAGTGGGAAACATACTTTTTACTTTGTTACTACATTGTCAATACTTCTGTACTTTTACCTAAGGAAGAATTTGAATCAGGACTTTTACTTGTAATGGAGTATTTCACAATATGTTACAGCAATGCTATTTTACTTGAATAGAGGATCTGAAAACATCTTAAAGTCTTGAAAATGAAATACTAAAAAACCCTTTTCAGAGTGTATATACTGTATATTTTGGCTTTGAGGTGTGTTTAGCCTGTGAGCTGCTTTTGTGGGGGTAAAGGGCAGACGGTGGGAAGCAGAGAAAGATGAAAAAGGTCTATAACTCTAGTTTTGAGGAGGAACTGGATCCTGCAGCAGAGTCAAATTACAGCATCGGACACATATACCTGTCTGTTCCACAAAGGGGTGAAGAAGAGGAGACCAAAACGGGGTAAATAATGAGAGTTATCTTAAAGAAGAGGACGTGCCACACATCTGGCAGCAGCTGGATGTCATAGTGTGTGCCAGAGAAAGAGTAGGAGTTGGGCGTGTGTTGGAGTGTAAAGAGCTCTCCACAAATAAGGAGTTTTTAAACTCAGGACTGAACCTGCCACACTCTCCTCCAAATTATATTACAGCTGCGAGACGAGGGTGGAGAGAGCATAAGAGAAGAGAAGAGAGAGCGAGAGGGGAAGAAATAAGTAGAAAAGACCAGGGCAGCGGCAGAGTGGAGAGGCGAGAGAAGCATCTGATATTCAAGCTTGATCGGAGGACTTCCTGCTGAGAATTGAAGCATCAACATAATTTTAAAGTTGTGAGTATCGGCTCATTTGCTCCTTTTTCCAGCCTGTGACGCTTCTACTACTGAACCGTTCTGCAAAGTTAAGAAATGTCGTTATTTCAACACAAACCACATTCATGACAGTGAAGGGACACTGGTTTGAGGCTTGATTGTTGTGTTGTTGATGTGTTTGTCTAGATGTGACACAAGCTGTATCAGATTATAGTTCGGCTAATTTTCACTGCGCCTTTGATCGGCCTCCAAATTCATATTCCCTGGAAACACTTATAGGCTAATACCTCAACAATGAGTCATCGGCTTATTATTGTCCGGTGTGATTCATAGACTTTGTCATATGGATGCAATCCTGATTTTTCTTTTTTTCTCCTCTTCTCTGGGTCGCCTGCTTTCACCTTCTCCTTTGTTTTTCCTCTCACACCTGGAGTCATGGGATTAGGCCATTCTGCTCTCATAACAGACACACGGAACTGACTGCCACACAACAAAAAGGCTACTTTCTTTAGGCTTCTTTTATGAATGGCTTTAAAGTTGAAAGACTTGAAGGAACCTCACTGTGCATGGACAATCCAACAGAAGGATTCAAACCATTCTCTTAAGTAAAAGAAGAAAAAATACCAGAGAGTAAAATATACTTAAAGTACAGAAGTAATTGCAGCGAAATTTAGTTAAAGTATTAAAAATAAAAGTATTCACCATGAAGAATGGCCCCTGAGTGCCCCTGGCTCCAGAGTGTTATGTTATTGTATTTATTATATCATATTTATTACACATTTTGTAGGCCTATTTAAAATCTGAATCTACAAAGTAACAAAAGTTGTCAGATAAATGTAAA
The DNA here is from genome assembly GCF_010015445.1 of Perca fluviatilis. Classification (NCBI taxonomy): domain Eukaryota; kingdom Metazoa; phylum Chordata; class Actinopteri; order Perciformes; family Percidae; genus Perca; species Perca fluviatilis. The sequence continues at coordinate 24,668,055 of NC_053112.1, read as the reverse complement.
AAGTAGAAGTAGGCCTATATCAAAACAGTACTGTAGCCTACTTACGTTACTTTCCACCACTGGATAGGACGTGTGCACATGAAGACTGTCCTTGTTTCACTTATTTTTTACCTAGCCTATTTCTTTTCTTTTGTCTCTTCTGCATGAAAAAGAAATACCTTTATCTGTTTACTTTCAACAGGCAACACATAAGGCTAATTTTTCTCTTTCATTCTTATCTTTTTTTCTAAAGGGGGAAGTGTCTGTCTGTTCGTAATGGCCCCTCCTTCTTTGTTGATGCTGCTGATGGTGGTTGCCATGGCAACTGGGGTGGATTTAGTCAGCGAGGAGAATGAACTGGATTATGGATACTGGAACTACAGAGAGGGAGGTAAATCACGAGCCTCCGTTTGATCATTTGACGTTCTAGAGATACGAGGCCTGTAAATCACTAGATGTCTGCAGTTGTAATTATAAAGAGACTTTATTTGTGAACTGAATGAAAAGCAGCAACTTCAGAAACTGTAGAGATGGGATGACCATTTGGATCTTAAAGTGATTAGAACACACGTGCTTATAATATTCACGAGTCTTCATGAGATCATTTTCTTTAAATCGAAGCCTGATGGTGTGATGGATGTTTTGGTTTCAGCTGATAGTGTCAATGTGGCCTCAGTGCGCAGTGTGACCAGAGTTTTAGACGCCTGGGGAAAACGCATCTTCCGTGAAATCAAGACTTTGCTGCACTCTCAGCCCAGCACACTGCTGCCTGACTACTCCAGGTAACTTTAACACTCTCTCAGTGAGGCTGTCTGACTCTGAGCAGTTAGATTGGTTTGTTCTGCTCCGTCACTTCTTCAGTAGGGTACATTTACTACGACTATCACCTGTGCCCATGTAGCCTACTACCACAGAGCCTGTAGTCCCTTCTGAGCAGCTTGTGTCAGCACAATCGTTAAGGTTTTATTTCCATTCATTGACATCTTTTTTTCCATTCATTTTATCCCTCCACATTGCCATATTTTATATCTGTCACTGTATTGTTGTTTTATTTAGCCTAAAACATTTAGGCTACCTGGCACAAACAGTGGCCTGTCATGTTTTAGTATTTGTATTGTAAGTGATTTTATTTATAACATCCGGGGCTGCAGTTGCTACTGACAAGACCAAGGTCATGTTCTTGGTATTTCAATTAAATTCAATATATTTCAATTCAATTCAAATAGGCTACTTAATCGACCCTCATGCATGGGGCAATTTGAGGCAAGCAGGTGTGCAAACATTAAAACACAGAAACAATTCATTCACATGCATAAAACAATCTAAAACACAAAATGTCATTACCTGAAGAAACATTCACAATCTACAAATAATTACACAAAAATTACACATGATGGGTTATGAAGGCTATTTCTGATTATTTTAAATTTAATTTAATTTTTGGATTAAATATATTTCAAATTAATTTGTTAATATTAATCAATTATTTTTCCATCAGAATTATATTCCTGGCAGTATATGGAGAAGTCTTTGGTGTAAATTTGATCTCCCTATCTGAGATACAAGTTCCTTCTTGACCGTGGAAACAGCAGTTGAAAAAATAAATATACCGATATCGATATTTCACATTAGTCTTCATTGGCAGTTGCCATAGCATTGCATATTTTCAAATAAAAGTAGGCTATATATAATATTTTTGAACGTATTATCATATAATTATATACTTTTTTAGAAGTCCTGATATTGCTCAGAATTGTTTTTTTCATTTACAACTTCATGACAACATGGACTTCTGCTAATGAAGATGGTGTGATATGATCACAAGTTCCATAAACAGCTTGAAGTCAGATTTTTTTAATGTCTTTATTTCATCCTGCCGCAAGCCTAATGTTAAAAAGTGATGTAAAATAATATGATAACAGAGTGAATGAGAGTGCAGGTGTAGCACATGAGCATGCTGTAATTGATTAATTCTCCCATTATAATCAGCCACCCTGTCACAACAATTGTTAAGATATATTTTTGTATTGTATTTTATTCTGTCTTATATATTAGTTTATAGGCTATATTATATTACATTATCTTTGAAGCCTCCTCTGTTCGTCCTGCAGGGTGCGCCCTCTGTCCGAGTCCGTCAACGACCTGTTCAGAGAAGTGTCCCTGCTGCGCAGGCGCATCACCGAACTCTCTCATCGCCTAGCAACCCTGGAACCGTTCCTCCGTCACCACGGCTACTGGGAGGTGGGGGAGGAGGAGGGAGGCGGCTTGAGAGGAGAGGTGGCGAGCCTGGCCCGGTACAGCCCGAGGACCCCGGGGGGAGCGGGTCCACCGAGGGGGAGCCGGGTGGTGAGGAGGAGACGGGTGAGAGTCCTGAAGAAAGGGGGAGTGAAGCTGCTTCAGAGAGAGAGCTAGACAGTGACACACTGATGGAGGGAGGTGAAGAGAAAGTGTGTGCGTGTGTGTGTGTGTGTGTGTGTGTGTGTGTGTGTGTGTGTGTGTGTGTGTGTAGTAGAAGTACAGAGAGAGCTTTTGCAAATATTATATAATGTAAGAAATCCATTTTTTAACTGTATAGATTTCATTTTTAAAAATAACAGCCTAGACATGACAATACAATATAGACACTGCTTGAGATCAGAGATGGTGATTATGTTTTGTATATCTTTAATAAACTCTTTTTATGATTAGCACATTTTTATTGTCTTAATGTAAGGACACACAGAACACAAACCTTCCTCAACACTATACATCTATATTATCATTATTAGGCCATACTACATCTTTAATCCGTTTCAGTGGATATTTCTGCACAGCAACATGATCAGAAAGTTTTTTTTTTTAGCTTTAAAGGGGAAATATGCAGGTTTTTTTTAGCTTAATTTACCTTAACTGAACAGCTTCGTGGTCAATGGAATGGTTATATGACTTTTTTCGGGTTGAGTGTTGGTTGTCTCGCTTCCCCCTAGTGCCTGTGAGTGGAAAAACCACCCTTACAACTTTCGGCTGGCGAGCCGCCTCAGCGTCAGGAAGTATTGCGTGATATCAGGTCTCGCGATGTAACAAATTGCTTCACGGCACTGCACACATACGCCCATTCAGGAACCGGCTAACAAGTTAGCGATGGAGTTTTTCACACTTTCGTCATGGCTGAGCCGGCAACAAAGAAGGGTAAGGAAAGGCAAGGAAAGCATTGTCGGAGGAACAGAGAAAGAGGAAACGGCAGACTGACCGAGCGTGGAGTGTGACACAAGTAAACATAGGAGCTGCCAAATATCTATTCCGAAGCTCTAGGGGGAGCATAGAGAAACCTGCGAGCAAAAAGCGAGAAAACAGCAAAGAAATGGCCAAAACTGCGTAGCGCCCCTTTAAAGTTAATTCTTGACATTGGAAACAGCAGTTGTTCCTCAGCAGAATTGAGTGGCCCACTTCTCATGGAGATGGTTCTGTTGTTATCACGGGATGCTTTTTTGCTTTTCATTTATTGGCACATGAAAAAATAAGTATTAAGTATTAAGCCATTGAAACGTGACTTTATAAAATGAATGGTCATTTGGGAAAACAGCCACATAAAACAAAGAAATATGTAAGAATTTTATTGTTTCACAACTGTATGGTTATATTATATATTTTGCCTGTATTAATTAATATGATTATTTCATTATGTGCTGTTTATTCAGTTAATATTGCACTTTGGGTCTCCATGACAGGAGATGTCAAGAGGCATGTACAGTGGATTCACCCTTAAAGGGGCACCCCACCTATTTCTTGCCTGAAGTTGGGGTTACTCGTCAGGACGACTACCCAGCCTGTACAAACAGTTCATCCAAAGTAACTACAAACCACGAAACAAAACATACTGCAAACCTGAATGACGTCATCAGGGTTATCATCACAAGCCTCTTTCACACTGAGATTCCTCAAAGGCCGACTGCCGTAGTTCACACTGAACCAAACGGCATAATGCCGCCCCAGTGTGTGATTTTAGACAGCATGCCATCATTCTGGGAACAAAAGAGGCGTGATGTGTAACACAACATCGTAGGCGTCTAGTGTGTGTGAGCCAATCCGCACCGCCCAACCCTAAAAATCAACCACCCAAACCCGACCTGACCCACAAATCGCCAACTTTATGCATTAGAGTAACACAATTGTCAGAAGGGAGAAGGACAGAGATGGACTGAGCGCCGTGGCACATGTAAGAGACAGAAAGAGAGAGAGAGAGGGGAAGAGACGGTGGACTATTTCATGCAATATTTCTGTAACTATATATCTATATAACTATATAACTTTGGCTACTCAAACTATATAACTTTGGCTACTCAAAACCCTGCTTTGCCACTTTTTGACCTGCCGGTGAGTCGACTCCTGCATGTAGTCTCGTCCAGTGTTTTTGAAGCTTGAACCACACTACAAACTAAAAGACAGCACTTAATGTATGCCTTAACTTGACATTTGATTTGCCGGTAGCATCTCATCTCTCACCACCGTGCTTTGTACTTAAACTCCAGTCATGAATGAAATGTACCTGTGCTACATACAGTAACCGGAGGGTGCCATGTTGTTGCCACAGGGTGTTGGTGCTCTCCTGCTGCTGTAACCAGATGTGACATTACAAATGATTCACGGAGGCATGATCTTTTGTGTTTTGCTCAGCTGAAGTCAGAACGGTCCTCGTGGGCCCAGCAGGGGGGGCCTAGTATCTGCTAACATTATTATACTGTTTGTTTGCGTATGATCTTGTGTGTGTGTGTGTGTGTGTGTGTGTTTTGTGGGCACAGGCATCAAACTTTATGCCTTCATTAAAACTTTGCCAAGTGTTTCTACAGCAACCAGTTTCTCTCCTCTTCTTCTACAACTCCACTTGTCATCCACACCACATGCTGCAGCATGTTTCTCACTCTCTCATTTTCAACCTGCATCTGCACGCTCACTGCTTGTCAGTTCCTCTTTTGTTTCCCTCTGCATGGGTTTCATCCCTCTATTTTTTCTCCAAACTGTAATCTGTACATCAACCACCCCTCCTCCTCCTCTCCCTCCGTCTCTTCTTCTCTCCTCTCTACACTGCTATGTGTGGGCGTTAAGCTCAGGCTGTACTTTCCATTTTGGTATTGTATTGTCAACGCATTGTTGCATCCAATCCAGTTAAGATGCTGTGGGAATACTGTATAAATCTCTCTCTCTCTCTGTCTCTCTTTCCACACCTCCCTCCCCATCTCTGGAAAAAGAGCCAGTTGCTAGGTAACAGTTAATTGTCAAGAAGTAGTTACATGTGTTGCAATGCATCCTGAGGTTGTTGGGTTGGTGTAAGGAGTAAAACAAGTAAGCAAGAAAAGACAGAAAATAGAAAATATTTTTTAAGAAGCAGGAGATAAAAACTGATTAAAGGATTATATACCGCCTCAGCATCCAGGGCCACAGATGTTAAAATTCTCCCACCAAATCTATACGCACACAAGGCATCGGTACATTTTCAAACCTGCAGGTTTCTTTAAATAACTCCTGTTGCTGGACAAGGCTTTCAGAGTAAAGAGAGCGTCTGAGGAGTGAGGGGGAGTGAGGTTTTTTGGGGGGCTTTGATCTCTGCTGCTCGTTCACTTTGCATCACTTCTTCCTTCCCTCAATATCTCTTGTTTTTTCTTCTTCTGCCTCTCACTCCACCTTTTTATTCCCAAGCCCCATTTAGTTTCTCTTTGGTCTACAACAAAAAACACTTATTCAACACGAGTAACATTAATCTCACATGATGAGAGTCCTGTTTATGAAAAACAACAAAAGAGGGAAGGGGAAGAGCAGAAGATGACACTCAGCCGCAGCCCTTACCTCAGCTCCACTGTGGGCCGACAGTACGGGACATAATAATATGATCTGTTACAACATGTACACAGCACATTTGATGTTTAAATATAAATAGGACCCAAATGAGACGTCCTGTTGCTCGCTGCCAACCTGTGGATACAACGAATGATGAAATACAAAGAAGACAAATACGTTTGAGATTTCTTTTTTTTAATACTCAACACTTTTATTCCAAAGAGACAGAAGAATAATATTTCTCAGCACTTATTTTCACATTGACTGTGTTTAATCTCATTTTCAATATTACTAAATATTCAATCAAATTTGAAATACTCTCTTCACACAAGTAATTTCTCTCCATACAAAAAATGCAAGGGTGAACTAGAATTTTGTACTATGTACATTTTTCACAATCTGTACAGCTCAGGGGTGGAGTTGTTTGATTCTTCTGTGGCAAAAACAAAAACAGAAGATTAGTTAAAGAGGAAAGAAAAGAGACTACCTCTGTAAAAATGCAATACATAATCTATTGTGCTTTCTGTGTACCAATTAATGATGGTGCCTTGAGAACACAACCTTCTTAGCTGGTCTTTGACCAAATCAAACAAGAAAATAAAAAAAACATCAACAAACCATGACTCATTAAATGTGCACACCGTGTAATAATAAATGATTACACATATCCTGGCCTGAAGTCGTTACAAAAGCAATTTTGCAAGGGGACCTACGAATCAAAGATTTATCCCAAATAGATCTATTCTCTGGTGTTTTTGTACAGTTTATTTTATTTTTTTTTATCAAAAGTCCATGAGCATGAGGTAAAGTATTTACATACAGTTTTATAGTACATGTACAATAAACAGTTATCTCTCACACACACACTGTCTCTCTCCCATATGAGCACACACAGAGGTAATCAAGCGTATGGATTCAGGCACATACAATAACAGAAATAATGAAACGAGATATTCAAAAGGAAAATAATAGGAAAAGTAGTTGAATTGGAAAAAAAAGGCTTCTTCAGTGACGATGGATGTATTAATCAAGACCTCAACCTTGTTTAAAAGCATTTACACAGAAAGAAAATTGATCTTTGTAGAAGATTAATAAAAAGATGTTTTCTATCCTAGTAAAATCTTTTATCAATTTAGCCATATTTATTAAAGCATAACTGAAATTTAGACTGTTAAGATTGGTGTCTTCTCTTGCAAAAATAAACACACACACACACACACACACCTACAGCACTACATGGATCATCAATGAAATTAAGAAAAAAATCCAAATATTGATAAAAAACACCCATTTTTTTCTGGGCAAAAAGTTAAGATTAAAAACAGAAATAAATAAAAGTGTATTCATGCAAGTCCTTACAAACAAACAGTAGAGATCCCCTATCATACATACTGACTTGTCAACCAAGAGAAGAAAACTCTTCCAAATTTTTGACTGGGATGTACAACAAACTAAATATATTCGACCCATTCAGTCTGCTTGTGCTTATAGGTATCAAAATTTGGTTTGGCAAAATTACTAAATGTCAGATTTAAGTGACAATAAATAACTGGAAATGGAAAATAGAAGTCTTATAATAAGATTTAATAAGGTCGCTGTAAATTATACTTGAGGATTTAAGGGAAAGTTGTTACCTTTATAAATAAAATATAATAATAAAACAGATTATAATCCAATGGGGGGGTTACAGTACATAGAGAAAGTATTCTTTATGTTTTGTTTGGTAAAAAAACTGATCTTGGGCAACATGGTGGGAGTAATGATGAATGGGATTGTATTATCCAGGTTCTCTTGTACCGAGTATAAGAAAATAGATTAAAGGAATAGTTTGGCATTTGGGAATTACGCGAAATAGATGAGAAGATCGAAACCACTTTAACATCTGTATGTTAAATATGAAGCAAGAGCCAGTTAGTTTAACTTAGCACAAATACCAGAAACAGGTGGAAACAACAAGCCTGTCCAGAGGAAACTATAGCCACCTTCCAGAAATTATAAAAAGACACACCTTATATCTCATTTGTTTTATTCTGTTTGTAAATTGTGGTTTTGTGGAAGGTTATGTGCCCCGCCTACTTCTTGGCCGATTGGTTGCATAGCAACATTACAGTAACAACAAAAAAAGTCCTGTAGGGTAACTCTCCAACATGTCCATTTTTTACACTTCGGTTTTTGTATTTACCAAAAGAATAATTACATGTTAATTAGTGAGCTTTAGCTTTTTGTACTCAAATGTGCCTAAGCTGCTGCTTCTGTCTGAGTGTGTGTGCTGGGGAGAGGGGAGAGAGAGAGAGTGAGTGGGATGTTGGCGCTCCGTTTTTTTTTTTGCTTAGACTGCTTGTTTTTAATAACTATGTTCACCACGTCATCTATAGTCCTGTTCAATTTCTTTTAAAATTGTTATTTTTATAATTGTCAAACCTGCCCAGGGACTACAGGTGGAAATTAGCAATTGTTGCTATAACCTGGCCCAAAAATATTCTCTTGTATTACATTGTAAAATGTCAAACTATTCCTTTAAATCACAGGGGAACACTTCAGTATACAGTTAGCACAAACAAACAAACAAGTTAGTTTGTACCATTTGTGAGCTAGAAACACTTGTCTTTTTAAGAAAAATAATGAAATTAAATGACATGCTATATAAAGATGTAATTTATGAATAATTGCAAGACTAAGTAAAGAGATTATTTGGGCTAGACTATGTACTAGAGCTTGCTGTGGTCCTTTAAATCAGCAGAGTGAAAATGTTCACTGCACATCAGTCAAATGTGACCATCTAATACAGCAGGCAGGGCGTATCGCCGTAATCATGAAATAATTAACATTACTGCTGCTCATCCCAGCAACAGAGGCCTCACTCTGTGAGTCCATTATGTCCCTGTCCTGAACAGCATTAACTGTCACAGCCAATTGAGTCAGACCCAATGAAACACGATGAGAGCAACAAGCGGACATTAAATGGGATTTACATGTATTTAATGGATAGTTGGTTCCTGGGTCATCTGTAATGAACAGTGAGGTCTGAGGAGGTATAAAGCTTGTTCAACTTCTTCATAAATGATTTCAAGGACTTGTAGTTAGAATAATTGTGGAGTTAATACCACAAGAAGCTGCTTCTATAGTTTAGTTCTAAATGGTATTTCTTTACATACAGGGGCACGGCTCTGTCATAGCTGACTTTTTTTTGGGGGGGGACGACAGGAATGTTTGTTTATCATGGCACTGTGGTTTTAACCCTTGTTATCCTGCTATTGGTTCCTTTTTTTCTTGGGGATCTATGGAGGAATTTAAGCTTCCTCTATGGCAGACATTTTTGCTGTGTAACATAATATCTGTTAAATGCCTAAAAGTCTGTTATGCTCATGAAACTCTACCCTCGTATCAGACTTTGTCAGTATTGTATTCTTAATCTCAAACCACTTAGACTAATTGTTTGCAGGTGATTGTGTGTGTAGAAAATCAGTATTAATCCTTTAAGGCACATCCAGCTCAAAATGTGAGACTGCCACCATTTGGTACTGCCGAGCAGAAAAAAAGGAGAGGAAACGGCAAATCAGTATGATGATGTTGCTTCTGCAGCTAAAAAAAAGAAACCTTCTTTGCAAAAAAAAAAAAAGTACATAGAATGTACTCAGCAAGTCATGCCTTTCACATACACTTCACAGCACTCAAGAGTAAGAAAAGTAAAAAAAAAAAAAAGAATTAATAGCAAAGAAGAGTCCATATTACAGGAACCCAAAAAAGATCTGACGACCGGTCAACCAGTCTCCTGTAATATTGGTAGGCTAAGAAAGAATTAACATCATACAAATATGTAACATGAACTATTTAAATCAATAAAATTGAAAAAACAATCCCAACCGATCATCAATAAACACTGGAATAATATTCAATAATATTATTAACATTATCAATACAATTATTATTAGTTTACCCTGTTACTTCAACAGAAGCGTCGATATCTCATTCATGATTGTATTTCCATTGCTAAACAAAATGTTTGTTTTGGTGTTAAGGAACTGCAGGAGGGCAGGAAAGACAATAAGTATGTGAAGAGAGCAGAGACTGGAGATTTTATTTCACTTTTTTCCCCCCTCCCTTCCTCCCGATCTTTCGGAGCGTCGGAGCAGCACCAGAATCCTCTCTTCTCATTAAAAACTTGTCTCCCGCCGGACTTCACAGCTTAGCCTGCAGTGGCCTCTGTGCATCGTCCAAATTCTTTCCATTCAGAGGAGTGAGAACAACACACACAGTATCGTGTCTCCGCATTCTCTTCACACAGAGAGGTCATCAGCATCTGTATGTTTTGCTCCCTCTTTTCTTCACCCACTTCATCTCCTCCCTCTCTTTCTTCCTCCGTCTTCCCCCTCAGACGTCTGACTCAATGCTGGAGAGCTTTTCGTAGACGTGTCCATTGCTGGCACCGTTGAAGGGTCTCTGTCCCTGCCCCAAACCTAACGTGTCCCTGCCCACTGGCAGTAGCTTGCTGGCCCCGTGGTGGTTCCCCATGGGCCCTCCCACCCCGCCCAGACACAGCTCTTTGGGGAACCTGGGGGCCACATTGGACATCACCCCAGCAGTGGCGGACGCGGGCAAATAGGAAGCTGCTCCCATGGAGCTGTGGAAGTCCCCTCCTCCTCGGCTGTTGTTGAGAAGTTGCTGCTGCTGCTGCTGTTGTTGCTGCGTCTGTGGCTTTTTGATGTAGTACGGTTTGGCGCCGTGTAATAGACACTGGTCGTCGCCGAAGGTTGGGATGAAGGGGTTCTGGTTCACCTTATCTGGGTAGAGAGATTTAGACAAGGAGTAAGTCCCGGCCCCTCTGCTGCTACCACCACCACCACCACCACCGCCCCCACCTCCCATCATAGCTCTATCTCTGTCCCTCAGGTCTCGCTCCCCCACCGACCGCTGATGTAACCCACCTTCGCCTCCATGGAACACACTGAAGGAGGAGCCGCCCTTCGCCCTATCCCCACCTATTCCTCCAAACATGGAAGACTCCCTTTCACCTGCATACCTCTCAAACATGTGTGCGTAAGGGCTGGGGCCCTCCATGAAGCGGTCTTTGTCTTTCAAGCTCACACTTCGGGGCTGGGGAAACTGCCCCCCAACGCCGCCAGCCCCTCCCATGCGTCCTGCCCCCTCCCTCTGCAGATCCACAAATGTGTCATACGAGTGTTGCCTCCGTAACACCCTCCCACCTGGCCCTAGCTTCCTGCGCTGTGCCTGAGTTTGCATTTGGCTGGGTCCTACGCTACTCTTCACTCCAGCGAACACCATATCCTCGCTGATGTTGTAAAGGTTGCTTGGCGGGATCTTACAGGAGTCACAGCGTTTGCAGCTAGCGGAGCTGGGGCGACTGGTGCTACCCCCAACGCCGCTAGCTGGGCAAGCGCCGCCTCCTCCGTGGTGACACGCATTGTGGCTGTTACGACAATCCCAGTCACCCCCTGCTATGCCTCCCCCTCCTAGCCCAGAAACCCCCTTATCCCAGCAGGTGTGGGCCTGCTGCCCTGTCAACACTGTGCCAAGCCCACCTTTACACTCTGGCTTCTTGCCTTTACCTTTCAGGAAGTCTTCCACAGGTACTAAGCTTTTACAGATACCACCACCACTACCACCGCCCACACCACTTCCTCCATTTCCACCCTCTTGCTCCCACTTGGCCTTGCCCTCCTTGGAGCAGAACTGGTCCGCATAGAAATCCCTCAGGTTCTCTTTGTCTTTGCGGAATATGTAAGGTGAAGAATTACCCCCTCCTCCTCCCCTCTTCCGCTCCAGGGGAGGTGAGACCGTGCGGTGCGCCAGGGGCCCGTGGGGGAAGTGGTGGTGGACGGTGTGGTGGTGGGCTCTCCTCCTGAGGCCGCTCAGCTCTATCTCGTCCTGCTCCCGTCTGCACTTGGCCGAAGCTGGCCTCTTTTTCAGGCTGTCCCTGTACTGCTTACGCCGCTTGTTGTTGCCCTCCAGGTTGCCGTAGGTGACAGTGTGCGTAGAGATATCCGAAACATCCGAGCGAATGTTCCCATCATCCCCCCCTGAGCCTCCCCCGCCCCCACCACAGTACCTGTCATGACCCCCGATGAGCCCCGTGCTGGATGCGCCTCCTTTGAAAGAAAACCTCCCGTACACATTGTTTCCCTTGAACCCACCTTGGGTGGAATCCGCAGGGGTGTGGCCAGCAATCAGGTCAAATTTATTGGTATTCCTGTGAGTCATGGAGGGGCGGGGCTGGGTGGTGAAGATGGGCGCTACCCCTCCCCCTAAACTGTCGCAATCGAACATGCCCCCCTCCAACGAGCTAGTGCTGCCTAAGCTACGCGGCCTATTAGGCGGGGGGCCGGACATACCCAGAGCCGAGGCCGGGTGGTGGTGCAGGTAATGGTCCTGGTACAGGTTGTTGTCCTTCAGGGGCAAGTTGCCAAAAGTCCTCTCCACCTCGCTGATGTAGTCACTGAACATGTTGTCCTCTGGCAGGTAGGGTGGCGCTGACTTACAGTCGGCAGGGTGACCCACCAAGCTGCGCCGGTGCTCCTGGATGTCATAGATAGCCGAGTCACGGCCGCTGTGGCTGTACTCCAGGGCAGCGTGCGGAGAGCCGTTAATGCCCGGGACGGCAGTCATGTCCTTGGCAGTGCGAAGCAACCGGAGTATGTTGGAGTGGGTGTTGTTCATGTTCTTCTTCATGGTGGCCGAGGGTGAGTCTATGGTTGACTTGTTTTCCTCAATTTGTACCCCGTGGATGCAGCTGTAGATACCCTGGAGTGTGAAAATTTGAAGAAAAGGGAGGTGGAGAGAGAAAGAGAGGGTGAGACAGGCCATGGGGAGAAGAATAAGAGTGAGAGTTGTAAGGTAGTAGCCCAAGTGAGAAGAAAACAACAGTAAAATGTGTGGCAGTAGTAAGGAATCAAAAACCAAAGGGGGTTTCATGTTAGAGGAAGGGAGTCAAACAGAAGACACATAAACACAGAGAGAAAAAAAAAAAAAAAAAAAAAAAAGAGACAGACAGACAGACAGACAGACAGGGGCAAACAGAGGCAGAGAGAGGTTAATGCATTGCCATGTTCTCTCTGACCACCCTCTTGTTTACACACTATTAAACAGTAACAGGAGCTGAGTTCATAAATGACTTTTCTCAGGGGAACAGCATGGACCCTCATAGCTGCTGCTCCACCTCCGACACAGAGAACTGAGGGAGCAGATCAAAGCCTTGATTGATAACACACGGGGTGCACTAAGCTCATGGTTTTGACCACAAATCAATAGGTTTAATCAATGTCGTTTAAATTTATCTGACACTGGTTACTCACTTTCTACCTCGTGATTGTTCTACTCTTTTTCCCTTCATGAAAAACATTGTCAAGGAAATGAATCCCTTTGTAAAAGTTTTTCTGACTTTCTATTAATATCAAGAGACACATGCATCAACGTAAATCGTCTATTTAAAAAGTTGTTATCCATCAGTGTGTTTGTTTTGGTCTGTGGGTAAGAACAGGATCTTCAAGAGAGGGGAAAGCCTTTTGCGAGTGAAGTCAAACAAGCGTGTTAAATGGGGGCTGAGGGAATCTGTGGTCGAGGCGACAGCCAAATCCGAAAGGTCGAGGACACGCTACCCACCAGCCAGCACGCGGGCCAGCATTCCTCAAAGGCGTCAACTTGTCAGAAACAGTTTCTGTCTGTCTCTTAGTCCCTTTCCCAGTCACCGAGCTACATTCATGAATCTGGATTGTCAACCCCTCTTTTCTTTTATACCTCCATTCTCTCTTTGTGTCTGTTTTATCTCCGTTTCCGGGCGCTCGGGTGAGCGGCAGCCGCTCCAATGGGATTGTCTGTCTTTATCTCTCTACATCTATAGTTACTACAGCTGCTGTGAAAGGTAATAGAACAGAGGTTCCTGGCACACTGCTGTGTCTATTCCTTTTTACTTTGCCTTTGTCCTGCTACCCGTTTTATTCTTTATCATTGACTCTCGCTAACTGATCTCTTTTTCCTCCTCTATTTTATTAGCCCTTTGTACTCTCATCACTTGTCCATTCTTACACTTTCTATATACTTTATATGAAATGCAGTTTTTTGAATGACGCACTTTCTTTAATATTTTGTCTTTCCTGGCCGCAACTTGAGTGTTAAACCAGGCATGGAAACGTATAAAAGATATCTGGCTGTAGAAGCACCTCTTGAAACGTGTATGCACCTAAAAGGGATGTTGTACAACAAGTAAATTCAGTCTCAAGCATGTCAGAGCTCAGAGTAAATCGTAAAGCTGTGCTTGTGTTTTGCATAAAAATAGTTTTGGAAGCTACAAAGACAGAAGGAGATTTCTGACAATTCAACAAAAAAAGAAAAGAAAGGGCCGTGGGCCGTGTGTTTCTGAAGTGCTCAAGGCCAGATCTGTGTTTTAAGTTCTTTCAGGTTAGTCTAAGTAGGTGTAAACCAAATGACATTACAATTACAAACACCAAACACATTAACACTGGTGTCCTTTTTTCAGGAAACTAATAAGTGAGACATTTGGCATGCAACAACAACCCCCCACTTACATTTTTTTCTTAAAAGGTAACATTATGCAAATGAATTACACCTCAAGTGATTATTTATATGGACCTAAACAGCCTGCATCAATAACACTTAGACACCTTGTTGAGTGACCCATCTGAGCAGAGTCGTAACCACGCTGAGATGAGCTCTTCGACATCCACAAACACACCTTCAGGTCACCGGCTGAGGATGTGCAGCATAGTAAGTAGCTTTTATTTCAACAACATTACATTATCATTACGGTGATAAATAGTGGCCTTTCTCAAAGACTACAGGCTTTTTTAATCCCGTCAGAGACTGAGGCTTCAGTGATGATGCTGATGTTGGTTGATCTCTCCAACAATTTTTTTGCACTTTCCTAAATCAACAAAAACTGACAGCGATGCAGCAATTGGCCAGGTGTGGAGGTGAGAAAGTTAGGAAAATAGGGTTAGATTTTTTTTTTTCTTCTTCATTGTTAGCCACATTACTTATTACTAACTCCATGCGTGAAAATGAGGGAATGCCTTTGAGGAAAAATGCATTTATAGCCCACATTCATATGATTATCATGTCTTGCATCCCTCTATCACTAGCCTCTTCATCCGGCCTTCGAGTGTGGCCGTTCGCAACAGCTATAAACACACTTTTTAATGTGGTCAGAGGACACATTTTATGAATTTGTTTGTTTTGAGCATACTGACACCTTAAAGTGCCAGTGTGTAGGATTTAGTGGCATCTTGCGATGGTTACAGATTGCAAAGAACTGAAACTTCTCCTGTGTGCCAAGTGTGTTGGAGAACTACGGTGGCTGATGGGAAAACCTGAATGGCCCTATCTAGAGCCAGTGTTTGGTGTGTCCGTTCTGGGCTACTGTAGAAACATGGAGATGCAACATGGAAGAGGACCCGCTCCGTATGTAGATATAAACAGCTCATTCTAAGATAACGAAAATCCAACAATTCTTATTTTCAGGTGATTATACACTAATGGAAGATGGTATCAATATTATATTCCATTTTTGCCAATAGATTGACCTAATTCTTACAGTCTACTGTAGACCTTAAACTTTGAGTAAACGTTCAACTTTAACATTTATTTGTTGTTAGTCTGCTGTAAGCCCATACATGCAGTCAGTTACACCAAAAACCTCACAGATTTCACTGGTTAGTTGTGTTAGTGTTCTGTAAAGAGCGCTCAAATTCAACACCTTCAGAATTCTAATGAAATAGATTTTGTTTTTTAGATTTTGTTTTCACATAAAAGCAGTTTTTGGACTGGGTCTAATGAATTCTTATTTGTACTGCTAATGACATTACACTATTGTAATATTCTGCTCTCCTGATTTTACAGTGTGTTATAAAAACTGAAAATGTCGAATTGCAGTAGAATAAAGTGACGCCCGCCTGGGCTAAAAAAGCCACAGGTTAAATCAGGTGAGTCATCATATCCCCCTGACTGACTCGATGCACCTCAACCACAGCCAGTGGTTGGAATACAACCACTCTTGTGATCTTTCTGTCAGGAGGACAAAGGTCAGACCTAAAATAAAACACAAGCACACTCACTCGGCTAATGGAGAAGGTGGCCCCGGGCTGTCCCGAGCACACGCCCATGAAGCAGAAGCGCAGCTGCCAGTAGAACCAG
The DNA here is from genome assembly GCF_010015445.1 of Perca fluviatilis. Classification (NCBI taxonomy): domain Eukaryota; kingdom Metazoa; phylum Chordata; class Actinopteri; order Perciformes; family Percidae; genus Perca; species Perca fluviatilis. Next base: position 24,652,101 of record NC_053112.1, on the reverse strand, counting down.
TGTTCACAGATGAAGGTGATTAATGAGAGAATCATGGCGGCCCCAAGCATGTAGAAGACCCCAGCCATGTTGTCTACGTCCAGCTGACTGCTCATCACCTCATTCTTCTCATTGTGGCAGATGCCTGTCAGCCACAGGGCCTCAAACTCCTCCATATCACCTGGAGGAAGGAGAGACAGATATACACAGGTTACTGAATAGACGTGTTCATGTTGATGTTTGTGTGCATGTTTGTGTGACCTGTGCACTTGGATGAGTTTGCCCATTGGTGTCTGAACATGTAAGTGTGAGTACAAAAAGAGAGGGCACATTTTTTGGATGGAAAGTTGATGCCAAAAACAGCTCAGGTCTCATGTACGTGCAACAAATGTCATGTTGCATTATTTTGACTAAACATCCCCTTGAGGATCATCCTCATTAAGGATTGCTTATGCAAGGCTATCCCTTCCTTGTTGTGGGAAAAAAACTGCCTGCTGGGACTTGACAGTCCTTAAGGAGGAAGTGTGTGTGGTCATGTGACAAGCGTTTCTGCCCTAAAATGTGTCCCCCTCAGTTCCATATCCTCAGAGGAAATGCTAAGGGGGGAAGGACACGTCCAGAGAGATTTGTTTGATCTGCACCAATGGCCTGTTTTTGTGTGCGTCTGTGTGAGATCAAGGGGTATATAAATATTTTCCAATGCTTGCATAACACTGTTTTGTGTACGTTTGTGTGTGTGAGTGAGTGAGTGAGTGAATGAGTGAGTGAGTGAGTGAGTGAGTGAGTGAGTGAGTGAGTGAGTGAGTGAGTGAGTGAGGGAGTGTGTGTGTGTGTGTGTGTGTTTGTGTGTGTATTTATCCTAGGCAGCTGTGAACCAGTTTTCACTAAGAATTGTTTTACCTAAATTAACCTCAGTAAGAGAAAATAAAGTGCAGTGTAAAGTGGCAGTCTTACAATGATCAGTTGCTATCATGCTGATGAGCACCAAACAGACAACAACATATCAGGGTGGTGATGGTGCAGTGGATATGACACATGGGAGGTCTGGGTTCAATTCCAACCAATGTGTCCCTGAGCAAGACGCTTAACCCATAGTTGCTCGAGAGGCGTGTGGCCTCTGACATATGTAGCAGTTGTAAGTTGCTTTGGATAAAAAGCGTCAGCTAAATGACATGTAATGCAATAATATCAAATATCGAAGAAAGGGAAAAGTATATAATTTGTTTTGTTCATGAAAAAAATAGTTCAACATTTTGCGAAATACAGTCTTTCACTTTCTTTTTCTGAGTTGAATGAGAAGATCGATACCACTCTCCTGTCTGTGCATTAACTACAGAGCGGGATGCAGGAGACAATTAGCTTAGCTTAGCATAAAAACTGGAAACAGATGGAAACAACTAGCCTGGCTATGCCCAAGGTTAAAAAGTCAAGCCAACAGCTCCTCTGAAGCTCACTAATGAACATGTAACGTATTTAAATCACGTAAATCATCTACAGCTAAAGCTTTAAACAAAGAAATGTACAACCAACAATTTTTTAGTATTAGGGGAAGTTGTGTGCTGGAACTATTTTTTGACAAACATTTTATCTCTCTGCAGCACAGTCTCTGGCTATAGTGCCTGTTGTCAGATACAGTTGTAGAACACAGCTTTTAGTATAGGTCTCTGTACAAGGGTACCAAACCTGGCAACCTCACTGTGACGACTCAAGTGAGTCACATGGTTGTTGTTCACCAATAAATACTCACGTCAAAATATTTACATTTCTGTTTGTGTATGGATTAAACAAATGGTATACAATGTGTTAATTAATTAGCTTTAGAGGTGCTGGTAAATGTGTATTTTAGAACTGTGGGTAGAGCCAGGCTACTGTTCCCCCACGCTTCCAGTCTGCTAAGATAGCTAAGCTTATTGCCTCCTACCTCCAGCTCCATACTTACAAGGTGGTAAGCAGGTAACAATTTCGTATAACCGTTAAATGGTAAGCTAAAATATGTTTCTGAAAACATTCCAGGCAAGAAATAGGCAATGCAGAAACAGAATCTTGGTTTATTTGTGATCAGCGCTGTCTAGTTTTACCATTTCACCTGAGTTTTTTATCCTCCGTTTTCGCAATACAGGAAACAGTATGGTACCCACTTCCTGTTAACAAAATCTTATATTGTATGCTTCTGAAAACATTTTAGGCGAGAAGTAGGCAATACAGTAATAGAATATTGATTGCCAAGTTTTACAGTTTAATCTGAGTTCGGTCTACGTTTGAGAGAGAGAGAGAGACACCGAGAGAGGGGCAGCGCTCTCTCTCTCTCTCTCTCTCTCTCTATCGATATTTCAATTTGTAGTTCGAGCAGTAGGCCCTAGGTCCAGCGAAACTGGCAAGATTGAGGGAAGTTCACCATAGTTCATTTCCACATACTACCCACATTGTTATGATACAAAGCTGTTTGAAAATCATCAAAGTATCCCTTTAACATCTTTAGATCAGGGATATAAACTGCAAATTGGTTCCTATTTAGAACCAGTGTCCTAACAGCAGATGACACTATTGATTGTTATCAGCCTGCATGTTTCAGACAATGACATAAGGGCAGGATAAATGCTCTCCTGGATTCACACTATAGACTCTATATGAGCCAAATTTGAATCACTATAGGAATTGATTAAGATCTGGATCAATAAGCAGACTCTATAATATAATTGAAATCTGTATTATCATAATTATAATCCTCCCTCCATTCTTATCCATCATCTTTGCCATCTCTCTCCTCCCTCCTCATCCCTCCTCTTCCTCCTTCCTCCTTCTCTTCCTCCTCTCTCCTCCCCCCTCCCTCCTCCTCCCTTTTCCTCCTCCTCCTACTCCAACAACATGTATTCCATTTCCCTCCTGATTTTGTATCTGTTCACATGAAGTGGCACTCGTGTTAGTAGGCCGTCGCTGATCCTTTCCCTCTGCACATATGACTTATATCATGTTCATATCTGTACTCTAACAGGACGTGACAGATCTCTCTCAGAGCCTGATCTCTTAACCTGGACTAACATATGAGTGCTGACAGCGGAATAGTCTGCATGAAGTAATGAGAGGTAATGTTTGACGTGATGGCCTCGTGCACACAGTCGACACAACAATAAGACTGTACTTCCATTTGGTAAATTTGTGCAGACATGTATGATCTTTGGGGCACACAGACTCAAGCATACACACAGTCACATCCCATGTACACATGCACAGACTGGCACTTTAGTGTACATCACTCAGCAGCGTATGTCGAGGTCTGAGTCAATTTGGCTCCTAAAGATCTGATCTGAGGTGAATGCACTGAGCCCATCATCCATCACACAAACGGGGATGGAAATTGATTGCACATGGAAGACCACCATGTATGTGTGTGTGTCATTATGCTGTACAATGTATAGTATGATCTGGCAGGTGGTGAGGAGTATGGAGCACATACTATCTCTGGAGGTGGAGTGCTGCTGTAGGTGTACTCTCCAGAGGCAACAATTCACATGAGGAAAAAAAAATTTTTTAAAAATAGGGGGTGGGGGGGAAAAAACAAAAAAAAAAAAAAACAAAAAAAAAAAAAAAAAAAAAAAAAAAAAAAAAAAAAAACCACAACGTCTAAAGTTAAACTTGTGTGTCAGTTTGAGATGCAGGGGCAAAGCGGTTGTTTTGCGAATGAGAACGCTGTTACACACCCACATGGGGCACCAAAGGCTCTTTGCTGACGCCCATAAACATCCTGCACTCAAATATAAGAAGAAAGGAGAAAATACAGGCTGAGGGCAGGGTCTTTGCAGATACAGAAACCACCACACACTTCTAGTGGATCATACGTGATGATTTAGAGGGATTACTTTTGTATTAAATCAGATGGAGTTTGCACAGTTGTCATGGCAACAGTTTAGTTATTATCTAATGTGGAATTTTAGTCACATAACGAATAAAGCTTTGGGAAAATTAAGGAAGAGGCTCTTTTAATGAGAATTTTCAATATAAGTAAAACCTGAATCACAGATTCCGTTCCTCTCATCATGACAGACTGGCAGCTCGAAACAGAGGTCCTCGTGGATCACTAAACTCATCATTCTCTCTGAGTGACGCCAGACACCCTGCCATCTTCTTTCGGTCACTACCCAAATCACACAACAACAGCTGGGGCTGAAAACAAAAACCTGACCTACAAATATAGAGCATTGCTCTGTTGCACGTACAGTATCACAAGTGTTGCTTCCTACTTGATGTACACTAATGGAATACAGACTCATGATTTAACCTCCTTACTGTACATGAATATTCACACAACCTGGTGTTGGTGTAGTTAGCTGGTTTCACAGTGTTACAGTACTTATCTCTAAAAAGACACGTGTTCTGGTTAGTTCTAGGATTGTAAACATTAGCGTGTGGTTAGTACCGGAAAGCTCTCAAACTCAAATCCTGTCATTGACAAATGTGAAAACCTTGTTAAGAGACTATAGTGTAGACATAGCCAGAACAAATCAAAGTATATTTAAGGTTTCCCTGTTGAATGAATAAGTCCACCAGCCCATGTGACACTGAAGAAGTATGTCAACCTTCTACCTATCTTCAGTTAAAAAAAAAAAACAGCCTTTGCAGTGTGCTGCCAAATCCTCCTAAGTTACCAAAAAAACAAGCCACACTCAAACTTTCACTTTTCCAACTGCAGCAGCCTTTCAGGCCTACTGGTACCTGACGGTTGATTAGAGACTGAATTGTGCCAGCCTGGCTCAGGAGGCCTCATCCTGCAGCTCAACAGCCTCATTGACTGCCAGGATCTACCAGCAGGTTCTTGGGTTGTCAACAAAACAAACATTGACCACCTTCTGAGTCACAGCTCCTTTACAGCTACGCCGACGACTTCATGTCCCCAACCTTAACACTGATAGGAGCATAACTTCATTTTGTGAATCTCAACCTGAATGATCACTGTGTTTTGTTTCTTGAAAATCTTTAACAGTGATTCACCACTGAAGGGAAGTAAATTTTTGTTTATACTGAGTGAAATAAATTTAGGCTACAATAGCAATTAAAAAAAAAAAAAAGAATGGTGGATGTATTTGGTTGTTCTCTAATAGTGTTGTGACAACATTATACCTCATTATACCTCAACATTATACAGTGTAATGATATTAAGGCCCTATCTACGGGATATTCCCTGTCAGGATATTACAATATAAATAGGACACCATTTAAACCATTATCTCAAAAAACTTGTGCGACTTCCACATTAAAGTGGCAATTAACAATAGCCACTATGTATGTATGTATGTATGTATGTATGTATGTATGTATGTATGTATGTATGTATGTGTATATATGTATAAATAAAATTAATTTTAAAATATTAAAAGCAACAGAGAAAAGCCAAATAGAAATGTCATCATTATTGCTTTATAATGATGACATTTTAAGGCCTCTTCATTCAAATCTTCATTAAAATATATTTTGTTTATTCAAGTTCCTTACCATCTCCAAAGAGCATGAGGATAGCCAGATCCACAGCTCGTTTCCAGCCGGAGTTTTTCTGGATGGCAATGCCGTAGCCGGTGGAGGCGAACACCTTGCCACTTCCGATCGTGACCAGCTTACAGCCCTCGTCTCTGCCCGCCATGTAGTTCAGCACTGCAGCGTCGTAGATGAAGGCATCCAGTTTGCTACAGAGCGTGGAGTAAGGAAAGTTTGTTAAAAGAACATTTTTACATTGTGTTATGGAGCCTCTTGTACCTCCAATCATATAATGACGGTGAATGAATGTGTCCAAAATAACTCCCTCACTCACTCATTCATCACTATTCCCACTTAATATATATATTTGTTTATAATAAATTGAGACTTTAGGATACTTATGACTCAACATAATTTGTGTCATTGCTGATTTCATACAAGCGATGGATAACACTTCATTCTATGGGTTTGTTACTTAATTTCTGAAAGGTTTCCTGGAAAGAATTACGTAATTTGGTACCATAGAGACAATTTAGACAGCTGTATTAGTCGGTTTAGGTAGCTATTAATCATTCATTTATTATCGGAGACTGCCTTCTTCATTAATGTTGAATTGTACGCTCCCCTGTGCACGTGTGCTGCATGTTCAGACGATCTACTGTGCACTGAGTAGAACACTCCAGGAAACGCTGGCTTAGCATTTAATTGGAATTAATTGAAAATGTAACAATGGATCTCTATTTCAGCTATAATTAATGACAAATTGCACAGTTATTTCAAGGAAACTTACAAGGAAATTATTAGAAATGTATGGTCCATAAAATAAAGTGTTACATGGCAAAGCATTGCATTCAGGGATATTTAGGAAAGGCAGTGTGCATGCTATGGACCCTATGAGGGCACTATATAGCACAGAGATATTCCAAATTGACTTTGTACACTCTATTTTATATATTATATGTCAGAAAGTAAATATAGGAAACCTGGAAGGGAGGAATTTGGATACAATCCCTAATCATTTTATTCTATTGTGTTTTATTCCTGGGTATCCCGTAGTATTTTAAAGCGGACCACCTAGTCTGAAACAAAGATCTTTGCTAACATCTTAAAAACAAATGAAAAAATGAACCTTCAAAGAGCAGCAGTCCTAATTCCCTATATACCTTATAAGGTACACAAAACAATTCTCAATACAAGATCCAACCTGTTGTTACTGAAGCTTTCAAACACATCTTGTGATCTTCCTCAGCGAATAGAGTTGCCCAGTTGTCATGCAGTTTAGGTGTCATCATGTGGCGTTAGTACGGACTTTCGTAGTAAAACCTAAACCATCTCCATGACGGCTGAGGAATGCCATGAGATGTGGTCAAAAGCTTTTGGAAACAACAAAGATCAAGAATTCATCTTTAATTAAGCTCAAGTATGACATTTCCCTGTATTCTACTCTATTCTATCCAGACCAACCCTAACTGATTTGTTAGGTAAATTGACATGACAGTCTCCAGCCTGGTGACAAACTACCATCAAACGGTGCCTCTGGGCTCTACAGGCCTCTGTGGTCATTCAGCTCAAACTCTCACCAAACACCAGAGGTGTTTTGCATTCTTGATCCTTAAAGCAGTGAATTAAAGAAAACATTATAAGACAGGAAGAAGGAAAACAGGGAAAGAGTGAATAGGAAAGGAAGAAATTAGCCTGTACTTCAGAGGCAGAGAGTGTGAATATTAGCTAGCTTTCACAACAACCACATGCTGCTATTCTGGGTGCCAGTGGCAGGCTGATACACAGCTCCACTGGCTGCCCACCCACATTGCCCAGAATGCTCCCGCTTCCTCTGTCTCCCTTTTCTTATTCCTTCATCATCTTTTCTCTGTATTGCATCAGTACAGGACCTCACAGCTCCACCACACTGTCTCTTTTCTCCCTGCTGAGATTCTTTCAACTCCCTCCTTCCTCACATCCTCCCCTCTATGTCTCTCCTCCTCACCCGGTCTTCAGACTGTGCAGCGCTTCATCTACATTCTTCTGGTGGAAGCTGGTCATGTAAGTATGCATGTCCCGGTAGTTGTTGCGGATGTTGCGCTCTGTACTCCCATTGGGCACCGTGCCAAACCGGAATGGCGGCGAGAATTCGTTAGGCTTCTGGAACTGTGGCGGGTGTTTTCCGGAAAAGAAACCACACAGAGAAAGTGACAGAGGAGTGCTCATTAGCATGGAAAAGGCACTGAGCCGCATCAGATTGCCTTTAATGCACTATTGAGCAGGAGCACAGGACGCTTTTGGTAACTCAAAATTAACGAAATGCTTAGTGTTGTGCTCAATAGAAAGACATGGGAAAGTCCAGAACACACATGCAGACAAACATGTACTGTACACCAGATCAAGTTAAAATAAAAAAGAACCACCTTTCAGGTTGAGGGCAGCAACTGATGATTATTTTCATTACTGAATAATAAATTAAATTGCTTGATTAATCGATTGGTCTATTAAATATTAGATAAAAGTGACAAATGCCCATCATAATTTCTAAAACTCAGTTTACGATCAGATAAGACAAAGAAAAGAAAAACAGCAGATACTTACAATTAGTAACTGAGTAACATTTTGGCAAATCTGCTTGAAAATTATTTTAAATTGATGAATCTATAATCAAAATAGCAGCTGATTCCTTTTCTGTTGAGTAATTCTATAGACTAAATAGTTCAAATTAGTCTATGAATAAAGTTTAAGTTCAAATGTATTTGTAAGGCCAAATTTCATAGAAAAACAATTAGTCAAGCTTAGTTTCATTTGTTTTATATCTTTGTAAATTGAGGGCTTTGGCTTTTGGATTATCGGTTAGAAAAATGAAAACAATCGCCTGGGGCTTTAAGAACTTGGGAAGGGTATTTTTCACATTTTATTTTTTTACTTTTATGAACTAAACCAGTTATTCCCCACCTCTTGTACTTTTACCCCAGGGGGTATTTGAAAAGATTGTGGAATAGCTTACTTTAGTATATTATTGTCACAATAACCAATAAATTATGAGCTACAACAGGCCGACTGCACAGGACTTCCCTCCCACCACCCTGAAAACCATGTGTTGCGATTGAGGGTGCATGAAAACTAGTTAGCTTTAGAAACACAAACAGTTGTCATACTGTACAAATTAATTTGTGACCAATCCTACCAAAACACTGATGATTTAACTACATGATATAACATATTGTAACTTTTATATAACTAATACTGTTAAATAACACTTTCAAATCCATTTAAATGAGCACATTTGAAACATGATGGGTGTTGTCACTCACAGGTCACTTGACCTCATCTAATAGTGCTGTAGTGGTATGTCAGACAAAAAAGGTTGGGAACCACGGAACTAAACGATTAATCCCAAAAGTTATAGTTTTTTTTCTGTTCTCTGTTAAACTCTTTACTCTGTAAAATAAAGGATACATGAAATAAAATAATAATCTTTAGTGGGAGCCCTACCCTCTCATAGACTCTAATCTACTCACACAAACTACAAAAAGCCGTGTCTGACAACACCCCACATTAAGTACTGCACACACCTGCTCCTCCGCCCCACAGCCCCTTACATTGCTTTGAATTCACACCTTTTTATCTGACAGGCCCGACACCTGGTCGACATACTCCTCCTGGATCATGAAGGCAGCCAGGTTGGCAGTGTAGGAGGCCAGGAAGATGACAGCGAAGAAGGCCCACACTGACACCATGATCTTACTGGTGGTACCTTTGGGATTCTGCACGGGGACAGAGTTGTTGAAAACCAGACCCCAAAGCAGCCAGATGGCCTTACCAATGGTGAAGGAGGGACCGCCGGGCTCTGGGAGAAACAAAAGAGAAGGGAGGGAGGAAGGGTACAAAGAAAGATGATTGAGGGATGAGGATGCAAGAAATCAGTTTCACAGATCCCAGGTGCTACTTCACTTTATCTGCATTCACTCAAGACCGTCATTGTGGGAGGCACTTGATGGATGGCAGCGACAAAGACTGGATTTATTCCCATCCTTTAGTTTGTCAGTGATCGCAGGATGTGCTGTACGGTCCACATCCGCTCTTCCAGACGCTGCAGTGACAACCCACTGTTACAGACTACCTCTGTTCCACCTACCTCTGTGGGAGTATGACAAGGTAACAGGATGGAAACACTACCTACTGTAGCTCTGTGGCATCAGAGACAGGGAGGAAGAGAGAGAAGGGGGAGGGGTAGATGGGCACACAGCAGGCTACAATTATGCTACAGCTGGAGCAGCAGTATAGGAACACAGCTTCACATAACCTAGTGATTAAACCACACACACCATATACTGTTGCTGTGACATTCAGAAAACCAACATAACTCCAAACCAAACACCATTACTCTTCTCCCCTCTGGTCCTTGATAAAAAAAAGAAGAAGCTGTGAGCCGCAATATAACAAGTCTCTGATTTTATCTTGAGTGTCTGTCGTTGTGACAGGCTAATGCAGTCCTGAGAGTCAAACAGAGTTGGGTGTATAAAACCTGGAGAAAAAATAGATTGAATCTGAAGCATTGATTTTGATAGGCAAATTAATTTGAATGGCCTGCTGGAACCAAATTTCATTCAACAGGGTGGTGTTGTTCCATACTATCAGACGCCATTAAACCTGACACACATTCTCAATGTATGGTAATAGATCTACTTAAGTGCACTCATCGGTTTTACAACCCTAGATGTGTCGGTGTAACAACGTTGTTTACTATTTAAGAATGGCACAACAAAAAAAAAGACGTAATGCAAGAACAGAGGAGTCTTTCACAGTCTCACACAGTGATGCTAAGAATACTTAAGATTACCTATCTGGCTCTTGTCAATGATCCTTTTCATTAGTAAAAGAGCTTAAGTGACTGTAGATGGAGATAAGTACTCCATGATATCGAGTAGAAAGTCCCAGCGCTCAAGTCGTACTCATTCAGAAGGGATTGTAATCAAAGTAATTTAGCACATGAGGAGCTCTCTTTGAATGGTGCATTCAAGGTAACAAAACATGCCAACTATGTCTTCATTTCAGATGAAGATCGCCTGAAAATGTACCTCATTGTCAACTTTTTGGAGCATGCATTGACTGGGTCTGCCCTTGTCTGTGTCTGAGCATGTGTGTGTGTGTGTGTGTGCAATCCTCTCACCTCGCCCATCTGCCAGGCAGCGATTGTAACCCACCGGGCTGAAGTACTCAAACACAAACACAGCCACGGCTGACACCAACAGCAACATCACAAACATCATCACCCAGACATCAGCACTGAAGGGCTCTAAAACAGAGTGGGAGAGGGGGTGAGAGAGGGGAAAGGGGGGTTGGAGGGAGGAGAGGGTGCAGCAGAGGAAGTGGAAAGGGGAGGGAGGGAGTGTTGTGGGAAGACAGAGAAAGGAAGTTGATTAAACCAAAATAAAGAAAATTATTTTAAAAAAAATCACCCCCTGGTATCAATATGATTATTTGTATATAGACATTATGTACTGTGTGCTCATTGTTGCACACTGATGGATTTTGTCTGCGTTTGTGTGAACACTAACAAGCACTTCTCAAGAGAAAAACAGAGGAAGGTAGGTAGGTGTGAATGGACAGATGTACTCATTGAAATGGGCACATTTTCCACCACTTGCTCTCTGCTTTGCAATTTCCACACACTAAACAATCTGTGATAAACACCATAGCACTGTAGTTAACAAAACAATGTCACTACAAGGTCCATTTAGTGCTCTGGAGCTTTTGATTGTATTACACAATCTTCATCAGCAGATGGTGTTGTTCTAAATGTTCCAATTTTAATAGTTAATAACAGTTTCAATGCCCAGCATTTTAATTCTTTTATTTACAATTAGCTCTCTATATATTAGGTTTCATTGTTAGTGGCGGTGTTCACGCTGGATTTAAATTGCCTTTACATGCACAAGGGATTCACAGGAAACAAAGCAGCATGTAATCCAGCATTACTGTTCGTAATTTCAGCTCTTTGTTAACTGTTCACTCACCTACAGCCAGTAGGCAATTTGTATTGTTTAACAGGGGAGACAGGTTTGTTTTCATTCACCCACGACTATCTTTAAACTGACAGAAGGGCGGGATTCAGAGAAAAAGTTGCAATTACAAATCTGTTTGCTACTTCAGCACCACGGACAGCATCATGGATTTAATAATATAGAGTTAGGCTACTGATATTTCAGAGCCATGGTCAGGGCCTTAGATTCTAATTTGCAGAAACCAAAGCCATATCAGAGTTCTATTAAGTTACTACTAATGCAAACTGCACATTTCCTGCACATAACATGCAGGTGAATGGTTCCAGTAATCCTACTGCTCTGAATAAGTGACAAAATAACGCCAACATGTTCCTATTTACATGTTGTGATTTGTAGAGTCACAGCGTGTACAAAAAACAACATAACATGAGACACAGCCATCTTCTAACCGTAAACAAACCAGGAACTATATTCATTCTGCTACTTGGGCGGAGTGAGACAGGCTTGCTGCAAAGCAAATCACTCTGCCCAAGTAGCAGAATGAATATAGTTATAGTACAGTTAGAAGATGGCTGTGTCTCATGTTACGTTGTTTTTTGTACACGCTGTCACTCTACAAATCACAACATGTAAATAGGAACATGTTGGTGTTATTTTGTCACTTTTGTCACCTGCATGTTATGTGCTGGCCTGCTGCCGCTCCGGCCGTCAGACAGCTTTACAGCACGCACGGAGATGAGAAGGGTATGTATCGACTTGTCTAACTCTGGGGGTTACAGTGAATAAGCTAAATTCCCAATAAGTCGGCGTGTTCCTTTAAATATAGCAGTGAGTGATAGAACAAGAAAGAGCAACTACAACTACAGTTTCCAAAGGTGAAGACACAAATTTTAATCTCAACTATAGCACTTTAATAAGATAATGTTAACATACAAGCACATGCATTTCGGTTTGTAGTGATGTTTTTTAAGCAATTTTCAGCTGCATTTTATGTCACCATGTAACCAAACTGTTTTGTGCAACACATTGATCAACACAATTAAACGTCATTAAATGTCATTGTTTTGCAACAAAACCTGCTTGTACTCTATCAGTGATTCTGCATTTATTATTCGATTTAAGTGTGTGCGTGCGTGTACATCTAAGTGCTCTCGATTGTGTTGTACATCTGCCAGAAGCACCAGGTGCGTTTCTCCTCACCAAGAAAGGCGGAGGGGGACACGGTGCCGTTGCTACGAGAGACCATGACACTGATTCCCGTCTCGATGAAGGGCACAGAGAAGTCAATGACCTCTGACCTCTCCTCGTTGATAGTGAGCGAACCCACTGCCATGTGGGCATTCTTTAACACCACCTGAGGGACAACAACAGACAGACAGGAGGGGAACATGGAAGGTCAGTGCTGAATATTCCCAGGATTGCGGTGAAAAGCTGAAAATAATTCAGTGCTGCAGTTCATACACAAGCCACGTATTCAACACACTATTTCGGTTGAGTGGAAGCAGTAGGAGAAGGGGATCATTACTACACTGGGTCAGTATTCAACTCCCCACCAACCCAGCCTCCCTCTGACTGTGTTCAGGTATATTTAGCCCTAAGTTCCTGAAGCCTCGGGCCATAAATAAAAATGGAGCACAAAAAACTGTGTTAATAAGGCATATGCATACCAGAGTGAGCAGGAATCCTATGCACGTTTGTCACACTTTTTCATAGAGGCCTGCTTTTCTCTCTCTCTCTCTCTCTCTCTCTCTCTCTCTCTCATTCTGTTTTCTGTATTTGTTGTCCTGTCCCGCCCCCATTCAAATGAAATCATTAGCTGCTTGCTTAGGCATTTCAGAGCATTGACTAATGCATCAATGGATGCATGCACTGCACATTTGCATAGCCGTGCCTTTATGCTAATGCATATTTCAGGAATTGTATAAAAAGATCTACAGTAGGTGGGATACTTTACCGATTTCCAATCAGCTTTGTATCATAACAATGTGTGTAGTATGTGTAAATCAGCTATGTTAAACTTCCCTCCATCATGTCAGCGCCCAGATCTCTGTGCTCATCTCCCAGCTCAAAACTGCCGGATCACGCCTTTTATGTTATCCGGAGGGGGCTCGCTGGCTGTTGCTTGAACTACAGATAGTAGTTATGCATACAGACACAAAGAGTATATAAGTGGATTGAGAGAGAGAGACCCCTACAACCCCCTGCAACCAGAATGCACTGGTCTGGTGAAGTGCAGTGAAGTCTGGCAGTTGTAGGTTTTCTACCTTTTGAGTGAAAGGGGATACCACAGCCCCTTTTCTCTGTTTTCTCTGGCCGTGTAGCACCAATTAAAAAGAATGTTGTGCCATTCTACTGCATAGACATCCCAGTGTTATGAAAAGACCCTCTTTACAGTGGTAAAGTACTTCTTTAAGATACTGTAATTTTATATTATCCTGGAAATCTCAATTATGTTCTTAAGTTAATATTAATGTCACTAGTTCTATGCCATAATCAATTAAGTTGGACGTCACATTGATTTGTGCTGAATGTCTAATGTGTAATGTGTGCAGGAGAGAAGTGGGTCTTTCCCTAAGGCCGCTTTCTTCCTCTTGCCTTCTCTCTTCCAATTGCTTTCTGTTTCTCTGTCTTTTTCTTTCTCCATCTCTGATTAGGAGCTTCAGGAGGTTTTGTGGAGCTGATCACAGCTCCCCCTCAGGCAAGGTTGTGGGGAACAAGTAAAGCTTGATAGTGAGAAAGACATTCAGACAATATAATTAGCCCTATCATAAAAATAAAATCCTGTAGGCACCAAAACACTCTCCCCGGTTGTAGTAGTGTTAGCATTAGTATTAGATTACATACTTACTTGCTTTTTTAATTGATTTAAATTTTTTTTAAAGCAATTTAGTCTTTGCCTTGTATTCATATTATTAAGAAAAGTGAATTACAAATGTGAAAAAAGTGATAAGCAAAGGAAAATTAAGTGAAATAACAAAATAAAAAACACATACATACATTACAATGAATAAATAAGCATAAAGCATAATGACTAAATGGAAATGGATAAAATTTAAGACATATTGATCCACAGTTCTTTTTGTGGTTAATATTTGTATAGCCTCATTTGCAACTTCCCAGTATTCCACTGGTCAACACTAAGTGATTCATTTCACTTTCCAGTGTTACAAATTTTAAAATGACCTCCATCAGGCTCCATTAAACAAATGCAATGAGAAAGAGAAGCTTGGTAACCAAACTCTCAGCTATACTGAGAACTAAATCTAAACTTTTTATGTTAAATTTGACCTGTGCCACCTGAAACTTTTTCACTGTGTCATTATATTAGTGTTGCATGTCTTTAGGGAGGAATGCTGAATGGACTACGCTTTAAAGAAAATAGTGAAATAGCAGTAGGTATACTGTATGCCATCAGTGACACACCACCCACAATGATGAGCTAAATGGATGCCAGTTATGATGGCGCAGTGGATATGACACATGCCTTTGGTGTGGAAGACAAACTAATGTGTTCCTGAGCAATACACTTAACCCCTAGTTGCTCCAGACATATCCTGACATATATCGCAATTGTACGTCGCTTTGGATAAAAGCGTCAGCTAAATGACATGTAATGTAATGTAATAAACAGATCTGCAGTCATAGTGAATGTACTGGTGAACTATACTTGGTTCTGATAGAAGTCAGCTAAACACACTGAATATAATTAGATATTATGTGCACTGCTCTGTTTAGTCACTTTGCTGGTTCAATAATGGTTGCATGGTGGGTCTCCAGCGTTTGTGCTGCAGTCTTCTGCCAGCTGTAAAATCCACAACCAGCTGATTGTGGGTATTTTAAAACTTTACAGCCGATGCAAAGCTGCTGCTTCCTTCTGATTTTCCTTAAGCCAACAAGATCCACCTTTCTTCTTCTGCACAACCATATATGTAACTCCAAAAAAAAAAAAAAAACAGTTCAATAACAGATCAGTGAAACAGAATCAAAGCCAGAAATTTATCAAGAACATGTGGAATAAACTGAGTGATTGTGTAAAATGCCCTCACCTCCCCAACCATGCCGTTCCAAGTCCCATTAACCTTCTTGCCATGTTTGCCGTTGGTGACCAGGTAGAGGTCGTACGTGAACTTGACCGCCTTGGCGATCTTCTTTAGGATGTCAATACAGAAACCTTTGCAGCAGCGCTTGATGTAAATCCCTGAATCACCTGTCTGATTGCTGGTAGGTGGTACAGAGAGGAAGAGCAGGGAGAGAAAGTAAAGATACAGTTTTTTTTATATATTTTTTATACTGGTGATTTGTTTGACTTGTTACACAGTATACCAGAAGTTTTAAATAAACTTTTAAATAAACATTTTGCAGTCGTATTGATGTATAAATCAATATGACTCACACTAAGTTTCATTAAGAAAACATGGCTTTATTTTTAGCACTTGACTCCAAAATATTCATCCTGGATTCACACAGTAAAAACAAATCAGATGTTCTACTCCCATGAGACAAAGATGTATATCTTTAGGAAAAAAGTAGCAAAAACACCCAAATTTTTCCTATGTCCAAATTCTCACCTCAGTTTGAGCTGTTTGCGGCACGGCACAGTGTTCCTCATGCAGGTCCCACTGAGCGGGTCCACGTCCTCTACAATGACAAACGGCGCCTCCTCCAGAGTCACGATGGACAGGTGGTCCTCCCGCTCCTCTGCTGCAGAGTACAGCTCAAAGCGAGGCCACACATGGTACCTCATCGTCAGAGAGCCTCTCTCCCACTTGCCAACCTGTATGAGTGAGTGGGAGGAGGGCTGTGTGATATACAGGCTAACTGTAACAGGTACTTCAAGTGGCAGGGAGACACTCCAAATGAAGAAGTGACAGACGCATCACAGAGGGTGAAAAATACAAAGCAAGAAAAAAAGGCAGAAGATAGATTAGAGGAAAAGAGAAGGACAGCAGAGGACACAGAAAGAGGTTGACAGTAAAGAGGAAAAAAGAAGAGGAGAGGAAAAGAAGAGAAAAGATAACAATAAAAGAACAGAAGAGAGGGGAAGACATGGACAGAGGAGACAAAGAGAAGATGAAGTGGACAGAGGAGAAGCGAGGAAGAGGAGAGAAAGATATTCACCCTGTCCCATTGTCTGTCCTTGTCTAGAAGAATGATGACCAGTTTGGGAAACATCTGGTGACCCTTTTCACTAAATGACAGGTTTCGGCCTTCAAATGTCACATTCATGAGGTACCTGAGAATGACAATTCAAGTCCGAGTCAGAAATATGATAGATCATGATCCATCTTTTGGTCTGAAAGCAAAATGGACAGAATTTAGACTTTAAACATTATTCTTACCCACAACCTTTTAAATACATAGTGGAAGTAAAACCCCCTCAACAAACTCAAGATTGTGGTGAACCTGATACATGTTTTACAACGGTGACATCAAGATGAACTGAAAATACTGTAGATTTCTTTAAAACTGCATTAGTTGATTTTTTTGGGCCTTGGGAACAGCACATAGTACAACAATCTGTAAACACAACATTGACATTTTATAACTAAAGTTGAAGTGGCTATGTGTTAGCAAACAGCTGATTATTTACACATCCAGCAGACACACATTAAAATTCATTTAGTCAGCTTTCTGGCCACCTGGTGAATCTAAGCCCAATATTTACTCTCCTGTTAGCTCTGTTTTGCTCTCCACCAAGGCAAGGCAAGGCAGCTTTATTTGTATAGCACATTTCAGCAACAGGGCAATTCAAAGTGCTTTACATAAAACATTAAAGAGCAGTTAAAAACGATTAGAAAAAATTAAACAGATAAAATACGACAATAAAAGTTATACCTCCATGAAGAAAAGTGTGTTTACCTATTACACTTTATTTCGTCTTCAAATTGTATCTCGAGGTGGGGGATACCACTAGTTGATGCTGTGTTGGCGGGGTGTTAACAATCACAAATTGTTGTAAACATATAAATACTGCGGTGACCCCGTGCGTAATGCTGCATGGCCCTGCTGGCACTGCAGGAGGATAACGCTAATTGAAGAATCAGGAGAAAAAGAGACTTCAGGGACCATGACGATGACTGGCTAATATGACGATTTAGATTTTCTAAAGCTGAGCTCTTGGATCTCTGTACTGAATTGGGTCCAGTAGAAAGGGCAACGCACCGAAACAGTGCCATCCTGGTCCAAATACAGGTCCTCGCCACTTCTGGGGGGAACCAGCTGTTTCCAGAGGGAAATGTCAGACAGCTAAGTGTTTTTTTAAATAAATATTAAATATAATCTTCAACTTTATCACTTAGGCTTGTTTGGATATAATATATAGTTCTGTTAAATCTTATTATATACGTCTGGTATATCGAAGCTGTCCCCGAGTGCCGTAATGCCAGCCGTTTCGGATGGTATTATTAATATATGTAGTCTATAGATCAGGGTTCCATACACTGTGCAAGAACAGGCCGAAATTATACTTCAATTTGCAGTAATTCCTGACCGTTCCTGACAGAAGTTTTTTGCTTTTTCTCCGCCAGTCAACATGATACGGTGTAACAACTGCCAGTGTCATTCATATACTGATCAACATTCACGAGGTGCTTTGCATTGACTATTTATGGTTAAAAATGGGCGTGTACAGGGCGGGATAAGAGGCTGATCCACGTATGCACGCTTGTAGGTAATCTGTAATTTATAAAGGGAACATTGCTTACAGGTGTGCGTACACACGGTTTTATAAATCTGACCTTTTTTTCGGCGTACGCCATTTTGGGCTTTTGGGCGTACGTACACTTATAGTAAGGATCGTATGCACAGTTTTATAAATGAGATCCCAGAAATGTATTTTGGCCCTAAACCGTTTAGTAAAAGTATTTTGAAATCAATTCTGTGAGGCACTGAAAGCCAGTGTAAAGACTTCAGAACTGGAGTGATGTGATCCACTTTCTTGGTCTTAGTGAGGACTCAAACAGCAATGTTCTGAATCAGCTGCAGCTGTCTGATAGATTTTTTAGGGAGACCTGTAAAAACCCTCGATATATTCTTAAAGCAATACCAGAGAACCTTTCCCGCTTCGATCCCCCTACAGGTTGGAAGCGGAATTGTCCATTACATTACATTATGCAAGTTTGCCAGATCGGATAGCGGATCTGTAGTTCGAATGAACTGGACAATGTAATGTAATGGATGTCATGGATAATGTATTGGACATTAATAATGTATATAATGTAATGGACAATTCTGCTTCCAACGTGTAGGGGGACCGAAGCGGAAAAAGTTCTCTAGTGTTGCTTTAAGGTGGTAATAGGCTGACTTCGTAATTGTCTTAATGTGCCTGTTGAAATTCAGGTCCGAGTCCATGACGACACCAAGATTTCTGGTTTTGTCTGTTGTTTTTAACATTGTCGTTTAAAGCTGAGCGCTGACTTTTACTCCTGAGGAAACTATCTTTAGCTGCTAAATGTTTCACTACAGTATGGTCACCAGCTAGTCGCTAACTGTGTCTGTCTGCTGTTTGGAGCAGAGCAGGAGTTCAGTGGAGAGCTTTTCTGCTGCTGTGGTTCATGAGAGCCACAACACTAAATCAAACACCTCTGCTATCAAAGTATAATGCGTCTCTCTGGTAACGTCTCTGGTCATAAGGCTAACATGCTCACAGTTTAAACGGGTGGTGGGACAAAGCACACACTTAAAATCAAGGACCCTAATTTATAAATATTCTCAAACTCTTGAACATTGAAATATTGAGCCAAAACATTTCAATCACAAAGCGCACACGGCTGGCAATTGTAATGACTCATTTGAGCTGTCAAATATTCAGCAGTGAAATACTCACAAAATGTTCTTTCGTGAAATGTGGTTCAGAAAATGATGTCTGGGGATGGATACAGTATATAATATCTGACACCCACTGGTTTTACAGTATGCTTTTGTTCACATTTGCTTTGTTTATCTCTGATTATTCACACACAGTATATACAGTATATATATATGTGTGTGTGTGTGTGTACACACACACTGCTTCTAATGCTGCTGTTTTCCACCTAAATTGACTCAATATTGTAAAGGTTAAAGGTTGCTTAGTTAGCGTAAAATATGGCAAAGATGAACCAGTTTGAAGCTTGGTAAAACATATTGCACCTGATAGACAGAGAAAGATAAAGACAGAGTACAGGGAGGCTGGGAGAGTCAGTGAGAGCTGGGAGGGCGAAGATAGCAACAAGAAACCATGAGTGAAAGGTGGAAGGGAGAGAAAGGAGTAGAGAGTGTATTAACCGCCTGTATGAATACACATCAGCATATATGTGTGTCAACAAGTGTACAGCACTGGGAGATAAGCTGGAATCATCTCTCTCTTTCTCTGCCGTCTCCTTCCCTCACTCTTCCTCGTCCTGATCTGTGGGCTGCCATCACCATGGAGACGCTCTCCCTCTGAAACAATCCACCGGAGAAATAAATATCTTGTCTGAATGCAAGGAGTAAGGGGCTGTGTGTGTGTGTGTGTGTGTGTGTGTGTGTGTGTGTGTGCGTGCAGACTTTTTAAAGGAAGTGCAGTGCACATTTTACCCACCATCATCTCCCAACAAGTCAACAGTGTGAAAAAAAGACAATAAATCTATTCACGAGTGAATAAAAAAGCACAGACAACAGATGAGCAATGGGTCTGAAACTTATCCTAGATTTTATTGCAAGTACCTCCTACTAGAACATTCAGTACCTCTATCAGTAACGTCTTCGAATATATTTATATCCCATCTCTCTCTCTCTCTCTCTCTCTCTCTCTCTCTCTCTCTCTCTCTCTCTCTCTCTCTCTCACACACACACACACACACACACACACCTACACACACACACACACACACACACCAAGTACGTAGGCTACATGCTTTGAGAAAGTCAATAATATGACTCAAGCCTCCATGAAATGCCTATTGCTGCATACTGGCTGGCTAGCATTGCTGTAATGCGCGTATAACATGGGATTAGTCTGCTAAACATAATCTCAGTTTGAATAGGCAACCAAAAAGATCAAAGCGGTATGGGTGGAGGCTCAGGAGGTCCAACGTGTTGCCGCCCAGACACCATGGCGACCCATGAGACTAGTAGAGGCCTCTGTGTGTGTCATCATGACGGGGTGACATTGTAAGTATACTCAAAACCGCAACCTAGCATGCAGGGAGGCTCTTAACGTCAGTATAATGTAATGTGTTGCCATGGCACCCACAACCACAGCAATTTTCATGCAATCAACTGTGTTGCCATGGGAACAGTAATCTCACCTGAGAGAGGCTGGTTGAAAGGAGTATTTTTCAGTCTAAACCTGAGTGTTTACCCACTTCCCCTCATGCTGTCTTTCACTATCAGATCAATCTCACCATCTCACCTCTGAGCAGCGCATCGAATCACACATCAATAGGATTCATTTGCCCGTACATTAACCTGTGCCTTCACAAAGAGTGATGCACGCTGTGAATTTACAGCAGAGGAGGCCGCTCTGTTTATAATTTTGTATCTCTGTACTATTGATGAAGCTTTAATGTGCCGTTTGATCCCTTCCCATGTCAGAATTCCCTTCTGGCTCTGCTGGAGGAAGATTCTTTTTTTTTTTACTACTAGGATGAGCTACTAGCTGAGCCTTATGCGGTTTCATCACAGCCATATGCAGCGCTTGCGTGCGCCTCGCTCACCAACTGTTCCCCAACTAATCACTGGCTGTTAGAGGAATTTATCTTTTAGTTACAGAGACACTGAATCATCAATGACATGGACACAATCCCCTTTTTTTTCCCTCTAAAATGTCTTAAAACTTATTTCAGAGCCATTTGATACAACTTCCCTTTATCTTTGAGTGAAGCTGTACACTGTACTATCTGAAATTTTTCACAAATTGTGACAATTTCTCTGTCGCTGCAATGCAGGGATGCAAAAATACATATCCCTGCTGTGCATGTGTGTCTGTGGTGCATCAACACACACACACACACACGCACATACCTGTAACAGGTTTGGGTGGATGACTCATACTGTAATCTGGGATGAATGCAGAAGACCCGCCTCTGAAGAGTTACCAGCTACTGATGAAATATACTGCACATTACATTCCTGTAGGACAGAGGCAGTGACTGTGTGAGGAGACTGCAAAATGTACAACTATATATATGTTAAACTATGGTAAGAGTATGGTGTAAGGCCGGTTACACACTGGCTGCGTGGCGTGAGCATGTCAGCTGCGTAGCGTGTCCATTTATATTTCGGCTCCCATGTTAACAGGTTAGAGCTTACACACTGCCTGCGTGACACGTGAGAAACGCATGCCTGCTGGAAATAGAACCGACGCCTATTTTTCACGCGACACGCAAGCGTGTTGGAAGCGTTTCCAGGCAAAATAGAATATGAAAAGATGTTTATATGTCATTTAGACACAAATACATATTAATAAACGACATGCTGATGTTTGAAAGTCTCTAGGTTTGGATATAAATGCAGATATAAATGTAATAAAAAAAACGATTTTCTAATATTGCACCTGTCAATACAGAACAAAATATTCTGTAGCCTATTTTGCCGTCAATACTGCCAACGTTGTCTTTGCTGTAATCAAATCAGTATATATTTATGTGTAACATGGTATTTCATTTTATCAATGCGAAACATACACTCACCTAAAGGATTATTAGGAACACCTGTTAAATTTCACGTTAATAAGATTATCTAATCAACCAATCACATGGTAGCTGCTTCAATGCATTTAGGGGTGTGGTCCTGGTCTAGACAATCTCCTGAACTCCAAACTGAATGTCAGAATGGGAAAGAAAGATGATCTAAGAGACTTTGAGCGTGGCATGGTTATTGGTGCCAGATAGCCTGGTCTGAGTATTTCACAATTTGCTCAGTTTCTGGGATTTTCATGCACAACCATTTCTAGGGTTTACAAAGAATGGTCTGAAAAAGGAAAAACATCCAGGATGCCGCAGTGCTGGGGGGCAAAAATGCCTTGTTGATGCTAGAGGTCAGAGGAGAATGGGCCGACTGATTCAAGCTGATAGAAGATCAACTTTGACTCAAATAACCACTCGTTACAACCGAGGTATGCAGCAAAGCATTTGTGAAGCCACAACCCGCACAACCTTGAGGCGGATGGGCTACACCAGCAGAAGACCCCACCGTGTACCACTCATCTTAACTAAAAATAGGAAAATGAGGCTACAATTTGAACGAGCTCACCAAAATTTGACAGTTGAAGACTGGAAAAATGTTGCCTGGTCTGATGAGTCTCGATTTCTGTTGAGACATTCAGATGGTAGAGTCAGAATTTGGTGTAAAAAGAAAGAGAAAATGGATCCCTCATGCCTTGTTACCACTGTGCAGGTTGGTGGTGGTGGGGGTTTAATGGTGTGGGGGATCCCTTTCGCCTTCAGAACTGCCTTAATTCTTTGTGTCATTGATTCAACAAGGTGCTGGAAGCATTCTTTAGAAATGTTGGCCCATATTGATAGGATAAGGTCAAACATGGTATTAGTATGGTGTTCCTAATAATCCTGTGTACAGACAAGGCTAGCAGCAGCAGCGCCGCGTCAGACACGTTTCTGGTGTGTAAAGACATAGAAAAATCCATGCAGCTGACACGCAACAAACGCCACGCTCACGCCACGCCGGCAGTGTGTAACTGGCCTAAGAGCTGTGCCACTCAGGGTTTACTGCAGAACATATTAGAAAGTTTTTCAATGGGGCCCTATGTGCGATTACATGCAATGGAAACCCATATCTTCAATTTACAGCAGGTACACATAAGAGTGTTTAGCAGACAGTTACTTTACACAAAAGAAGAGAGCAAGGACATTGCCCAACACAAAAATAACTTTACTAATAAACTACCACAGCAATTGTTAACTTCAGCTAAAACAAATGAATGTTGTCATGTCATTAAAATCGCCCTACGATAAAAAAATAAAAAATGGTTTGTTTGTGCATCACTGTAACTGGACATGACTTATATCTTAATATTGGTAAATTAATTTGTATTTTCTAATATGAAGTTCACATTTTTCAAAAATCTAGTTTTGTCTCCTAAAAAATGTTTTTTTTATTGACTTATCACGTGTGACTGCAGATGTTATCAAACTGCAAATGAGCCCATCACGAAAGAGTCTTACAAGAAGAATATGAAGAATAATTTGCACAAGAAGCCTAGTTGTAAATAGTTTATTAACTTGAAATAACTTGTCCTAATAACTTATATTATCAGCATGATTGTGTCTCCAGCATGTGTCACAATCATTATTGTTTGGTAAGTATCTGCTTGTCTGCCAGCCAGTTTGATCAAATCTGCAGTCAACTGTCATTCCCAAGTGCTTCAAAGTTTACCTTGCATAGCAGCTGGATTCTCACGATATCATAAAATCACGCAAAAATCCCACGAAAAACAACCATCTGGCTCGTCAGGTTAACTCGAAGTAGGCGCAAACCAAACTCTCTGCAAAATGAATTTGTGGTGATTACTTGAATTCCCCCTCCAATAAAACAATAACTTAAAAAATATTTTGATTGGGGCTGAAACAGAATTTTGAAAAAAAAAAAAAAAAACTAGGGGAGAAAAAATCATTATTTATTGACTCATTTATTGCTGGTGGCACCACTCTGACAACAGAAATACAGAGTGATGTGGACTACACATAGGAAAGATGTAAGGCTCTGAGTCTCTTTGAGCTTCAGCCTTTAATAAGTGAGTCCACAGTAGCTTCATGTGATCTTGGTCCATGAGGACCCCTGCTGAGTGGGACACATCAGACAGCTACATGTGGAGTCTGGAAAGAGGGAGGACTGTATCAGAGGGAGCCCTCTCTCATTTAAAATGTGAGCAAGGGTTTAACAGGCAAGGACATTGACCTTTCACAGTCTGCAAACCACAAACACTGATTTTACTAGTGGTTGTCTCTAATCTCAGAAAGAATCTTCCAATTTTAGTTTTCAAGGTAAAATGACATGAATATGTCCTTAACAGCACTTTACCAAAATATATTTATAGAGAGAAGGTAATCGTTCTAATAATTTATCTGATGATCTCATTTTATTTGTGGCAACTTGCAAAGGTATACTACTACACAAAAGATGGTAAAATGCCACACCTTCATTCCTTTACCCTCCTTTAATAACTCATTACAAGCGATAGTTTCTGATCACTGCACCTGCTTTTCAATTCGCTTCTTTAGAACACAGTACATACATTTCTATTGCTGTAAATACTGTATGTTTTAATTTTGTCTAATGTTTTACTGCACTAGCTGCATCTATGTTTTAATGTCTTGTATCGACTTGCCTCCCGTTGCTGCCTCTTGGCCAGGTCATCAATAAAGGTAAAATAAAATTAATACTTCAACTTGACAGGGAAACTCAAACTACATTTCTACTGATTGGCCATCGTTGATAGCCTGTATAAGTCAGAATCCGGTTTATTGCCAAAGTTACACTAACAAGGAATTTGCTTTGGTGGTTGGTGCATAAATAAACAAACATTAAACATTAATATGGCATAAACAAAAATAAACAAGTCGCTGGAGTTTATTCATTTTGAATCTGAAGAGCCACTTTTAATTATTTTTGTCAGCGTGTGGTCATCAATTTCTATAATGTTGGACTGTTTATCTCGGCTACACACACCTGAAACCACCTCTTAAAAAAACCTGGATTCAAGAGAGCAAACCATTTCACATGTTTGTCTAATTTCCAACAAGAGCCAAATGATTGACTGTTTGAAACTACTGTATGTGCCTTGTGGTACTACATAAGAAAGAACAAATACAAATTAGGGTTTGACTTAGCCTAAAAGGAGAAAATGTTGACTCAAAGTGGCTTAAAATGCGTAAATTAAATTAAGTTATTGGAAGTCCCTATCTTTTTTGTGAGTGTAACATAACACAATAAAACTAAGTCTATTATAAAAAAGTTAATTTATATACCTACAACTAATCATGCCAGTTACAGTGAATCATGTAATAATTTTCACATACGGCACTGAACATGTAGTAACAGACGTGCGATGGTGTTCACAGATCCAATAAGTAAAAGGCTGTGTGAAATATTGATTGGTTATATCTATGGCATTTAAATGCCCCTCACAGGAATTATGGAAAGGACACAGTTGGGAGAGTAAAAGGAGCAAAATTGAATTCATTCATTCATTCATATGCAAAAAAAAAAAAATAGGAACAACTGTTTTTGACAGAGGAAGAGAGAGAAGTAGTGGAGTTGGGGGGAGATGGGTGGGGGGGATGGAAGAGAGCCATCACTGCTCTCTGATTCAGCATTTTAGCTTCATTTAATTTTCAGTGAGAATGGACTTCTGTAGGAGCATCACAGAGCGAGAAAAGAAAAATAAAAGAACAAAGGGGTGAAAAGCAGAGAATACTCAGGAACAAAAAGTCATGTATCCACACAGTTCAGACAAGAGACCTCAGTGGAAATGAGGTTAACAAAAGAAAAGGATGAAAAGAGACGATCAGTTGTGCTCTAGGCCTGCTTGCCTTCTAATAAACAAAGCCAGGATTTATTAGAAAGCCACTTTCATTGAAAAGCAATAATACTGCTCTACTTTGAAGGTGAAATAGGATGAGAGTAACATGCTCGCCTTACATGCATGACAGGCAGCACACGGGTCAATTGGCCTGCAGAAAAGGTTCTCCACTGAGCTCTACAAACGTCTCGTCAGATCACATAAAAGCAAACTCGCTACAAAATATTAATCATCTCTTACATCATATCTATCAGTGCGGCATTTCAATCAGCAGAGGGGAACATTTGCAGTCAAACAAATATTAAAAAACATCCCTTTCCCTGCAACATACACACACATACACAAATAAGCCCTTTAGCGCCTCATCCAAAACCACTTGGTGCACATTTTCTCATTATCCAAGCATTCCTGTTCTTTCTGTCTGGCAGGAAACAATGGATGGCCTCTAGAGCTCTGAGTGTGTGTGCTTCCTTATTTGTGCTGGAACTTGTTGAGTATGCATGTATTTATATGTGCGTGTTTGTGTGTGTCTGCCCCATGAGGTCAAGCAGCCCCTAAACAAATTTGAGAGCGTGACTCACTGGGGCCTCCCATCTCCGTCCATCAGCGCTGACAGGATGGCATGCCTATCCAGCATGCATGCAGCCCACTGTGGCCTGTACATATACAGGACCACGCAGAGACATATGGCCTTATTATTGCTTTTGTCTCTGGGGGTGAGGGGATGGAATAGGTGGAATTGTGTGTGTGTAGTGTGTGTGTGTGTGTGTGTGTGTGTGTGTGTGTGTGTGTGTGTGTGTGTGTGTGTGTGTGTGTGTGTGTGGGGTTGTTTCTAGCCTCTGGGGTCCCCATCGAAATCCACAGATCCAAAGTCTCTACTTTTGCTCAGTCAAATGGAGAGAAATGGAATGGCTTGATGGAAAGAAAAAAAAAAAAAAACTCACAACACACACACAGCATAGTAGCGTCCCAGGTGTGTGCCTAAAGGATGATTGAGAGCTAACCCTGTGTCTGATAGCGCCCTTTGGGGACTTAAATATTCATGGCTGTGGTGGTTATTGTTATCTCAGTCGGTGGTGGAATCCTACACGGCAAGCATAAGTGCCTCTAATATTAAAAACAGAAACATGGGTGAAGGCAATACCAAAATTTACAGTAATATATCAACCTCAACCTGGAGATTAATGCAGCAGTGCCAGGGGAGGTTGCATAATGCTTTCCTAGTTCTTCACATTTCTCAAATTCAAACTGACAGCGAAACAAACAAACAAAAACTGAGAAAATGTTAAATATTAGGAAAAAAAAGAGGGAGGAAAAGCAGACCAGCATGTGCATAGTTTTGTAAGGCTAAAATGCATCTAATAAGGAATGACATCAGTAATTCTAAGCTTTTTTAAAGTAAGCCCTGAAGAGCAGTTAAATGTCATGCTATAATAACATATGTATGTGTGTGTGTGTGTGTGTGTGTGTGTGTGTGTGTGTGTGTGTGTGTGTGTGTGTGTGTGTGTGTGTGTGTGTGTGACCACACTCTGGTTCTTTAGCTCTTTTTTCATAAATCCGGTTGTTCCAGAGCATTCAATTATCTGTGGAATCTCTGATCAATGTGAACTGTAAAAGCACGCCCTATAAAGTTAAATGAGGATTAATTATTGAATACCAATGCTCTTGCGTGTTCTGTAATGTGCCAAAAAAGCAAAAACAAGGAGGTTCAGAGGAAGAGGAAAAGACGGATGTTTTCCTTGATGGCTGTGGGTTAAGCTAAAGATAATACAAGATCTGGTTAAAGGTCTGAGAGCTAATGTCTCTGTTCATCTTGTGTGTTAAGTTTTTCTTGGCTA
The DNA here is from genome assembly GCF_010015445.1 of Perca fluviatilis. Classification (NCBI taxonomy): domain Eukaryota; kingdom Metazoa; phylum Chordata; class Actinopteri; order Perciformes; family Percidae; genus Perca; species Perca fluviatilis. Next base: position 24,624,325 of record NC_053112.1, on the reverse strand, counting down.
ATTAAACCAATTCTTGCTCTCCTTAGGGAACGTGTCTTTATTTGTGTTTGTATTTGTAGTCCATGTTGTACTGCATTGTGTGTCGTCGCACATTTGCTCAACCAGCTTCAGCAACAGAAAACCAAACTACACTTTTTTTTCCACCTATGATTTTACCAGCCCGGCTCCTTTGGCTCTGATTCATATAAATAAATAAAAAATGTAATCTGCTTTTGCATTGTGCATGACACCCTGCTCATTTTCTGTACCAAAATACATTTCAAAGCTTATAAAAACTAGGTGAACATGGCTCATTGCTTTTTAATTTGCCATGTTTTTTTCAGCAAGGGATGATTGTCTCTCCTGGACCTGGGCTCAAATTCAAAACAATATTTAATCAGAAGCACAGATTGTTTATTTGAAGTTACAGCTCCCAAAGACAAATGATCTGTGCTGAAAATGTGATGTAAAAGCAAACCTGTTCATTTTGAAGACCAATTGGCAGCCAAAGCCTCGGACCCTTCCTTCACAAAGCTCCAATTCACTTAGTTACTGTTGCTACATCTGGCAAGCTACCTGTTCTCGCATGCCACATAAGCAGTGTACAATAATGATGGCAGATTAACCATCAAAATTCCCAGTCATTTCTGAAACAATGGGTCCTTGATTTCACACTGTAGTGAACAAAAGCATCTTCTCTGGAATTTGCTGGCTGAAATGACAACTGTCATGAGCAGATTTTATCAGATGTAGTTAGATAGTGTAAGCTAATGCTAACAATTAAACCCTGTGGTTGGAAACTCAGTCTACAGCTGACTTTTTAATGTTTTGTTTTAAAAACAAGAACCCTGTAAAAGGGTTTTAAATATCACATGATGGCTACATACATATCATACTAAAAGACGGAGGCTTTAAGTTTAACTACTTGTCCCAGACACAAATCTTATACCATATTATAATAAGGTGCAGCATTGTTCACGTATTGCAGGTTAGAGCCAGTAGTGCAGTATAACAAATAAAGTGTAATGATGAGATGTTATTTGTTCTAACATATTCTTGGGTGGTTTGGATGCTTATTATGTAAACATACTTGGAGATGAAGCAACACAGTGGATAGATTTATGGCTTATTGTTCATATTTTCAAACAGCAAGCTTCACTTTTACAAGAGAAAAGGATTTGAGGATGATGGATCACTGATGAGTTTGGCAAACACAACAATATCTAACATACAGTATGTTTGGCTGGAATTGAGCTCAAGTGTAAAATCAAATAAAGAGCAGGACAGTGCTGTTATTGTTACACTAAACTCTCTCTATATGGCTTCCATGGCTCACACGGGGTGGATGTTCCAGCCCTGAACAGGTATTCTTCTAACGTAGCTGTAACCTCACTAAATAACGTTCCCTTTCCTTTGGAAATAACTCTACGTTACTATCGTAGGTAGTAAGCTAGTTAGCAGGGCATGCTAACATTTGCAGCTCATGTTAGAGCAGATAAATACACAGTTTAATCCATTCCTTACACTTTTGCTCTTGTGTTTTTAGTTTTGTAAATGCTAAAAAGGCACCACTCTCCAAAAACTTGAGGATCACCTTTACTAGAGTGTAATGCATCAACATGTAGAGAAATCCGAAGTTTGACAGTCCTGCTGTGGCTAGTTACAGTTGGTAAACTATGACTGGACAAACGGGGCATGATTTTGCAAACACATTTTCAGTCTACGTTACTAATATTTGTATTTGTCTATCCCGCCCCCTCTGCCCTGCTTTCCCCTGACTGCCCATCCCCTTAGCATTGACTCACTTCAGTATCTCCTTGGAGTGGCCAGTGTTGGAGCTCTTTTTGTCAAGTGTTCCGAGGCAGCTTGATTTTATCAGGGTATGTGGCCCTCGGTCCAGCATCATAGTGGAGGTTGCCGTGGCAATGACAGCCACTGCATCACGTACCCTGGCCTCGATGTTGTAGTCCCATTCGTCATATGACACCGAGATAAGCCCTGGGAAAGAGAGAAAGATGGGAGGAAAAAGAAGAAGTAGAAAGAAATATGGCGAAAGATGAAAAGGAGGGGGAGAGAGACAGAAAAGTATGAAAGAGAGAGGGAGGATACAAACAGGCAGGCAGAGTGCAATGAAAAACAGCCAGAGGGGGGAAAAGAAATACAAAAATGAAAGCATTTTAGAAGAGATGCTGAAAAGTGGCAAAATCAAGACTGCAAATATACCTAAAATATCTTAATTTGGTACAAGCCAGAGTGCAGCTGTTTACTGTGCTACTCTGTTTAAAAAAAAGTAAATAAAAATAAAGCTACAGGTTGAAATCACAAGAAAAACTTGCTGAATATGAGCGTCGGTCGAGACCATGGTCATCCCTCAGTTCATTTTGTTATGCTTTGGCTTTCCAAGCATGAGGAACTGCTGGCTATCAGATGTCAGCATCTATTTCTTACACCGGCAAACAACTGCGCTTTCGGGTCATTTTCCATGACTGGTTTGGGTTATGTGTTCACATTTGAAACCTGCATCGTAAATGTTTTGGAAAAAGGCAATCCTGCATTTTCAGGCAGCCTTGATGTTGTTACTGGTTTCTGGTTACTGGAAAAAAACTGCTTGAAACATGCTTGGTGACAAAGGGGAAAGGGGCAAATGACAGCCACTGTAAAATCACAAAGGAGTCTCTTTTCTGCCTGACCCGATTCCATGGAGAAATATTTTCAAAACAACATCACTGGAAATTCTGTTAATGATGGACTCCAGTGAGGTCAAAGCTCAGACTATTATTAGAATTGATGGCCACAATATAAAAGTAAAGCTTGTCAGTCCACATTTATCTCATATTTATGTGAGATATTGTAGAATAAAATGACACAAACTTAACAGATATGACCAAATAAACTATATAACAAATTATGAACTCACTTACCTGAGGTTAAAGCGCCCATATTATGCTCATTTTCAGGTTCATAACTGTATTTTAAGGTTGTACCAGAATAGGTTTACATGGTTTAATTTTCAAAAAACACCATATTTTTGTTGTACTGCACAGCTCTCTTTCACTGCTGCAGATCCTCTTTTCACCTGGTCTCTGTTTTAGCTACAGAGTGAGACCTCTTTTCATCTTCTTCTTCTGTACTATCTTTGATTGCACTCGCACATGCTCAGTAGCTCAGATGTAGAGCATGTCAGCTAGCTAACTCTAGAGACAGTAAAAGAAAGCCTGTTTCTCCAACTTTGGTCAGTTACAAGGCAGGATTAGCTGGGAGACTTCTAAATGAGGGCGCACGTGTAAGTAGTTCTTTTGTAGATTATGGTGAACTTGTGTGTGTTGTAGCAATGCTTTGCTATTGAGAACGACGTAGCATGCTAGCGTTAGCATTAGCGTTAGCATTAGCGTTAGCATTAGCGTTAGCATTAGCGTTAACATGCTAATGCTAACGGTTAGAATGCTAACAAGCTAACGGTTGTGGTTAGCCAGCTCATTTCGGACTGTGACGTCACAGTCTGAGCCGATTTTGAACAGCTCACTAGGAGACTGAAGGCAGGACACATTCAGAAACCGTATCTCACTCAGAACAGCATGGATGGATTTTTTTCAAAGTTTGTATGTGTGTGGAAGCACCAGAGACACAAAAGAACACCCCAAATCCCAGAAAAAGTGATTTTTTCATAATATGGGCACTTTAACAGAAATCAGTATGTACCCTACAACTGACTGGCACAGTGTAGTGCAAATACACAGGAGAACATTTGCATATATGCAAATATTTTAACACAAAGCTTTTTTTTTTAAACTTACCACACAATAATGTAATACAGATTTCAGTGTTTTGCTCTCCAACACTAAAGCAGAGGAGTTACTTAAATTAGTTCGAACCTGGCCCCTCAGGTTTTAACCCTCTGAGGTCTTAGCCATTTTTTCCAATCTTTGGTTTGCCTGGTTTCCTTAACCCTGTTATGCACAATCAATTTAAATTGTGAGGACAACCTAGGCTATCAGAATATGTACAGTATGCTGCAGGGATGTTATATAGGGTGACCAAACGTCCTCTTTTGCCCGGACATGTCCACTTTTTACGTACTGTCCGGGGGGTCCGGGCGGGTTTTATAAATTCATGAAAATGTCCGGTTTTCACTGTTTTTCATGGGTCTATTACGCGTGTACTTAAATTGAGTGGCGCTTTGCACAGTGTACTACGGTACTTTGTTGTGTGACGTAATTCACGAGCGGCTGCTTTGTGGGCGGCTCTGCAACGCGCACATACAGGGACTAGAGCAGACAGCGGAGCAGCATTGTACACAAAATGCTGCAGCGTTTCCTGCTAAAGTTTTCCCACCGTGGTCAGAAAACACAGGGGAGACACTTTGTTTGTGTGTCTTTATTATTTATCTTATTACATTGAAAAGGTATTAAGACATATTTTGTTGTAGCTGGATTTTCTAACACAGAAGAGGTCATATTTATTTCATATTATTTATTTATTTTAAAAGAGAGATATTATTTTGTTACAGGTTGTTACAGATTTTATTTTATTACAGAAGTTATTTTTGCACCATCGAGGCATAATAAAGCATGTTCATTAACCATTAATTAAGCCTGTCTGAATTTTTGTCTCGAGGCCGGGCCAAGTGTCCTCTTTTTTGGAAATCAAAATATGGTCACCCTAATGTTATATGAATGTATACATTGTTATATGACTATAAATACAAAAGAAAAGCTAAAGCTGTTAGCTATCAAGCTTAAAACACAGAAACCAGTCTGGGTTGTAGTGTCGCGGAGATAATGAAGATTACACAACTTGATTTCTGGTTTCATATTTATTTATTTATTTTATAAAGACACTGCTATATATATATATATAAAGTAAGTCTGCACTGTACTGCCGTCGCCGCCTGACAAGGTTTTAACGTCTGACCTATGAACCTGATTCTCTGTCTGTCAGTACATTACATGCAGCAAAGGTGGGATACTTTATTAAGTTGTACATACTGTATATGCCTAAACTCAAAGTACCAACAAATTATATTCATATGAATCAATTATATAATATACTGATATGTTGACTGACAGTCTTATTGCACAATCAAGGCTACGGTATTCCCCAGGACTTCCAAAAATGTTATGATTCAGGAAGTGCCACAACATTTTTTAGGGATGCACTGATCCAACTTTTTCTCTCCAAATACTAAAACTCAGAGTTGCCACCGAGTACTCCGTACCAGCGCCCTCTTTTTACCATATTCAAAATCTGTAAACCTGCTTGAAACCTTTTGGGATAACATTTATCTAAGGTAACCTAGGGTTACTCTGTTGCTCTAAAAAATTAGTTGACAACCCAAAGTGACTAAATGTGTGCAATTGATAGCAGAAACACTGAATTTCATAACATTAGGTGCCTTTCACTTGAGAAAGGACCGTAGGCGGTGAGATGAAATTAGGGCAGAGAGATTGGGAATCAAATGCAACAAAGGTCCCCGGCTGGAGTCCAACTTGTTAAGGTTTGTGAGATGTAATTCTGAGAGAAGTACAACTACTGTTAAGAAACAAGAGCATCCCTGGCAGCATCTACATTACATTTTACATCGTTTGCCCTGGGTTGGACGTTAAAGGGAACTGTTTATAAGTAAAAAGAAAAATGATTGATGGCACAAAGCGTCAAGAGGGCAACAGGGCTGCACATTATTAAAAGCTACACTGAATAACTGCAACTATAACAGTGCTCAAGACCTCATCACTCCAGATAAGATCACTAAAGCTGTCAGGGTATGTTTATGGACAACACCTGGACAAATCACTCTGAGGATGTTGATCATTTCCAGTCAACTGGTCTCAATTTTGAAAACTGTGATTAAGGGAGAGAGAGAGAGAGAGAGAGAGAGAGAGAGAGAGAGAGAGAGAGAGAGAGAGAGAGAGAGAGGTCTTTTGGTGTTATTTGTTTACGCTATGATTAAAAACAAAGCATCATAACTAATTTGGCAATGGTAGCTTAATGTTTAAAATTTGACACGTGGCACTTAATGAGCGTTCTCTACACAACCCTAATTAGCATTTTTTTCAGCAATGGTATGATACTTTGAGCATGTGAAATCTCTATTTGAGCCCTGAAATGGTAAGACCACCTCGTGTTTGGATATACCTGTAGGGAAGACAGAGGGAACGTGGTCTGCATCTCCAGCCACCAGGGAGGGCACGATCCAGGTGAAGCCATAACCTGTGAGGCCCACAGAATGGGCCACCTCGAAGATAGTGCTTGCCTCCTCCTTTGTGCAGTACAGTAGAATTACAGGACTCTGCAGTTTCTTTAGTTGGTTTTGGATCTTGGAGTCTCCATCGTCTACTGACATGTCCAGTAGGAAGACTTCTTCTAGCTCCCAGCCGACAAAGCTGTTATCGATGGTACTGCGGACCTAGATAGGAAAGGAAAATGTGATTTTCAAAAGGTGTAGGCTGCACACATACAGGTGTTAAGAAGAGACAAAGCTGTCTCCTCCTCCAGCTCCCAGATTGCAAAACTGTTCTGTCTTTACACATCCCTTGGGAGTAGGACGCAGCAAGAGTGAGATTAGGTAATCTCTTTTCCAAAATCTTAAGGCTATATCCTCATACACACAGAGGAAACTCTCATGGAGATAGTGTCTATTTTATTTTTCCATGGGAACTTGTAAACCCAGAACACAACACCACAGGCATAATTACAGATTATGTGCAGCCAGCAAAAAGTGATTTTAGGATTCTGGATCCTTAATTTATATGTGGCATTTAGATGAAAGGCATATTTTTGTTTTGTGTTGCAGAGGGAGAGAGGAAGTAATAGCTGTATCTTAAAGGAATCAATCCAAAGGGAGTTATACCATACAGGTTGAGTAACAGGCAGAACAAAGCATTTTGTGCGCAGCATATCCCATTACAACACTAATTTTCTTCTGTATTGAAAGAAGAAAAAGAAACCTTGAATCTTATACGTGTGCTTGATATTTGCTTGCGAGAGACTGTAGGATTTAAAGCTTTAGTGCGTAACTTTTTGGTATTAATGGATGTCCGTTACATTCAAGCCATTGCCAAATGAGTTTCTACAAAGCTAATTAAGACTATCAGCTCCACAAAACTCTCTCTGTATTTCTCAGTATGGCTATGTTCAGAAGATTGTGTCGTCCGGTGACTTTCCTGCGCAGAAGCTCGAGTGAAGATAATTACCTCTTCTGAAGAGTCCATCATGTTTTTTTGATCCTCCATGTCCTCCTTGGCTACTAGCAACTGCATGGAGGAGGGTGGGGGCGCGTGTGTGATCATGTAAGGCTTGTATCATGTGGACGTGCCACAGTTTTGTTGTCATTACATCCTCATGAGGGCGACAGAAACTACGCACTATAGATTTAATATGCTTCTAATAAGTGGTTTATGCTTTTCTAGCTGCTTAATTCAGTAAGGCTTTGAGTAGTTTGTTTTCAAAATACCTTTAAACATTTTGCAGATATATAGTACAGTAAACTATACCAGCTGATATGAGACTCTTTACATTCAATATGAAGCTAATGACCATGGGCACTAAATATAATTTTTCATGACCTCCATTTAGATGATTAATATATGATTTTTGTTATTTTAAACCAGATTGTTGCTTTAACTTTGTTCAAAGGAAAAACCCTGACATTGCTGCAATATTATTAAGAAACATGCATTAGCTAACTTTCAATAATTTTTCATTCTTTTCAGATGTGTATCTGATGTTCAAAGTTATTCAGGATCTCATACCATCCCCTTTACAGAGTTTGTTCTAAGCCCTGGAGATAAGGAGGCTGAAGCCTCACTGAGTGGCTGCATTCAAAAAGACATACTCGGCCATTCTGCCTTTTCCATTAGAGCAATCAGAAAATGGAACTCGCCAAACCATATCATTTTTAAAAGCTTGAAATTATGGCTTAAACCAGTGGTGAAGGAAGTACTGAATCTCAGTACTTAAGTAAAAGTACAAATAACCAGAGACATATTTACTTTAGTAAAAGTAGAAGTACCACAATGACAACCCTACTTAAGTAAAAGTAAAAAAGTACCTGATTTTAAATGTACTAGTATTAAAAGTAAAAGTACTTGCATAACAATTTATTCTCTTAATCTTATTTGCATATTACCATTTTAAATGGTTTAGGTTTAAATTAGTTCGTTAGTTTGCACCTTGGTCAGTGAGGGCCACTGTGTCTAGCGACCCGTGATTTACAAAGGGGTGGTTCAGTTATTTGGATGCTTAGCTTCGACAGTATCCATACTGTCCACTACCACAAACAAGGCCTGGCTTTAAAAAAAAGTTCCTATCCTAACCAGCATAAAACAAATATGTTGTTAGAATCGGAATGCGTTTGGTTTTATTCATGGATGTATTTTAATACGGTTTTATTTCCTTTAACCATGGGAGTGTAAGCAAATAAAGTGTGTGAAGCAGCAGAAATGGGTAGGCAGATGTGAAGCGGTCCCGCCAAATAAATAAGATATGAACGCGTCTTACGCAGCCTGGCAGAGAAGTAAACAACGCTGTGGAGAGAAATAGATGGCAACTATGATTTAAAAACGGGAATAATAAAAAACCAACATTTTCACTTTTACCGGAGGCTGTATTACCGAGGGTCAGCAGCGCTGCGCCCGGGCTCTGGAGCACCGGAGCCGGCTTGGAAGTTGATGAAGGATCGGTGGTGCCCCATATATATCTATGGCAACCAAACTTCACTGGTGAAACAAACGTGTGACGGTCAGGAAGACGTTTTGGCAGGGGGAAATATTGATCAGAAAATGTAACGAAAATGTAACGGAACGTTGTAGAAATGTAGTGGAGTAGAACGTATAGATAATTGCTGCAAAATGTAACAAAGTAAAAGTCAAAAGTATGCACTACTGATTCTACTTAAGTAAAGTAAAGATACGTGAAAAATTTACTTAAGTACAGTAACAAAGTATTTGTATTTCGTTACATTCCACCACTGCTCAAAACCAGACAATCAAGTCCTCAGAAATAGTGGCTTTTGTTAGGATCTTGTCATCAATTGTGCATAGTCCGAGCTAAATAAACACCAAAATAAATGAAAACTTTAGATAAGACACACATCTCATCAAGGGATAAATAAAAAAATATGAAAACTACCGTATATGTCAGGCCTCTTATAATGGGTTCCCAAAAGACAAAAGTAACAATACCTAATATACCCAGGACCCAGAGCAATAGTGAATCTCTCATTTGAATCCATGGTTGAAAAAATGTACGGCCATTAGCTGTACACTATAATCAAAGGAATATATATATATATCCTTGCAGATAATATTCTTTGTAATTTTAGTAGTAGTTTATAATGTATAAAGGTAGTGCATACACACCTACTGGTATATGCTTATAAGCAGTAAACAATTTTTTACTGTATTAAAAAATACAGTACAAAAGAGTTGTTCATGGGGCGGTTTGCAAGTCACGGGTGAACAAACGAACCATTCAACAAACGGTCTATTACATGTATGTCTTAATGTTTATGTTGTTTATTTACCTTGTTGACAAAGTCCTGGTAGCCAGGGTAGTATGTTGTGACTATTGAGAAGATGTACCAGTCATACTCCTCCATGATGTTCAACATGACGGAGGCCTGCTGCTCGATGGACGGACCAAACTGGAAAAACATGGAGTGGTCGTCCTGAAAACCAGAGACAAGAAGCCAATCAGCAAACAAGGCCATGAGTCACACAGCATGAGAGAGAACTGGAAGGTAGGGCACAGATGATTGTAGAGCATTGTCCAGCTACTGCAAGCCTCAGGAATTAATATAGTTCCGTTTATAGATAGGAGTTTCTGTGTATGCTCTGTAACTGAACTAAAGAATATAGAGTAAAATGACATATTTATCTTCTGTATTTATGTTTTAATCAGATACTTTTACTTCTGTGCAAGGTCAAAGAAGGTTTTTCCACTAGTTATGAATATTCAAAACATAGACAAGGTGACTCATTTATTATCAAGGAGCCCTATCAAAGCTATGACAACACATTTAGTATGCGGCAGAGAGCATGACAGGTAAGATGGCCACCTGGTTCAATGATATTTAATGTAGAGTACCAAATGTGTGGACCGACATCTCTGTCAAAACATTTGTCTCCAAGGAGAGAGAAAGAAGAGACAAAGTAAGAAGAGCTCTTGGCACTCCAGGACCTCGATGTCTGGTGCTATGGATTGTTCAAGGGCAGGTCGATCCCCCATGTAAAACTGCCAAGCAACTCATCGGGAGAAGTCAAGACGGATTACGAGTGTTAGTGACCAGAGGCGACATGGCATCAGCATCATGTCATGGGTTCTTTGTGTGTCCAGAGTGAAACATACTGTTGAAAGGTGACTGAGATGACTGGAGGTGTTGGTTCATGATTGAACATGGTCGTACTTCATTGTTAAATAGTCTAAATTGCTCAAGAAGTAAATGTTTACATTAACAGAATAGTTTACATTGACTGTATGCCTCCAGAACGCTGACACGGGCAGGAAAGATTGCAGCAGATCCATCTAATATTTACAACAAACTGTCTGAACCTCTCCCCTCTGGCAGGAGGCTGCGGTCCATCAGGACCAAAACCTCACACCATAAAAACAGTTCCTTCCCCTCTGCAGTCAGCCTCATCAACAAGGCCCCGAACCCATGGTGACATTGACTTTCCCCTGTGCTTCAGCCTTGATCTTGGGACCACAAGGAGCAACTGGTCAGCTGACCTGAGTGACCTTGGGGGGACTTATTGTTGCAATAGGTCGGAGAGATAGGTTGGAGCTAGCCCATTAAGTGCTTTGCACATAAACAATAGTATCTTGAAATCAATTCTGAAACGTACAGGGAGCTAGTAAAGGGAGGCCAGTACGGGGGAGATATGCTCTCATCTGCGTGTTCCTGTCAAAAGACGAGCTGCAGCATTCTGGACCAATTGCAAGCATGAGAGAGAAGCCTGCTTTACATAAACATAAAGGGCATTACAGTAGTCAAGCCTCATTGAAATAAAAGCATGTATAACCCTTTCAAAAAAAATTATTATATCTGCTTGTCCAATTTAAAATCACTATCCATTATCACCCCCACATTTTTCACAGTAGACCTCATATATGGTACCAGGGAACACAGGTCCATATAAATTGAATAACAGTTACCACCTAGTTCAAATCAGTTTTGCTTTCATTAAAGCTTAAGAAATGTAATACCATATAATGTCCTTGAGACATTTCAACAGTGGCTTTAAGGAGTTTGCATCTTTCCGTTTCAAAAGCAGGTAGATTTGAGTGTCGTCAGCGTACAGGTGAAATAAAATGCATACTTTTGAGGATGGACCCTAGGGGAGCATATAAATGGAAAAGAGGACTGGCCCAAGAATAGAACCCTGAGGAACTCCACAAGGGAGAGGTGCTGAGGAGGATGCAGAAAAAGCCGCTAAGAGATCTAAAAGCATAAGAATGGCAGAATCCCCAGAGTCAGTGGCTAATAAGAGATCATTAAAAACCCTTCAAAGTGCAGACTCAATGCTGTGAAGGGCTTTAAGACCAGACTGGAACACCTCCAGAATGTGATGTGTCTAGAAAACAGCTCTTTCTAAAATGTTTGCAGAAACAGGAGTTAGAAATATACTCCGCAAAAAAAGTCCTCTCACTTTCAACTGCTTTTATTTTCAGCCAACTCAACATGCATACAACTTTGTATGAACATAAAAAAATTAAACTACTAAGAAATAAACTTAACAATGTTACACAGACATGTGACTAACAGAAATGGAAAAATGTGTCCCTGAACAAACGATCAAAATCAAAAGTCACAGTCAGTATCTGGTGTGGCCACCAGCTGCATTAAGTGCATCTCCTCCTCATGGACTGCACCAGGTTTGCCAGTTCTTGTTGTGAGATGTTACCCCACTCTTCCACCAAGGCACCTGCAAGTTCCTGGACATTTCTGGGCCGCATGGTTCTCGCCCTTACCCTCCGATCCAACAGGTCCCAGACGTGCTCAATGGGATTGAGATCCGGGCTCTTCGCTGGCCATGGCAGAACACTAATTTTCCTTTCTTGCAGGAAATTGCGCACAGAACGAGTGGTATGGCTGGTGGCATTATCATGCTGGAGGGTGATGGCAGGATGAGCCTGCAGGAAGGGTACCACATGAGGGAGGAGGATGTCTTCCCTGTAACTTTTGATTTTGACCATCCTTTGTTCAGGGACACATTTTTCCATTTCTGTTAGTCACGTCTGTGAAACATTGTTGGCAAGTTGGCTGAAAATAAAAGCAGCTGAAAGTGAGAGGACGTTTCTTTTTTTCCTGAGTTTATATAGGTCTAAAATTATAGGTCTAAATGTGTCCAGATTGGATTTTTTTAATTAAAGGTTGAACTACTGCGTGCTTGAATGTTGCCAGTACAACACCGGAAGCAAGACTGTTGTTTAAAATCATTTGAATGGTCAGTCCAATAGTCAAAAATCTCTTTAAAAAGGATCCGTAGGACAGCTTAAGGTTTCATATTTCTGTGTCACTAAAAGACACAGATACTATATACAGTAGTTTTTGCATTCTGCACGCTATTTTGTATATATTTGTTTCTGTTTCTGTATTTATTGTTCATTTCTTATTTATGTTTAATATGTTTGTTTATGTATGCACCATTCATCAAGGCAAATTCTACGTAGGTGTAACTTACGGGGAACATGTATGTCTCAAAATGTACAGTACAAACATGTACAAAATGTAATAGCAATCCATCCAATAGATGTTGAGATATTTCAGTGTGGACCAAAGAAATGGTGGTCCGAGCAGGCGAGCGACCACCCGACATTGCCATGCCTAGAGCCATGCTCCTAGCATGATTAGAAATACACCTGATAAAGTTTACCTATTTGAACAACGTATAATGTGTAAATATTAGAGGTGGGCCATCAGGGCCAGCAGGCTGGACTATATAAATATATTTTCATATACATATATGTTTTCATTAATGCTATATGTATTTTACAAAGTTTTTTCCCATTAGTCTATTAACATTATTTCATTGCTACTCTCTCCCTCAGTTGCGCTGGTACCAGTGCAGCTCACATAAATTAGAGCTTTAATCTAATATCTACCCCCTGTGCTGTCTCCGGGTGAAATACCTACAGTGGTAGGTCTTCAGAAGTTCAAGTGAATCCTTCAGCTGTTGAAGCAAATGGGGATAATGTTGTTAACTGTCATTTTCTTTAACCATTAAGATTCCAAGTTTGCCATATTGGGTGTATTCTTTGACACGCCGGAGCCTTCTAGCTTGCCTGGCATTTTTGCATGTGGCATTATCTGAGAGGCAGTCAGCCAACCCATAATGTAGCATTGGTTCAAGTTCTAAGATTTATTTAGACTTTCTTTCATGACGTTTCAATTTTTAGACGTAGTGCTTTAGATTTCTTTATTTAGACTTTTACTTAGCTCTGTTGTTTTTACGCACAATGGCTGAAAGAGGAGAAGAATCGGATTTGGTGGCGGATTTACTGGCAAAGCCTTTTTTGAGAAGGACCTTTTATTGGATCTGAAATGCACCAATGTACTGTATAAGCATGCCACTGAACTCAAAGTAAACAGGATGAACTTTGTCTTGAAATGATGAGCAGCTCTGGTAAGTTTAATGGATTGTTTAGTAACTTCACCAGCTATTGATTATTGCTTGCTTGAGATCATTGCTGCTGGTTTAAATTATGTTCAGATGCAGTGGCCTGGCTGTGCCTTTGAGTGTGTGTGGTGGCATGTGCTTTTATGCCCAGCAGCTTGGCTACAATCTGTGGGGAAGCCTGTTGAATCCTGATTGTGTTATTTATTTGTGTTTTACGTCATTTTTGTTTGCTTGGTGGTTGTACTGTATGAGTAAATGTGACTAGTTGTTGTGAGCTTGTCCTTGTTTCTTTGGTAATGACATTGATTTGGGCTATATGTGATATATATTTGTGATGCCGCATCCTGTCATACTGTAGTGGTACATCCTTGACTGTTATAGTCATCATGTACTCATGTCTCTGCAATAATTGTATTGTAACTCTCAGGTTTTGAGCCTTGTGTTAAATCACTTTATTCCACTCGATAAAGGTTGCTCATTATTTAATGCACAGACAGTATTATCAATATTCTAATCTAGCTCCCCTTTAAGTCCATCATCTTTGCTGTTTACTTACTCTGCAGTTTTGATACAGAATGTGATTAAAATCTAGGTGAAATCAAGGACATTGCACACGTCACAGCATGATTAGTGAGGACTACAGTACACACTTTTTAATCAATTATTTCACTTCATTTGTCTTGAACTTTAAATTAAAGGTGATTGTTTACATGTGCCCCCCAGAACATCTTACACTTGCATGCACTTCTACACTCTGTATATGTTTCATCTTCATCTGCATTCATACACATGCACACATACACAATCAGTCATGCACATTAGTCATACAGGAGGCTGAGCACTCCTCGAGTTAGATGCGCTAAGTCCACTCTAGATCAAAGCCCATCTTCCCCTTCCTCCATTTTTTTACCCACATGACAGAAATGGTAGGTTACCAACTTTTCACTGTAATGAGGTAATAACATCACAGTGTCAAGTGAGGGTGGGGGGATTGGCAGTGGTGGAAACAAGGGGGGAATGAGACTATGTGTGCACTCAGGCTGAAACCTGATGTTTTACCTACATTGACAGTAAATACACTCTGCTCTGTTCGAGAAGGTAATGAAGGTATTCTCACGCATGAACGACAGCTAATGCACCATTCAACTCTAACCTCACACTTCAACCATTGTTTGAGCATTTCAGCTTCAACGTGCTTTTAAATGAATTGCAAAGATGAGTGCTACATATAATTTACACTGACATTATTAATCCATCTGTGGATCCAGTCATTTTCTATAACCATGTTCACAATCCTTCTGTTCACCATACAGACACCTTTTCCCATCTTTAAAGGATGAAGCTGGTGGTAATCTTTATTAGGGATGGGGATTGTTAATTTTTATTGATATTTATATCATTTTTGAAATATTTTTTCCGGTTTGCGCACGTATCTATTTTTAGACATAACGTTACATAATCCACTAGTCTCGATAGCAGTATTGATAAGCTTGGACCTTATTGATTTTTGAGAAATTTGGAACCAGTCCTTAATAGAACCGGGTCTCGAGACCCATCCCTACTCTTTATTCTTCTTATTGTCAACAAATCCCTTTAAAAGACCAAAACCAACAATGACTTGAGCTGAACAAGTATTGTGTAGCCAAAGCCTGACATAGCTTATTACTCTGTGCGACACAGACCTCAAAAGACTATTAAAATACACCAATGAGCCACACTGTTGAACTGGGTGACAAGCTCCTTCGTTATGATGAACATGGACACTGTATCTTATTTTGAGTCAATCCCACATACCATGATGTTGCTGTAAATACTCCGTAGAGCAGCATGTGTATTAATCTGCGGATGACAATAGTCCCAAGAGTTGTGCTATTTATTCCTGTTTGAGTAACGTTTGCTAAAAACTACAGCACCCAATTGTTTTGGGAAATTACTGAGCCTTTAAAAAAAAACTAAATTAGATATTTATATTTATTTAAAGATTTGCATCCTCAGTGGGAACAAATTAGCTTTAGGATGGGTGCCACAGACAAGGTAGGTAAGAATAGACAAGTGGACTAGGTGGTTTTGGTCTTTTTATGGGATTTGTTGAAAGAATGAAAAATATAAAATAATGCAAGCCTCTTAGGACTAACATTTTTTATAAAAAATTCAACAGCAACATCTCTTCTCCGAAAAATGTCCTGGTTACTGTGAAAAGTTAGCATATGGACTATTTCAGTTGAGGACACTAAGGTAATTTCCTGATAACCTATTTATTCATTTATTAATTTTGTGTGATTTTGTAGAGGTGACTTTACATTTTACAATTAAAAACTAACTCATGGTGGTTATTTTCTTTTTTTTTATAAAGATTATTTTTTGGGAGCTTTTCCCTTTAATTGAAAGTGGATAGATATGAAAGGGGGAGAGAGATGGGGGATGACACGCAGCAAAGGGCAGCAGGTCGGATTCAAACCCTGCGCCGCTGCAGGACTCAGCCAACAAGGGGCCAACGCTCTTACTGGGTGAGCTAGAGGCCGCCCCATGGTGGTTATTTTCTAAGCGTATTTCTAGTATTCTTAGATTGAATACGTTTAACTTTAAAAGACTTTAAGCATTTAATTATGCATTTAGCATTTCTCCACCAGTATTGCATTCCTGGCAGTGAGGATGACGAACTGTATAATTGAACATTTGGTTGATTGAATAAATAAAATGTAAAACATCCAAGTTATTTTGATAAAAGTTTAGACCTTTTTGGTTTCTGATCATTATTGTCTGAGGGAGGTTTTGTGCGTGTTGGGCGGATTCGTGACCTCAGTATTTCTAAAATCTTGGCTGCTTCTCTAAAAAGTACTTTCAATGAAAACTACTCTGTTCTGTGGATTATCCAGGCTAACCAGGACATCGTTTTTGGAAAGAACCTTTATTGATGAATTACATTAATGCAATTTTCCAATGCTTTACATCTCCCTTGTATTTGGGTGGCAGCAGGAATTTCAAAGACAAATATCTGATATTGGACAGATATTAGACAACTAGAGGCAACTGATAAATACAATTTTTGTTATTTGGGTGAACTGAATTTCCTCAGCTCGACTTCATACTTTTCCTCTCCTCCTTTTCCATCACTGAGTTACTCTGTTGTTCTGGATTTCACTTTTATCCATTTCCTCTCGCTTACTTACTCACGCAGTATCTATTTCTCATTCAACCCCCTAAACTCCCTCTTCGTCTTGTTATCACTCTCTCCTGATTCTTTCTAAAAAAGTAGGCTCAGACAGGTGTAATCACTTGTGAGACCAAACTTGCCATTCAGAGGGATCGTGAGGGCACTACTTACTTAATTTTCTCCTTCTTAGATTACAGCTAATCATCATCTCATTCTACTTTCTCCTTCATATCCATATCACCCCTATTCGATTTCTGTCCTTTATTCACATGGCATTAGTGTCAGGCTTTTTCTCCCTCTCGCTTTCTCCTGACCCCCACCCTTGCCCAATATCTTTTTCCTCTCTGCCCTCTGTTTTTACATAATGTCCTGCAGCTCCATTAGTTCATATCACAAAGGTGTGAAGTGTACTGCAGGGCAAAGTCTGTGCGTGTGTCATTACCGGAGCTGCCCGTTTCCCTTCCTGCTTGCTTTCTTGCCTGTCATTTCATATCATTCACTATGAGCCCAAGAAAGAGGTTTGCCACCTAATTTTCAAGCTCTGTTTTTGTGTCTTCTTGCTATAAGTTGCAAGTTACTGTCTGTGAGGTGGGATACATTTTGTAATTTGTGCTGTCAGGTTTGATTAGGCAGTGTTGAAAATGACTGGAGGGACTGCAGGATAAACGGGTATGAGCGTGTCGCTCTAGTTGTTATATAAATAGAACTTTCAAAAAATGAATAACATCAAAAGTTTGACTCAGATGTGTTGAAGATGCATTTTACAATTCAAAACCTTTTGGTGTATTTAAGATTATGTCTGAGATCTAACTTTGTTAACTTGCTGTTCCCTAAGCCCCTCCTTAGTTACTGTTGCTACCCTGTCAGATTTTACATTCTAGCGTATGCAGTTTGCAATAATAGTGGCAGATTTCACAGTCAAAATGCTTAGTAATTTTTTTTAATAATGGGTCCTTGATTTGAGACAGTGGTAGACAAAAGCAGCTTTTGCTTTTTTAATTAAGCTAACATTAGCTCCATAACAAGACTAAAAATGTTATCTTTGGCTTTTTGATGTTTCAAGCAGACTCATTTTAGGACAAGAATCTTTTAAAAAGATCTCAAACATGCACTTGATGGATACATACATTATATTATGCTTAAAGACGGTGTAAAGAGGGTAAAGCTGCATGTTCCAGTATTTAACATCCAAGTCGAGTCTCAAGTCATTTCTAGTCAAGTTGCAAGTCATCAAAATAATGACTAGAGTCCACTTGAGTTCTAGTCACAGTGATTCAAGTCCACATCTGTGAAAAAATGTAAATATAAATATCAACACAGTGCAAATCCAAATATGTACAATGCCAAAAAACATATAAACCTGACCAATACAAACCATCACCTGAGCCCCCCCCCACCTGCTCACCTGTACCAATTATCCATCAGCCCAGTAGTACACATACTGGCCTATTGCCATTCACTGATCACTACATCGTCTATTGAGCTTCTGCTTTATCGTTGCTTACCCAGGATAGCCTTAGCAGTCTGGAATAAATGTCTGAAAAATCTTTTGGGCATTTTAGGCCTTTAATTCCACAGATGAAGTCATGAAAGGGGAGAGAGAAGGGGAATGACATGCATCAAAGGGCCGCAAGTCAGAGTTGAACCCGCGGCTGCTACGTCGAGGAGTAAACCTCTATATATGTGCGCCTGCTCTAACAACTGAGCAAACCCGGCCACTGAAGGGACCTTTTTGACCTTGTGTTAAAGATATGTGGTTATGTTATGCTATCTGTCAATTTTTTATTTCATCAACAAAGCATGTAGGCCTGTATCTCCTACATAATTGCTTGGGTATTTTGATTGCTTTGTACCCATTTTTTGCTTGATGCTTTGTTACTTTTATTATACCAAGACAACAAGGTGCAGGTAAATTACCCAAAGAGTTGTGTCATGAGCATTTAAATAATAACGATGAAAAGAGACTCATATTCCACTGATGTACTTTCAAATATCATTTTTATTCAGTGGCAGGTCACAACCTAATAATATAGTATAGTATTTTTTGTCAGTTTAGTCTTTGTTTCTTTGACATCACTAATCACACTTCCACTCCTGTATTTTCCCACTTTTTTGCCCTGAGTCACATCAAACACCACTTTGGTGTTTGAGCCTCAACACAGGAATCTCAAAATAGTCTAGGTATACCGGCACTGAATCTGCAACAGTTAGCTGTGTGAATAACCCTCCTAAAATAGGCTGGTAGAGGAGTGAATCACTTGGGAGGCTTTATTCAACCCTTGTGCAGATATGGCACCAGAGAGCTAGCTTAGTAACACAAACCTCGGTGTCTCATTCCCACTCCCTGAGGTACTGTAGTGCTGCCTATAACATGTGAGTACAACCTCCAGTTGAGATGGTGACTCCACACTCTCAGTGAACTCACTGGGGGCCCAGTGGATGATGGAAATACACAGTATGTTAATGCACACACTCATCCTTGTAAATAAAACCACAAAGCTTTCTATTTTTTCACAGATTGATCCCCACAGTGCTGACGTCTCTCTCTCTCAGTGTCACATTTACTAAGACTAGCGCAGTTTGCGCTGCGTCTGTTTATGCGAGTTCGGTAATAGCGCACGCTATGCTTCCACATTTTGCGTAGTATTTATCAACCCTGACACCCATCAGGCAATAAGCGTCTTTCTCCGCCCACGATACCGTAAATTGCGCTGTAGCAAAGCGGTACATGTGCTATGATACGAGTGCAGACTGCGATATTCCCACTGCTGATGCTATGAGTGTTTGAAATGATCCTGATGCCAATATTTGTAATGTAGCGAGGAGTTTAACAACTGCTGGAATGGGATGTGAACGCTGAGTGGGAGATTCAATTTCATCTTTGATTTCTTCCAGTAACTCTAATATTGCATGGCTGCTTGATCTGGAACGCTAAATGATGTTGTGTTCACTGACAAAGTGTGATTCTTGTGTTAAAAATATTTTCAGCCTCGCCTATGTCTTCGTCTTGCTCAAATTACTGTTGCCATTTCACCAGCGGCATAAAGGTCTACGAGGAAACTCGATTGCGGCTGGTTTAGACCTGCTTTTAAGAGGCGGAGAATTTCCCCCGCAGAATAGAGGCGCGCTCTTACTGACAGTCTTTATAAATACCACGGAATATATAATTAGGGGCACTTTGCGCTTATCCTCCCACCTTTTTGGGTGGAACTCCCACTTTCCCCACGACCCTCCCACAAACGCATATTGAAAGCGCAACTTGTCTCTTCTCGCTCATGTGGCAGACAATCTACGATTTTACCCAAGTGCGCCCCGTTTGTAAATAGCCCGCATCGGTTACGTCCGTCTTTGCGACCAATTAGCGCCTGGAAACAGGCGCAAACGGCTTGATAAATCTAGCCCTCAGTGTCATATTTAAATGAAACATGTCTGCCAACAAAGCATCAGGGGCGGCTGCATGATTTAAACCCATTAAGACAGGTAGTAATGGGTGGGTTTGATTTTGCTCAGATTATCAGGGACACTTCCGTGGATGCGTAGCCTGCCTCTGCGGCTGCAGATGCTACGTCAGTGCGCAGTACTGTATGAGAGCTGAGGGGAGCGAGCCTAAAGCAGAAAGGATTTGGCAACTCATCTCCATGTCATGCCAATGAAAGCCTGTCTCCAATTAGATTTGCAGAGGAAGAGCGACATATCGGCCCACTGCTCAACAAGCCCTGGTGGGAGAGGATTGGAGGGAAGAGAGACCGAATGAGAGAGAGAGGCAGACATAGAAGGGGGATGATAAAGGGGGCTGTTAAGGCTGAGAGATGGAGAGGAGTCTCGCTTGAGAAAACAGGCGAACCCTCAGAACTCACAGCGACAGTGGTTGACAAACACACACATAAAAACACACAAGAGTGGCAGCGTACACATTGTTCCCTCCAACACTCAGCTTTTTCCACTTCATCACACTCTTCTTTCTCCACCTTTCATCTACCTTCCTTCCTCTTTCTCTCCTGCTCACAGTCTAAGCGCAGCCACTGCTGCTGTCAGTCCTCATCAGTTTGAGCCCAACGTGTTTCATCATCATATTTCTAATCAAACACACAGTTGGTTAATTAATCTCATATTCTGCTGTTTAATTATCAATGACCCTGTTTCGACGTCTCTCTCCTAGCTTCATTCAGTACACTTCATTTTAAACATCCCATAATGCTCTGATTGAATTACTCTTGCTAGTTTTGACGAGGAAATTATTTCAGACGCGCTAAAAATATGATTCACTCCCACAGCAGCCAGTGGAGCGACGATGATGCCAGCTGCAGCGCTTTCTATACAGGATGATCGTCTGGATACTAGGCTGCTTTTGAAAACATTAAATATGGTGAGCAACAACAAAAACATAATAGAAAGAAGATTTATTAAATAACAATCATTGACGATTGTTTTTAAATAGTATTATTTGTGGTAAATATAATAGCAATAATACATAGGCCAGGATGATAGGATGTCATTTACTAATTAAGTGATGTGTGTGTGTTAACATCCTAGATTAATTTAACCCAACCAAGCAATAAATATAATTGTAGGTGATGTTCTTGGTCTTTCATTAGTGCAGCCTGGATCTTTTTGAAATATTAGGGTCAAGATACAGAAGTAGCATTTAGATGTGAGTAAAGAAGGAAAATCTGTAAATAATTGTTCCAGTAATTTAGTTTCTAATTTCATTACAATTTCTATTTGTTTCAGTGATAAATCAACATTGCCAGTAAAGGTGACCTTAACATACAGACGAGCAATGTATTCAAGCAGAAAAATCTTTGTTGCATGTACAGTATATGTGTGCTTTTACCTCCAAACTGTTTGGGTACATTTACAGAAGAACCAGAAGCCGCTTGGCAGCCACCCCATGTGAAAAAACAATAGTCCAACCAAACAACCCAGGACACAAACTGCACCTCGGTATGATTTAACAGAGGCCACACAACACAGAGATTGCTAGAACTGGCTAAATCAGACAAACATGCAAACAAGAAAAAAAAAACAAAGAAAATGCCTGTACACAGATGTCTGCAGGAATATATTCATACAAAATGTATAATTACAAATTTACAAATACGATCAAACACAGCCAGAACACACGCGTGCGCACACACGCACACACACACACACACACACACACACACACACACACACAAAAGAAGCGAGTCCTCAATGTCTGGGTCTGATTCTAAAAGTAAGCGTGGGATGATTTGGCCTAATTTATTATTGAAAAATGTAAAACATTATTTCTAGTGCCCTGCCTTTTCCACTTTGTCATTTCAGTAAGGTACTGTAAAACCTTTATTTACAATAATGGCCTGGAAAGCGTACCAAGACCTATACATATAATTATATGTTGATTCTCTGAGTAGTGACTGGAGGGCAGCTTTCTCACCTCCTCCCAACCTGGTGGGTAAGCTCACAAATCAAATCGCTGTAATAGATGTCCTAGCTACCTATAGTAAGCTCACTACAACAGTTCCCTGCAGAAAGCGGTTTAAAAACAGCATATTTCTGCCTAATGGTGCCAACTGCCTTAAAAAATATTTGGACATTTAGTTATATGACCATGTCTTAGTGGGATAAAGTGGAGACAAAACATGTTTAGGTTGGTGGTTTGGTGTTGGCCAGTTGGTCTGAGGTTCATATTACCCCACGATGATATTGACTGTCTTGAGTGAGAGTGACTCTCCTCACCTATCAACCAACACTTGTGTCTGCTCAAATTAATTAAATTTCCATTAAATGTACTGTAGATGCTTATTGTCATCCCCAGTTTAAATTATGTAGTGACCCTCTGATCTTTCCTCTCAAACCGCCATCAGGTCAAAGTCTATGCTTGGAAACAAGAAATGTTAATATCTAATAGGAAAACCGCAATTAAATTTACTAAGAATATTCATGCGTCCTGGTGGATGAACCCTTTCCATTTTTGACCCTTTCCTATACTGTAGGTCCACCCTCAGCGCAAAATGTCAATGTCTATGTATAATAGGCAGATAGCGTGACATTTGCAGAGCATAGATAAACCAGTTTTAATCTCCTCTATCACTAATGGGAGGGTGAACTTCACGTTTTTAGCTCCACTGGTTATAATAATAGAGATGCACCGATTACAATTTTCTAGTCTGATTCCGAGTTCCGATTTTTCATTGAGTTTGACCTGCCGATACCGATTTTAGCCGATTCCGATTTCCATTTTTTTCTAACCACTTTACAGCACACACACATATTTATTTTCTATCTTTTCTTTAATCGAACATTTTACATTTTTTGAACAGATAATTGATCGCTATAAAATAGAACTATATAAATTACTCCTGGTGTGAAAAATTCACACACATCGAAAGTGCAATGTTATGGAAGAATTTCCTTCTTTTCACATACAATATCCAAATAAAAAAAAGGGTGCCGTTACCTGAAACAGATGATTTAACGTCACCGCTCATTTTACACATTGTTTAGCAACAAAACTAAACACTGAGGGAAGATTACTACGTTTTTAATGTTGGTTTTGGGCGGTATGCACCCCCACTAAACTGGAAAGCGTTTTAAAACAGTAACGTTAATACAGCGTGTCGGAGGAATATGCCGTCTCCTGCAGCGGGGCGTCAGAGGCAGAGGGAGCGCAGTGTTCGCTAACATTAGCTTCTTGTCTCATCTGGGGTCTGATAAACAGTAAATTTATCAAATTCATTGCGCCCAACGCTATTTTCCGATAAACTGTCATATTTCACGGGACCCGCGTGAGTGCGGTTTTCATGTTCCAGTTGTTCAGCCTCAGGGGGGAGAGAGAGCGGCTGACTGTTCACCTGAGATCAGTAGAGCAGATGGCTCTGCAGAGACGTGTATAATTACGACTTCATGACATTTCATAAACAGCTGAAGGAGCGGTGGTGCCCTGCTATCCCACACATATAGCGGAAACCCTGCGTGTGCACGTGTGATGCTGATGTTGCGCGATGTGAATCATGCGGCGCCCGAGTGCATTTGACCGGAATAAAATCGACATATGTCAGACTGACCGGCCGGTCGCCGGTCATGTGAAAATCGGCCAATTCCGTTCACCAGCCGGTCAATCGGTGCATCTCTATATAATAACAATACTTTTAATATGTTGTTCAACACACTCTCTTGTACTCCATACTTGTAAATATTGCAACCTCTAGCAGGTCTTGTTTAAATGTAAAATATCACTTTTTAAAATTTGGCTTTTTGACAACACTTAGCAGCAAGGCAGTTACAGTTTCTGTTACTCACAACCTATGTGACAGCTAGCAGCTAAGCCGCATGTTCACATGCTGGCTAGATGAGTCAACTTTATCCTGATAATCGAGTTGATCTGACACTTAGTAACCATGACATCATCTGCAAATCTCATACCAAGTAGGGAGAAATAGGCTCAGTCACTGGCTGAGGAAATGAACAAGGCAGAGTGCCACATAGCTTGGCCAAGCGAGCAATGTTAGCCCACTGCTGACAGACTCGGAGGAGGCGGCTGCATCCAGTCGTCACTCAGGGAATAAAAGTCCCTTGTGTTGCACTCTATCTTAATGTTTTACATTCTTGCTTCAAACTTCAAGTTGTCACTTCAAACGCTAATTATTCAATCAATGCGTTCAATACTTCCATTTATTTTCTCCCCAATATGAAGTGCAAATATGTCTGGAGGCAGGCTGGAGCACTGAAAGGGACACCTGTGCTGTACATTTGTTTAATCAGATTAATGCAGTCAAATACAATTGAAAAGTAACACATGACAAACCGCTCTGGTAGGAGTTTGTCACACACTAACAGGAACACATAACCATCCAACTACCAAAGACTTTTAATGATTTATTTTTAATCTTGTGCAATATTTCAGATATTAAGATTATAGATCATTTTATGATCCATGCATGCATATAAAGCTGCAACTATGTTCACTATCAGTTCATCTGTTGATCATTTTCTCAATTAATCATTGGTGGTTGGGCGCCTGGTTAGCTCACCTGGTAGAGCGGGTGGCCATATATATAGAGGTTTACTCCTCAATGGAGTGGTCGCGGGTTTGACAACGACCTGCAGCCCTTTGCTGCATGTCATTCCCCTTCTCTCTCCCATTTCAAGTCTAAACTGTCCTATACAAATAAAGGCCTGAAAAAAATGCCCCAAAAATAATAAAAAATAAAAAATAAATAAAACAATAATCGTTGCTTAAAAAATGTCCATCACAATTCACCAGACCCCAATGTCTTCTTCAAATGTCCTGTTTTGTCTAACCAACAGTCGAAAACCCCCAAAATATTAAATTTACTATCAAAGAAGACTAAGAAAATATTTACATTTGAGAAGCTGTAAACAGAGTTTTGGCCTTTTTGCCTAAAAATATGACCGATTACTGTAAGCCAGATGTGATAAAGCCAGCACTGTCACATCAGAATTCATTAAACCACCCGAGAGTTTCTATTATCTTCTCTAACAGACTCCATCATGTCTTCAATTCTGCACTGCTAGTTACTGAAATGTAATCATCAACTGAATGTCTAATCAGAACAAATGAATCTCTTTGTCTCACAAACACATTCACTTACACACACACACACACACACACACACACACACACACACACACACACACACACACAGAAACACAAGAAACTAGTGATTGCCTCAAGCTTTCTCCACCACTCCATCGCTATTGCCACTGTGTGCACCACGAGGAAGATACAATTAATTGTCTAAATCAATCTCCCACTGTTACATCTGACGCTCCGGCAGCACTCACATCGTGTCAGTCAAGCCCAAAGCCTTGTCCTAACACAGAGTGGCAGAGAGGAAGATGGAGAACAGCAGATTAAATCAAGTTCGCAGAGCAACTGGTAAGTTACAGATGTGAAACTATTCAAAGTAATGAAAATAGCAGAAGAGAGAGTTAAGAATATAAACCTATTAAAAAACTAACACAGAACACAGACTCTGTTTTACAGGCAAATCGCAGGAAGGAAAGCTTGCAAAAAAAAGCCGACGCTGTTATGCATAAATCACAACACTTATCAATATCACTTCCCCATCAGTCAGGCAAAAGATCGGACCATAATTACACTTTTGCTTTCCATAAACTGTCGTTGCTTTAGCCTATTATACCTGCAACCCTGGCAGTGGTAAGCGCTTGTGAGAGAAAATAAAAATATAAAAACATAATTCAAACCGATGTGTGGCATTGGAAACACACGGCTCAAGAAGCCAACAGACAGCCTATATGTAATTCCCTATATATTTTTCATAAAAATACCCATCAGGGAATATTAACGGGGTTGTCGGTCTCTACATGTTTTAACTTTTCTTAGCGCACCTCTGTCTCTCCGCGCACTGAGCTCCACCGGATCTTCTAAGAACGGTGACGCCGTTATCAATCGAATATTGATTGGTCAGTAGGCGGGGCTTTTACACCGGTTGATCTCTAATCTCCAACATAACCTGCTCCCGAGCAGGTTATGTGTTCAGCATAAGTTACCATGGCGATATAACCCGGTAACAAGTGATCCACCGTTTTGATACACAAAACCCTGGGATGAACCCTGAAGTTACCTCGTTAATGCCAAATCTTGCTTCATAGTACAGGCCTAAGGAAACAGCAAGTCCAGTTAGACGATAAAGGGAGGTGGGGAGTAGAGAGGGAGTCAATTTAGTACCACCTTTGGCCTGGCAAGTTAATGGAAAGCTCCTTCACGAGGAGTTGATTAAGCTTGCTAGCACAGAAGAGAACACAGGTAATTAATCACTGACACATTGGAGTTTTGCATGCTGATAGGGCCAGATCCCACCAATCCAAATGAGCCAGAGACCCAATTAGACCTGACCCTGGCTAACACTATGGCCTGGCTAAACAACTGGTGTGCTAATGTGTGTGTGTGTGTGTGTGTGTGTGTGTGTGTGTGTGTGTGTGTGTGTGTGTGTGTGTGTGTGTGTGTGTGTGTGTGTGTGTGTGTGTGTGTGTTTGGAGGCATAACCAAGCCTAGATATCGACAATTAGATTGAATATTGATGAAAACTCATTTTGCTTTCAGATTAATCCTTAAAGTAAACAAAGCTGCATTTTCTGTTGATTTTACACTTGGTTTAAATACTTTAATCTGTTTTCACCCTCTGGCCAGGGCCCTGTTATTATACATGCTTGTTTACTGGAATGGTTAATTGGGATATGTAATGCAATTGAGACATTGTTATGGTTTTTAAAGTTGCACCTGTGCTTTTCCTGTAATGATGATTCAAAATGTCTGCAATGAAGAAAAGTCTAACACAAGACTCTTGACCTCTACTTTGCTCTCATGGCACTCGCACATTAAAGGTGAGGTTGTCAACAATGACCGGGCTGCAGTCACATGTGTTTGCTCCTCTCCAGGTGGTCTGATGATATTAATATCAAACACATCTAAACTACTAATACTGAATAACAGTTACTCCCACAGAGTTAGCTAGCTAGTCTGTATGACACACACACACACACACACACACACACACACACACACACACACACACACACACACACACACACACACACACACACACACACACACACACACACACACACACACACACACACACACACACCTTGCCCTGTAACTGTAGGTACTGTTAATTACCTGTATATAATAAACTTGTGCACTTTGATCATTTGAGAAGGATAAGTGCTCTGCCTTTGCATGCCGCCAGTGTTACACTGCATTCTGTGACCCATCAGTTTCAGTGACCTGTAACAGTGCAACAATGATTTCGCCTTCAGGTAACCTTAACTGCACAGTGCACGCAGAAAAATCATGTGTTGTTTTAACTCTAGCTTCTGCAGCTTGAGCAGCTGTAGCACAGCCCTGCAGTGAGGAGCAAACACAATGAGTCAGGACAGGGTTAATAAATGTCACAGAGAAATGACACAATATGAGATGAAACATCCTTTCAGCACAGTAGAATCTCTGTGGTTTAAGTATGATAATGATGATAGGTGGATTCAAAACTGCATTTGGATTAAATATAATGCTATCAAACCTCATACCTATTTGTAATAATCAGTGCCTACCATACATTCTAAAAATAAAAAGTACTTAAATTACATCTAATAGCTCACATGATAAATTCAGCGCAATGTTAATTTCCACAGCACTAATTTCCGCAACATAATGATGTCTGTTACAAGGCTAAGCTTACCTGGGCTCGTAACACAAAGGAGTACAGCTACTAAAGGCTAGCCGGTAAAATGAATGCCTCGGTCTCCTTTTTCCCTGCATGTTGCGTTTAACGTGAGAACGAGACTTAACTTGCCTGGATGAATGCATGTCTTTCCTACTTCTAGAGTACGCTGTCACTCATGACGTGTCATAACATGACATATTCACCCCTCCACCAAGTTTCTCTTTTTAACAAATGTACCGTTTTCATTTAATCTCTATTTATTTCCAAGGTAGGTAGGTAGGTAGGTAGTCAACAAGTGGGTAAGACAACTTTCACCCACACAGGGTCAGTGTAGCAACTCTCCGTTGGCTTGCGAGCATGGATTCCCTGCTACTTGAAAACAAAGAAGATGTCTGCTGCTGCTGGTGAACAGCGGTCTTTCGAATCGGCTTTGGCCACGACTCTGGAAGACTTGGAGTTAAGCACTAAAGTCGTTCTTAAAAAAGGAAGATGTGTTAGGAGTTTTGCCGACCGGTTACGGCAAAAGTTGAATCCATCAACTAGCGTTGCTCTGGTTGGCTATGAGTGCAGAGGGAATTTGAAAGACATCTGTTTATCCCGCCCCTCGGTTTGAGCCCTGCCAATGTTGAGTTCCCAGACCCAACATGTTCCTGAAATTTGGATTTTGAATATGTGTGGTCCTCCATGTTCCCTTTTCAAACTTGCCAGGGCCGGGAAGCTACGATACCCATTAGCAGAATTAGCAGTTGATGTGAGTTTATTGTGCGACAGCGAAAATGCGAAAGGCGGAGCAGTATGTCCTGTATGTCCCTTACCGGCTAACGTATTTCAAGATGGCGCATGAATATGCAGCGTCTGCCCCAGTTCATGTGAATCCAAATGTAAAATCTCAAGCCAAAAGGAATACTTGGAATTGATGGTGATAGTAAATATTCATGATAAAGGACAACTTTGTGAACGGGCAACACAGATTTTGATAATGAACAACTAAACACGTTACACACTGGACCTCTTACATTGTGTAAGAATTACTCCCATCTAGCGTTGAGATCATCATCGTCTTCTACCACTCTGGTTTGGTCAAAATTAACACATACTTTGCCTCTATTGAATTTGCGGTGCATTAATGTGTGCTGTGTGAACATTGTTGAAAATGTGAAGAAAGAAAAATAGGATTATGTATCAGCTCGGGCAGTAAAAGTGAATTAAGGATAAATGCTCTTCACTGTGTACTGCAGGACAGGACTACAGGAGCTTCATGTCTGCCTTTAACCGTGTCAAAATGCATGTTTGCCCTCTCTCCTCCCTCTTGCGTCTACAGTATCTTCCCTACATCCATACACCCTGCCTTTTCAATTCTGCTTCTCTCTCTAACAAGCACACGGGGTGAGAGTGCAGGCTGGAGTCAAGCGCAGTGTGGAATGAGAGACATGTGGTTCAGAACCTTGTCATGACGTGCTTTTCTTCTGCAAGTCTTGACTCTGTTTCCTTTTCTGTCTCTTCAGCCCCTCCACTTCCCTTGAAGCATTACTCTCATTGGCCCTCTTTTAGACATTCATCAGCACCTGGGGAATGAGGGTGATTTTCTCCACATTTTCATTTGTACGCTCCATTCTCTTCTGGTTCTATCTGTTTGCACTTTTTTTTTACCCTTTTATCTCTGTATGCATGTCTCTCTCTCTCTCTGTCTCTCTCTCTCTCTCTCTCTCTCTCTCTCTCTTTTATCGTGCATGCTGTTAAATCAGATAGGCTGGATAAGTGTGGCAGCATGGTTACACAGATACCAAAGGCATCATAGAGCAAAAATCAATCACTTCTCCCCTTCCCTTTCATCAGCTATCTCTCTCCCTCTGTCTTTGCAGCCCTCTCTTTCCTTCTTCAATCTTCCCGCTCTTCTCTTCGCAGCATCCTCCTCGTCATTATCTTTTGAATGTCATTCAAACTTTCCTTCCTATTTCACTATGTTGCTTTTGATTAAAAACCAAGTCCCCCCACTCTCTAAAAAAGATGCCCTCCCTCCTTATTTTTTTTTTTCTTAGAGAGCACAGATGCCAACCCATCTTCCCTCCATTTCCTCCATTTGTGGTGCATGTCTCCTTCAACAGCATAACCCATTTCTGACTGACAGCAGCTGGCCTGTCAAAGTCGGGAAAGTCAGGAAGAAGACGACTAGGAAGCAGAAAGTGAAGGAGAGACACAGAGAAGGGAGGAGTGAAGGATAGAGAAAGACATTTCTAATTCAAAGAGACATGCAGTGTTTCCGTGGCAACTCGGTTCCCATAGAAACGGTCTTGCTAAAGATGCCATTAGTGCGAAAAAATATCCACTTACACTCTCCTGCACTGCATGGACACAAATATAGGAACATATGCATTGTTACACGTTAAGACTGCATTTGCAGTTACTGATATGAGAGGAGACGCACATGATCGCAGTCCTGCACAGAGTCTTAATCCGCTGACACACCTGAGGTCAATTATAATAGCTCAATTACAGGCCACTTATGTTGGAAGCTCAATTATAAGTCTGGCCCTTTGGGTAGAAGAAGTGACAAATTGTCTTGCTAATATTATTAACTGTACTTGTAGCTTTAGTGCTGAGGTTTGTTTTGACTTCACTCTTCAAATTACTTCCCTCAAATTAGGCTGCAGGGGCTAAATTCTCCATATATTGTCTCATTGACCATGACAGTCTGCAGGCTGGGACCGCCCACTCATCCACACACACACACACACACACACACACACACACACACACACACACACACACACACACAAAATATATATATATATATAACTATCACAAGCTAACAAGAGCTGACAGAAGTGGACTGTATATAAAGTCCTGCTTGCTGTATGTGCACATGGGGGGGTTTGGGGGGATGGACTGATGAACTGTATGTGCGAGTCATGTGTGGATGTCCCTCTAATGTCTCTGCTGTTTTGTGGTACATGGCTGAAGATTAAACATAATGAGGTCTCATCACAACAACAACAAGATATAGAGTTGTGTCGCTGCTTCATCATCAGAACAAAACGTTTCTGAACACCACCACACCCTCCTCTTAGGCATAATAACATACTATGTAGGGCTGCAGCTAACGTTTAAGTTTAAGTTATCGTTTAATCTGCCAATAAGTTTTCTTGATTAATCATTTCAATTTTGTCTATAAAATGTCAGAAAATAGTGGAAAATGCCTGTTACAGTTTCTTATAGTCCAAAGAATTGACTAATCGTTGCAACTCTAAAATAAATATGTTGTCTTTTTGTAAGTCAACTAACAACAACCTGTGCTGCTGTGGCGATCAAATCAACACTTTCAATGACTTTTGTAGTAATTTTTGTGTTTGTTTGCGTTCATTTTATACAAAAAAATAAAAAGTTGGACTTTTTTGGTATATCTGGCTGCTGACTCTTCAGGGACAGGAACACAACTGCACAACCGCAATTTTTGATTTTTGCTTTTTAAATGTAAAAATATTCAGCCTCCACGTCTTCTGAAAAGCAATCTCCCTGTGATGTTTATCACCAACTGTGCTGTTTAAATATTCAGCAGACATGAGCTGCCTCTTTTTAATTTGCCAACCAATTGCACAGATCTACTTCCTATTTTGTAGTACTTGATGTAAAGGAGGTCTGGCTTTGCAGAGCTACAGTTCAACTCTGGATTGTGTTTAAGATGAGAGAAAATAAAAGAATCACCTGCCGTATAATGGCCAACACAATTTCTTTTTTAAACAATGTTTTTATAAATTTTCATTCTAATACAATTTTCAACAACCTGACTGATTGGTTTTGCATAGAAGAAATACATTTCCTTACTTGAAAATATAAAAAAAAAATGTTTCCTTGGAATGTCATACATTAGAGAAATTTCTTCAAAAGTCATTAGAATCCCTTCTTTAAAGAGGTCACCTTCTTTACTTAGGCCTATTCCTTTTTTTGCCTATTTCTGGAATCCTGCATCTAGCTTGCCTGGTCAATGAAACATTGCCCCACACTGGGCTGTCAATTGTGTCAAATATGTTCATAAATTATTTTACCTCATACCATACATTAACCATATTAAGAGTTATAGGATGACCAGTATGTGTTCTTAAGTACTTTAGCTTGGCTGAATACAGGTACACATGCAATGGTACCTTAAAGGTACTCTAAGCGATGTCTGTTTTTTTAGGCTACAACATTTTTGTCACATACAGCAAACATCTCCTCACTATCCGCTATCCGCCTGTCCCCTGAACACACTGTAAAAAAACGCGGTCTCTGTAGACAGCCCAGGCTCCACAAACGGCAACAAAAACAAACTGCGCCAACCTCCACCACGAAACATAACAAACAGTGTTCCAGCCAATAACCGACAAGAAGGATTTGGGGGGGGGGGTTGGGGGTGGTTAGTGCGCAGAAGGGGAGGGGGAGGGGGAGGGGATGGGATAAGGAATAGGGATGGGCAAGCTACCTTCCGTTTTGTTTGACAATATGTCGAACGTCAACAAGAAGTGGCGTCACCCAACATCGCTTAGAGCACCTTTAAAGGAGCCTGACTACTGTATATGTCCATCCAAGACTGAGCATCTCCAGAAGGTCTCCAAATGGAAGATACAGCAGAGATAAGCGGATTCAAGTACATTTTGTCACGTCTGCCCCGCTCTTCTTTGTTTTCTGCTTGTGTTCATGGACTTCCTGTTTTATTTTGTAATCCATTGTTTGTCTTCATTCACTTCACTTGTCTTCCTGCCTTTTTTGATTACCTGTCTCCGCCCTAATGTGTTTCACCTGTTTGTTTTCAGCTTCCCCAGTCCCCATGCATAAATACTCACCATTCCCACTTCCCTGTGCCAGATTGTTGTTGAACCTTGTGTGTCTCACTCTCCAGCGTTGTTCTCAGTGTTTGTTTGTTACAGTGTTTTCAGACTTTTTGTTTGCATTTTGACCACGTCTACTGCCTGCCGATTTTGTACCTTTGCCTGGATTGTTCTCTGAACAATAAACCACCTACCTTTACTCCCTGCTCTGAGTTGTGCATTTGAGTCCGCCATTGTACTCTGACACATTTCTTATTCCATATTAATTTCCTGACGAGTGCTGTGAGTTAAGGCCTCAATAAGTTCCCAGCAGCCTTATTGTATATTCTCATTATATTGAGTTCTAAGAAGTAGTAACTGTTTGGAGATTTCTTTTTCTCTACAGTTCCATTAAATATATTCAATTAAAATGTCATTTTTTATAGCAGCTAACAATAGGAAAGCTGAAATAACCAAAATGATAATAAAAAAAAATGTTTGCTCTGCATATTGGTGACCCTCCTCTTAATTGTTTCATCATGTTTTGAGACTGCCAAGAAGGATAGAACAAGAAGATAAAGTTGGTACCATAAGAAAGAGAGCAAATTCCCCTAACACCAAACATGAACATGCCCAACTGGAACACACGGGCAGCCCTAACCCCTTCAAAGTCTTCCTTTCACTGCTTGAAACAGGTCCACACCATAATGACGAACCTCTCTTCTGCATTTTCTTAAAACTCCTGTTCACGTTGCTCAACTTGTGTCATACAGACAATTTACGCCTTTTGTAACTGTTTGAAACTTTTAACTAATGGCCTAAATCTTTCATTTTGCAGTATGGTGCAAACATAAAATACATTAAGTAACCTAAAATATGCCACGTGTGTGAAGGCATCTTTTGTGGCTTTTAAACATTTCCTCCTGCTGTACCCCTGGTACCAGCTACCAGTGATGCAGCTTCCTTCTCACGCCGTCATATTGCCTTTGCGGTTTATAAATAGCTGCTGATAAGTCCGGGAGAAATCTTATTCTGCCGTTTTTGTACATCACCTCTTTCTTCGCCCTTGCGGCTCTGAGGATGTTTTCTCTGTCTTTGTAGTTTAGGCATTTCACCATAAATGTTCTCGGAGCAGTATCGGGCTTTTGGCCCGTTGTGATTCGGTCCACCCTCTCCTGAACTGGGGTGATATTCCCAGAATGTTCGCCATCCACTTCTCCATGTAAGAGCAG
Source organism: Perca fluviatilis (assembly GCF_010015445.1). NCBI lineage: Eukaryota > Metazoa > Chordata > Actinopteri > Perciformes > Percidae > Perca > Perca fluviatilis. Next base: position 24,590,368 of record NC_053112.1, on the reverse strand, counting down.
GGGTCAGAGCCCTCCTCCCTCTCAGGCACACCCAGTATGCGAATGTAACTGTGCCGGCTTCTTCCCTCCAAGTCCTCTGCTTTATCATTTAGGAGTTTTGCCATCCTTTCAAGTTTCTCCACAACTTGTTGCAGCGTGTGAATCTTGTCCTCCGCCGTAGCTATGCCTTGTTCAGCCCCAGCAATGCGGTTGCTGCATTCTCTAATGTCGGTTTGAAAGTACACCATCCATCTCAGAGTGAAATGTTTGTTTGAATGACTGTGTAAGCCTTAATGTCCATTGTGGAGAGGTTCTCCATGATTTCAGTTCTGTCAGTACCTGACTCTGCAACGCGTGCACCTCTTTCTTCGTCTGAATTTGGTCGCACCGGCTCTTTTTCTTAATTATCCTCCAGTACTGCAGCTGTTTTATATTTGTTCTTTGTTACTTTTCTCTGCATATTAACATGCATTACAACTATTGCTTCAAGTTGTGATGTTTTTACTCCAATTGGGATTATTTAAGTAGTATTTGTATTAAGATTAGCAACAGAGCACGAGAATCCATGTCTGCTCACCGTGCCGCTATAACCGAAAGTCATCGGCCAACACAATTTACAAGTATTGTGTCCACTAAGTCACATTCATATTATTCCCGTTTTACATTTGTATTTTCTCTTAGCATGTGAAAAATGCAAAAAATATCATGACTTCATTTGTCTTCACTTATACACAAGCAGTGGCTTTGAAGGGTGAGAATGTAAGCTTTGAGCCGGTGCTTGCCAAAGAGCGTTGACTTACTTTGATGCAGAAGAGAAGAGGGGAAAAAAGGGAAAGAGAGGGAGATTAGAGAGAAAAGCCGAGAGAGAAAGATGTGGCATAAAGATAGAAAATAGAGAGAGATGGTGAGGAATCCACAGAAACACTAAGAAAATTTGAGAAAGACCGCTCAAAAGAAACAGGCAGCCCCATATACATATACTGCACTGTAAAGCTAAACATGAGTCTGGCAATCCCCACCAGTGAGTGTTGAATAAACAGGACTTTGTGTGATAACACTCTGCAGGGGCTAACAGCTGCAGTGTCACATCACCTCTTGGCTTCGCCCTGGTATAATCAGCCTCAGCTAGTGCACACTCATAATGGGGGACTTATGGTTCTGCAGAGGCTCCACGCAGAGCTTTCGTCGTAGCCTACGTAAGTGGCCTGAAGTTTATACTTGTGCATTGGTGTGTGCGTCTTTTTAAGAGAATAGCAGGGCCAGCATGTGTGTATGCGTGGGGAGTGTGTGTAGAGCGAGTGAGAGAGTGACAGGGATTAGCTTTAGAGCGAGTACCGACTCTAGAGGCACAGTGAGAGAAACAAAGTGTCTCCTCCCCTGTGCTTTCTGACCACTGTCGGAAAATCTGTAGCATGAAAAGTTAACCTCCTCCTCTCCTTGATTTCATATTGTTTATGGAGAAGAAGAACCCAGAAATTAGTAGGGGGAAATGCAACGCTACCAGGCCACAGCCAAGCGGACCAATCATATTTGCTGCTGTCTGCGTCGCCGCAACATGTAGTTAAATATTTTGAGAGGTGCACGTCAGCATGTACCCACGGCGTCGATTAAACGCAGAAGTGTAAATTGGCCTTCATACGACAAGCTTCACAACTACGGCTCTCTCAAAAGGTGCAGTGTGATAAGATGTCAATTAAGATATAAAATAAACACCATATTTCCTCTTTATCAGGTCCAAACAGGCACTCAACACTTACTGTGTGTTAGCATACCTCTGCAGTAGCTGACACTAACTGTATTTCAGGCTTTCGTGTCATTTAGTACATGAGGTATTAGGTGGTAAAGTAATTTCATATCTCCATCATTGTTATTGTTTAGCTGTCTCAACGACAGTTTGGAGACTTAGTTCTCTGCACAGTGACAGCTTGATGGTTCCGCGGCTGGCAACTGTGTATCAACAGTGTCCAGCCGAATGATGGAAGTTACCTCAAACACGCTCCACACACTATGTTTTACACCTTAGAGGATATCAAGCAAAGCGAAGTGTACACTCATGGTCGACGGATGTTAGCTGAGAAGAGAGTGAGTGAACGAGCGCCAGTGAAGGTGCCACTCATTGGGTGTCATTTTCACTATAGATAAAGACCACTGAGGCGGATGTGTCATCCCTGCTACTGGAGGGACTTGCCAGCTGTCACCACCAACAGATATTACTTCCTGTTCTTCATCACCACGGCAGAGAACTACAAACACACATGGTCATTAAGCACATTTCAAAAAATGTCGGCAAGATAAAATGAGAATCAGGGCATGTTTTCATCAACTACCTTTATGCAATTACATTCAAGATGTGACACAATTACATAATTATTAGGCGATAGGCCAGTAGCTCAGGTGGTAGAGTTGGTTGGCCATTAATGCACAGTCAGCACTTTTTGCATCTACTCTCCAGGTCCAGGACCCATGTGTGGAAACGCTGCTGGCAGAGGAGCACTTTCCATCACTGACCACTGACATGGCAGCTCCAGCTGTGGGATACTCACTGGGCTCCTGCTTCACACCATGCCCGAGGGAGAATCAGTGGAAACGGGTGGGTGACACTAAAGGCCGGCAGGGAAGGCAGAGGGAAATTCTCCACCCCTTACCATCTTGTCTGGAGCTGAGGCTGGAAAACAGCTTCACAGTACTGAGCCCAGACTCGTGCCCCGACTGAAATCACCCTGCTGCGCCCACCCATCAACCATCGCTGGCATCTACCGTGGTGATCGGGGACTCCATTGTTTGGGGGGCCCCCGCTCCCCTCCCAAGAAACGGCCATAGCGGTCCACTGTTTCCCGGGAGCCCGTGTGCTAGACCTCAACACAGAGCTTCCAGCTGTGCAGGGAAATATTGTCAGTAATGACACAAAATATAAAAAATATAATGACATGCATAGAGCCATGACTAATTACCTCGGCCACCCCTTTTGATAACCTCAGACCCATCATCTCAGCTCGATACTATACTGTAGGGCTGTGACGATAACCGCATCACCGCAATACCGGCGGTGACGTGCCACTACCGCGGTCATGACGTCATCACCGCATTTTTTTTTTTTCACCATAAGCTCTCGTAACTTACAGGAGAACAGATATTGTGTGATATGACATATAATGAAAGCAATAATCATTGTGTAGTTACCCTCATCGACTGTCTTCTATCCTACATTCAAGAGTTTATGGAGAGAAAAAAAAACGCAAGTTGCCCGTAACTTCAGCTTTGCACATGAGGATGGACAGTCCATTGAAGTGAGGTGTACGTGGACACATTAACGTTAACGCTGCAGTGTTTACCATTGCACATTAGCCTAGCAGCTAGCGGAGTTTCCTTCTGCTTATAGCTTAATCCTGACAAAACTGAACGGTTGAATCTCAGCCTGCATGCATGTTTTGTAGCCTAAACAGAGCAGCTTATATTGGTTATCTTAGACAGAGCACTCTGTCTGCTCAGCTGCTAAGACCGCTGTGCTGCGGAGCGTCTTTCCTTGGCATTGTCGGCAAACCTTTTTTTTTCTTTTTACTTTATTGACAATAGAGCTTTCTGAACTGTCTGTGGAATAGATCAACGGAGATGAGAGAAAGCAGAGTGGCCATAAATGACAGCAAAACACAGTAAAGACTCTCACAATGAGCTGAAATGGAAACACTACACGCGCGGATTGTTGCGCGGGGTGGTGGATGTCCTGCATAGGACAGATCATGCCTTCAGCGAAGGTTTAGATTATTTCCCCTCAAAATAGGTAATTGAGCACTGTAGTGGTTATGACCATATCAGTGACTATGTAACTACATGAAAACGGGATAAACGATGTCTGTGGCTTGCACAGTAATAGCGTTACTGAAGCTTAGCTGTTGCATCGCGCTGTCTCCTGGGAATTCAGTTGTAGCAGAAAAGGTAAACTGTAGTGTGCGGGTGGGGCATTAGTGTGAAGAGTGAAAAGCGGAGTTGTTTATAAGGGAAGCAAGCTTCTTCCCTTATAAACAACTCCGCTTTTCACTCTTCACACACTACGCTCCAATCTGCACACTACAGTTTATGAAGAATATAGCAGATATAGCTACAACACACGGAAGAGCCTTTTGAGTTTGATGGTCGTCCTTATTTATTCGAACCCGAGTATACAGACGAAGAACTAGCACAACTCACAAGAGTTGGAAAGAACGAGACTGACAGACAGAGGGGAAACAGGCAGATGAACTTGCTGCTCCAAGCACAAGCTAAAGCTAGCCTTCAGTAACTGGGAGACATAGCCACACCACCGGGCGCTCCGTGGATTTTTATTGGGATGATTATCACAGATGCCTGGCTGAATACACTCACCGGACGGCAGCTAGCAGCTAACGGCCATTCACTTTACCGGCGGTATTGACAACAGATAAAGCCACTGTGTCTTGAGAAGCTCAAGCTTGTTGTTTTATTGTTTACTTTACATCATCTTTGCTATCTCTTTTTCCTCACAGCAGCACTCATACGCTGCTCTCCGTTACCGCTTGCTCTCCACACGGGCACTGACGTCAATCACTTAAGGCCCCCTGCCATTCTCGCTCTAATTTACGCTACTCTTGTAAGGGGGTTGCGGTTAACCGCCATACCGCGGTAAGAAAAATACTATACCGTCACAGCCCTACTATACTGCCAACAGAACTAGTAAAAGACCAAACATGTATAACCTGATTAGCTTTTTTTTTTTTTATCTACAAAATGGATCAACATGGCACTTTTTAACATAAGAGCACTGAGCAACAAATCTTTCTGTATAAATGACCTCATTACTGATTACAATCTGGACTGTCTATTCCTCACTAAGACTTGGCTGAGCACAGATGCACCTGCCACTTTGATTAAAGCCTGTCCACCCAGCTACACTTTCTCCTACTCACATAGAGAGGGAAGAAGGGTGGAGGCACAGCTGCAATATATAGAGAGACTCTGAAGGGCAGAGATGTGGACCTTGGCACCTTTCGTGCCTTTGAATATAATGCCACTTTTTTAAGCTCTCAGCCATGTTTCCTTGCAGTGACAGTATATAGATCCCCAAAAATGTATATCCCTTCCTTTTTAACAGAATTCTCAGAGCCATTCACACAAGCTATGATACTTGCATTTTAATTGACGATTATAACATACACATTGACAATCTGGCAGATACCAGAGCAAAGACTTTTTAGAATTGCTGGAATGTGTCTTTTAAACAGCATGTTAGCAAACCAACACAAACATGGACACACTCTAGATCTAGTTATATAATATGGACTCAATATCAACATATCTTCTGTCACTGATTTAGCTTTGTCTGACCATCACTGTGTGTTTTTTAACAGCTTTAACCATTCTCTGCTTATTACAACAAAACGTACTGTTAAAAAAATGCTACATTACCCCTGAAGTAGCCACAACTCTCACATCACATATTACAGCATACAGTAAAAATGTTCTGCAGTCATCCTGCGAAGACTTAGTGAATGCTTTTAACCACAAAATGAAAACAGTGCTCGATACAGTCTCCTACTAAAATCAGGAAAATAACTTTGAAAAAGGCTGTGCCATGGAAAAATAATCAAACCATGGAACTAAAAAGAGAGTGCAGAACTGCTGAGTGCAGATGGCAGAAAACAAAACTAACTATTTATCACAATATACTCACTGAAAAACTCAAAATCTACAATAATGCTATTAGAAAATCACAGCAATTAATACTTCTCAAACCTGATAAATACTAACATCCATAGTTTTATAATTCTTTTTAGTACAATAAATTCACTTTATCATCCCATAATAAACTACAATATCAAGCTTCTTGGCTTTAAATGTGAAGAGTTTGCTGGCTACTTCAGGGACAAAATAACCAACATTAGATCTGGTATCTGTCAGCAGAACATGCACACTGCACTTTTACCGGCATCCTGTGTACAATGTGATGTAAAGATGGAATGTTTTGACCTGGTTGATGCTGAAACACTGAGGAAAGTGGTAGCAGAACGGAAGTCCTCCATGGGTTCCCTTGATCCAAATTCCAACCTCCCTTTTAGAACCATTTTTACTTCTGTATCTAAAGATATACTTGCCATAGTTAATGACTCCCTACGGTTGGTGTCTTCCCCACTGATTTTAAAACTGCTTTAGTAAAACCCCTGCTAAAGAAATGGAACCTGGACATTTTAACACCAAACCATTATAGACCAATTTCAAACCTCCCATTTTTGTAAATGACTAAATTATATTAGAACAAACCTAGACAAAAACAAGCATTTGGTTATTGTGCTACTTGACCTGAGTGCTGATTTTGATACTGTGGGCCACCAGATTCTTGTTGGCCTGTCTGGAATAGTTTTTTTGCATCATATCTTTGTGGAAGAAAATTCTTTGTATCCATTGATGATCACACTTCCCAATAATATGACGTTATCTGTGGGGTACCGCAAGGATCAATTTTAGGAACATTACTTTTTAATTTGTACATGCTGCCCCTAGGCCGTGTCATCAGGAGGCATGGCATTGCTCAGTTATGCTGATGATGCTTAGCTTTATGTTGCCGTCTCTGATGACTTTGGACCAATTGACTTACTTTTTAACTGTATTTTAAATATCAAGGCCTGGATGTCACAGAACTGTTTACTGCTCAACCAGGACAAAACAGAGGTGATCATTATTATTATTAGTGGTGTAATCAAAGTTTATTGGTGTTAAGCCCCCAACGTCTTGCCTGGAAGGCACTAGGATTAGGCAATGGTTATGGTTATGGTTAGGGTTGGTTAGGGTTAGTTGCCTTGAAGTCTGCACTGCCTGGAAGGAGACGTTGGGGGCTTAAAACACCATTGAGCGTAAGTGAAATTAGTTTATTTAAATTTTTTATTTTTGATATGCCAACTTTTCCACCTCAGTCAAGCACACAAAATGCTGTTTTTGATATTTTGCTTCTTTTTTCATTTCTGGCATTTCTACTTTCTGTCAGCTTTTTAGTAAAGCTAGACTGATATATCAGACGGGCCAAGATATCAGTTCATATATGAGAGCTGATAAGTAACAACAAAATGCAGTACAGAAAGACAAAATTTGTTTGAGATAATTTAGAAACATCACTGTTACTTAGTTAGTTCACCAGGGAGTACTGAGAAGTTAAAGTCCTGTTGAGTGCATATCATGGTCACAATTCTTTTAAACATAATTTAGGGGACCGTCATCACCATTTGAAAATGTTATGTGTTAATGTAAAATTTTACTATGGGCAAGAAACTCTAAAACATGTGTGTAAGAACAGGTGGATAGAAACAGACACATTCTAGAGGACTGGGATTGTGTTGATACAAGAACAAAACTTTACTTCTGCAACAAAATGTGTCTTTCCCTTGTTCCACAGTTGCACCTCTCTCTCTCTTTCCTTATCTCAGTCACAACAAATGGAGGCTCACTGATGAATGTAAATGAATGCCATCCCCAGCTCCATGCAATTAGAACAGACTCAACCTTTCTGCCTGTTTGGGATTAAATACCCACAAGTCAGCCGGCTCTCTCCCAGATTTAAAATCCCTTCCTCAGCCTGATGCAAAACCATGAAAACCACCACCGGCTCTTATCATTGTATCTTTTATCTCTCGCTGACTGTTTTTCCTCTCTGTATTCCCTAAACATAAAAAAACACTACACGATGGTATAAGAGTTTCCTCTAATATGTAGAGCTTCAGAAAAAACTAAATTTAATACATTGAGAGTTTGTTTTCAAGTTTGAACCCCTAATGACACTGAATGGTGGGTCATCTTGAACTTTTTGAGGCAACAGCACTGTCTTGAGGATGGGGCTTTGGAAACTATGACACATTAAATAGCAAAGTATTATTAATGGTGTCTATTGTGTACTATGTATTAGTTATGACCTTTAGTATACTGTTGCTTGGAAATAATACAAGATCCAGACTTTCTTTACTGTAAAACAGCTTTAATATTGAGCACCTAGGCTTCACTGGATAAATGCGCTATGATATCATAACTGAGACATCTGTCAGCATTAATATGTTCAATCCCACCGGCAAACACAGACAGCTGCTGGGATTGGCACATAAACAGAATAACACAGAACAATCCATTACTCAAATCTGATCAATGCTTGTTTTTCAAAGGTTGTGGGAACAAATTCTTTGTCAGTCAACAATCACAACAAATCCTCTAAACTTAAGAACAAAATATGTTTGTTTGTCATTGCCTTCCAAAACAACACATTTGAGCATTTCCTAATCTGAGCCCAATGGCATCATTTGAACGTACCTTACAGAACGTACCTTTGTTTTCATTTTGCGGACTGTAACTTACTGTTTGACTCAGTCTAACCACCAGGGGCGTCGGACTGGGGGGAAAAAGAGGACTGAGTACCCATGGCCCTCATTTAGTGAATGTTCATGGTTAAAAGAAATTGATTTTTACGAGCTATTACATCTTTGGTTCTGACTGACAAGAGCCACAATTCAAATGGCCACTAAAAGTCATTGTAAAGAAAACATAAGTTAGGCATTTGAACAGACACTTATGCTGTTGTTTTTCTTGTAAGGACAATCCCAATGATAAATAAAAGGGCACAGGGAGAGTACAGACCTCCGCCAAGGCATGCCCTATCTCACCATTTTTATGAAGTGTGAATTTTTCCCTATCTCGCAATTTTCATGAAAGTGAAAAATAATTTGTGTATCTGCCCTGTGATTCGGATCTGCTTCAAAATGTAATGAGTTCTTCCTTGGCCAAAGCTACACCATTCCACCAAGTTTCATGAAAATTGGGCCAGTAGTTTTTCTGTAATCCTGTTGACAATCCAACAAATGAACAAACAGAACCATAAAATAACCTCCTTGGTGGAGGTAAATAAGTAAAAATTGCTGCTGAGGAATCTAAAATAAAAGTAGCTCCCTACTGTCATTCGGTGTCACAAAAATGTAGTCTAATTTAATTTAATTTGAATAATATGCCATCTTCACCATACATATTAAGATTAGCTGGGTAATTAAGACCCATATGCTGGAATGTTAAAAGGCCAGATAGTTACTTCTGGAAGAAGGCAAGTGAGGCTTCCAAAGCCTTGTGACAACCTGTTGTAACCAAGTGCAATGCAGAGAAGTCTCCTGTGATCTCCAAATTACTCATCCTGTGCACACACAGCCCAGCCCCTGATTAAACAAACTCATTATATGGAGAGAAAGACGAGGGGGAGAAGGAAAAAGGAGAGAGGAAAAGGGAGAGGATTTGCAGCCCATTTGAAGGACACAATTAAAAAATTTAAATTCATCAGGAAAAAAGTGTGGGAAAAAGCTCATTGTGTGAGTGTAAACTAAATTCAGTTTAGGGTGTCATTTCAGAAAACAATGCAATAAAGAAGCGAGAAGGAAGACAGAGGAAATAGCTGAAGAAAAGGTTGTGATGAGGATGGAGAAGGAGTAACTGAGTGTGTGTGTGTGTGTGTGTGTGTGTGTGTGTGTGTGTGTGTGTGTGTGTGTGTGTGTGTGTGTGTGTGTGTGTGTGTGTAGGACAGTATGATGAGAAAATCTGTCTCATCCTGGGAGCACTCTGAAAACAATCTCACAGGCCTGTTCTGAGGATGGAGCACTGACATGAAACATTTAGTACCATATACTTGCAACTTAAACCTGCTGTACAGCACTCTCTGTTGTTGCTGCTGCTGTATACATACAGTACTGTAAGATGAAAGACCTGTTTAGGCAATAATGAGCCAAGGTAAAAATGAATTCCTGTTGTGCTTGACTGTTTAATTTAGATTTAAACACACAATGAGAATAAGTGGGATGTCAAATTACAACCCTGTTTCCTTGAAATTAATTATATTTAACTCATTTATTTTTCTAAGTTATGGTTTTAAAAGAGTAAAAGAAATTGCTGCATGGATTATTTAACTGGCACGTTTTTCCAGTGAAGGAAGTGCTATGTTTTTGTACTGTAGTCCTGCATATGGTTTGGTTTAAAGACTTTGATTAAGGTTAGGGAAGGTGATGTGTTTCGCTTAAATACACACAATGAGATAATGACTAAACATATCTTGTTTTAAATTATTTTAGTACTCTAGGGATGGCAATGTCTTGCAGTCGGTTAATCCACCACCTTGGTCCAGACTGCAATATCTCAATAACTATTGCATGGATTGCCATGACATTTTGTAAAGGCAATCATGGTCCCCAGAGGACATGTCCTACTGATGTTGGTGATCCCCTTAATGTGATTAAGAGACAATAACACTACACTGGACATTGTCATAGCTTTCATTCACTGACAGAGGAGCAGTTCAAAGCTTTGTCATTTCATGACATCACAAATTAGTTTGCACTCTTTCGATTTTACCTTTGAGAGATAGAAGGTCATACAGAATTTACATTTAGCTGTCAAAGACCATAGGAATGACACAATAATGAGGGAATTTTATTTTAGGGCAGATTTTCTCCCTATTCCAGGCTCCATCGGTTGGACTTTTAAACCGTTAAATTTACAGCAAAGCCAGGAAAATGGGAACATCAACCAAATGCCACAGCATCTCACAAATATAGTAGAGGAGCTGCAGAAGAGTGCAAACATGACAGTAAGAGTTTCCCGACGATCTAAATTGTTAATTATGCCGTAATCATGTAAGGCTGCTCTATAGGAGTCCTGAATCAAAAACTAAGGCCAGAAAAGTAGTATAATAGCTGCTCTTTAAAGCTCTAATAGGATGGGATTAGTTTTACTGGGAGAGGATGAGCAAAGTAATCATCACTAGAGTATGTCTGTTGTTTCAGTCCCGTCAAAAATGTGTAATTTTATTCACTCTTCATGCCAACAAAGTCAATCTAACCTGTCCAATAAAATAATCTAAAAAAGTAGTCTTATCATAAAGAAAATAAAAGCTGCATGACGTGCAAATATGCACATGTGCAGTTGCGGTCCTAATTGCAAAAGGGGGCATTGCAGAGGCAGTCTATTGTCCCCTCATGTACAACCAGCAAGCATAATGTGATACATGGTGCATGCAGGATGAAAGAAGAGGACTCATAAAACCACAAATTGAGAATGGGAACAATAGGATGAGACAATAAGAGTGCACCCTTGGCTCAAACAATCATGTCAGCTGTGACAGATTAGCAAGGACCTAGCAACCTACGTATCACTGTACAGCTACCAGCTGGTCTGGCTAATGTCAAATAATTTCGGCGACCAGAACCCTTTCCTAGAACTCGTTGACTCCCTCAGCTTATCTCCTGACTTAGAGGACTGAGCTCCTTCTGGACTGCTCCATTTGACGCCAGCTGCCCCCCCCCCCCTTTTTTTTTAGCTTTTAGATGTTGTTTGTCCTTACTGGTATGTGTTTGTCAGTGTGCATGGGTCTATATTGTCTGTCCCCGTCTGTTTTGGACCTGAACTGGGTTGGTTTGTGGGTGGGTAGGGGATTTGAGGGGAAGTGACATACTGTTTTAACTATGCTTTGTTTGCCTTGACCTTTATTGTATGTCAGTTATTGTTAAAATTTAAATAAACAATGTTGGCAACCAAACAAACCAAAATAATTTACTTCCATGGCCATTTCTGTCTTACAAGAAGGCCTCACACACTTGCAAATGACGCCTATTTAAAGATAGAGAGGGTGTATAATTGTAGTAATCAATCAAGCGGTGGTGAATCAGTTTTCAACGACAGACTGAAAAGAATAAGGAGTCTTTACTAAGGCATTACAATACAGTTAGTTCTTCTTATACACAGTATTTTGCCTTTCTTCGATTGGAGAAATCACACCACAAGAGAACCACGGCAGCACAACGGTCCATTCATCCATGAGTTTTTACTACTAACCCCCTGCATGGTAAAATAAAGACCTGTAGGCAGTGTTGAATGGAATGACAAAATCCTGGAAGAAAAATAAACTACTTTAAAGGAGACTGGACAGTTTATGAGAAATGGTATCAGGATGCCACCTCTACCTTGTTTGCAGTGAAAACAACAGCTGTAATCTCCCCAAAAACAGGCGAGGAGGCTATTATCATTGAATACCAGCATGCACACATGGGCGCACACACACATGCACAAAAGCATGTACACACACAGCTTAAATCCCATCAATAGATCTGGAAGACCTCATTAGTCTCCAGAGCCGGAGTTGAGTGTGGGCCGGGGCCAACTCTGTCGTCCTATTATGCCAATACCAACACATGGCACGGAGTGAATTAATGGCTAAATGGAAGCGATCAAATTGTTAGGTGCATAATGGGCCTACCTGCATCTGTCATGGATTCATTTTAATGGGGTACTGGAAAGGAAAATAAAGCCAGGAGTGCTGCGAGGTATCAGGCAGGTTTATTTGGTCGCACCATCTCCACTGAGACTGGGAAGTATGTTGAATAATGTGGTTTAAAGATCAAATGCCATAAAAAGGACATGTGTGTTCAATGTTGTTCTAAATGAAAATCTAATTGCTTATTGACAAGATATGGGGAAACCAATTGGTTTGCCCTACATAGAAGGACTGCAGGAGGATTTGGAGCACTATAGATTATGCATAATTGTGGACTGATAAGGAATGGACTTGGCAACCTGAAGGGAATTGAGTTATTGATGCTGGAAAATCACTCACTCGCTCTTTCCCAGACATATGCACACTGCATGTTCATACAACTCCCTGTCATGACTCTATAGGCTTCATGTCTCAGTTCCACCTCTTCCACACAGCTCTTTGCCTCTCCATTGGCCTGTCACTCTTTACTATGCTCTTTTGTCTCCCTTGTCTTTAGCTCAGAAGACATACAATCAACACAAAACTACCTGATCAAAGCATGGATGACAGTACCTGTAAATGCAATAAAAAGTGGCTCCACATGGCTACGATTTTCAGATAAAAGACAGAATATTACCTTTTTCTTGTAAGACGTCCCTAGATCACCAGCTTTGGCTTTGTCCCATAAACTACAAAAGTTGGTTGGTCAGAGGTATTCTAGTGCTAAACAAATTTACCCACACTCCAGAAATTGCAATCTTAGGTTATTTAGCAAAAATAGCAAACTGTATTTTTTAGGAAAATTAGTCCTTATTGATTAATATTCCAATTATTTTCTCAATTAATCGTTTCGTTAATAAAAAAAAAATTGAAAATAGTGACAAATGGCCACCAAAGTTTCCCAGAGGCCAAGTTGACATCTTTGAATGTCTTTTTTCCCCCATCAACAAAACCAAAAGATATTCAGTTTCCAATGTTATGACAACAGAGAAAAAACAGAAGCTGAATATATATATATATATATATATATATATATATATATATATATATATATATATATATATTTATTAGGGCTGGGCAACGATTAAAGGTTTTAATCGCGATTAATCGCATGATTTCCCTGATTAATTGTGATTAATCGCATTGTTATACGCAAAATCCAATAATGAATTCAAAAGTAGTGTATAGCGCAATTTTATTTTAAATGTTCTGCCATATGAACGAAAGTGCCATAACATTTGTTCTGCAAACACTTAACATCAGCATTTTGTTTATACAGTAGCAGTTAAATAAAATATTTAGTGTAAATCTCAACTTAAACAATATAATCAAAGCAAATACAAATACAAAATTAAAGCTTATTGCCACTGCCAAAAAAAATTATCCTGTTATATATATATATATATATATATATATATATATATATATATATATATATATATATAAATAAATAAAACTGCCCACAAAATCCTGAGCCACAATCATAACATTAAAACTGTAACTCCGAGGTAATTATGGTTACCCAGTGATGTCCAGTTGTCCCCAGTGAGAGCAACAGCTCTCACTGGGGACAACTGGCATAAGTTGTATCGTACAACTGAAAGTTGTCGCTTTTGCGGTCCTCTCCTTTTCATAAAAACTCGTGTATTCTTCTTGTGATGGTGCGTCTTGAGGGAATCTCATACCTGCTGTCATTTGTTGCGATTCTCAAACCGACGTCCTCCACAACACTAATGGGCCTGCAGTCTGTAGCTATCCAACTGGCTATGGCATTTGTTAGCTTCTCTTGCCTTTGTTTATCTATACTTCTCCCACACGCTGCATCTAACGTAGTCTGCCGACGCACCGCTGTTTGTTTCGTTGAATGGTTTGCTGGTATCAACTGTGTGTATTGCATTTAGGTGATATTTCAGACTGGAAGTACTCCGGTGATAAGAAAATTCAACTTTGCAGTGGTTACAAATAACTTTGGTTCTGTCTACTGTGCCGTCTGGAAGAACTTTAAAATGAAAATGGCCATGTAAAAGTTCCGTACTCTTCTCCATGTTTGTTAGTTTGTTTATCCGCCAATTCTTTTCTTTTCCAGTTCCTGTAAGCACGGCAGCAGTCAGCAACAGACTTTTACAAAATAAAAGCCTGTGAGCAACAGACGTTGCTGTTACACTTGTACACTTGGATTGTGGGTATTGAATACTTCTCCGTGACATCAGGAATAAAACATGTTTTCCTTAAAACAAGTTTGACTTCATACGGACTCATAAACAGTCGTTCTCGTGGTAATTCTAACTTGGATGGCTAATCATCAAAATCCTGGTTGAAAATGAAAAAAAAGTATCTTTTTACTTACAGAACCACACTGTTAAGCTCTATGTCCATGCCCGTGTGTGACAGGAATCTATATGGGATGACTTGTGATTTGATAACTTGCTTGTCATGAAGTAACTTTTTTCCTCCTTTTTTATTTCATTGCTATTTCTTCCTTGTCTATAGTGGGGCAACTAATTATTATTTTAATTATTGAGTAGTTTGTCAGTTATTTTCTTGATTAGTCAATGAATCTTTGGTCTATAAAATTTCAGAAAACAGTGAAAATTAGAATTACCCAGAACCCAAGTAAAGATGAAGTCTTAATAAAGCCCATGAGTTCAAAATTTCAAACAAATTTCCCAACAAGACTAATAAAAACAGTAAATATTTGCATTTGAAGAGCTTGAATTAATACCTAAGCTGTTGGTAATTTTCCGACTCATTGATCAAATAACCAATTGCTTTAGCTCTAGTTTTGTATGCTAGTTTTTTTTCTATATTAGGTGTGGATATGGACGCATGGATATCAGGTGAAGGGTTTGTTATGCTTTGATGTTTTTCTTGGTTTGTGTGACTGAACAGCTATTAATAAAACATTAAAAAACAGCTACAGTGGCACAAAAAAAATGACTACTTCACTACAGTGAAATACAATTCACCTCTCCATCCTTCCCTCAGCCTCACCACCCTATTTTTAATCTTCTTTCCCTGTTTCCACCTCTGTTTCATACATTCTTTTCAAACCCCCCACCTCCACATCACAAGGGTTTAAACACTTTTCTTGTGCTGTACTGCTTTTGTCAGAATAAGAAATAATAATTTCTTTACTCTCTCCCTGTGAAACTGATTTTATACAGTATGTGGAGAGAAATAAGCAAGTGCTTGCCATGCCAACTGTGTCCACAGCAGTGTGTGTGTGTGTGTGTGTGTGTGTGTGTGTGTGTGTGTGTGTGTGTGTGTGTGTGTGTGTGTGTGTGTGTGTGTGTGTGTGTGTGTGTGTGTGTGTGTGAGAAATAATCATTCAATCAGAAGAACAGGTGGGATACAGATTTCCTCAAAAATCAAATGATGTCTAATGCAGGTCGCCTCCCCATCCACATATACACACACATCTTTTCTTTTATGTGCTGTACTCCCCGAGCTGAGCTTTTACTAGGGCTGTAGCAATACACTAATCTCACGATACGATACACAATATTCAGCTCACGATACAACAAAGCAGATTGAAATATCGCTTTCTACATGTTTATGCCGGTCTACACAGGTGAGTGCATTGATAAGTATTGACTTTCTACTCACGAAGGTTTAATTGTAGCCTATTTACAGAAAAGAGACTAGCGTGAGTTCATCTGCCCCAGCGGCCGTATCGTTCCCAGTCAGGTGCTGCGTGTTTTAACATTTAACGCACACACATCTCGGCTCAGCTGTGTGTGTGGAGCTCGGGCATCGCTGTACAGAATCCCGGCATGTGAATACAGATGTAAATACAGGGGGCTGGGTTTTTGCTCTAAATGCTTGAAATGATAAATAACAACACATTTTTTCCTCTTTACATTTTGTGAATTCATGATTATTCTGCGGGCCAGACTAAAAGCTTTGGAGGTGGGCCAGTTGACGTTGGCTGCTCTACAGCGACACTAGCGGCTGGCTGACCAAATCGCTCTTCCTGCAACGCAAACGGGGTAAACACGGGGGATTTGATTGGGACTTATGTATCGATACTTGCGGCTTAAAAATGTATACTTTCTTGGGAAAAAAAATATCGATTTATATCGCAGAATCGATAAAATTGCTCAGCCTTAGCTTTTACATGTAGATGTTTTACAGTCTTCTTCTTGTCACTCTCAGTTTGTGCCCTCTGTCAGCTATAAATTTGGTAATTATATGTTTAGAAAAATCCTCTTCCTCCTTTACACCCTCACAAGTTGTGTTATTCCATAACCTATATCCCCCCACACACACACACACACTTGGTTTTTCCTTCTTTATCTCTACAGTATCATCAGTCCATGTTTCTTTGCCAATCATCTATACCTCCATCAATTCCATGATTGGACAACAGTCTTTTGTAGAAGTGCGGAAGAAAAGGCACTGTAGGCGTTGTGAGGGTTTCTGACACACAACCTTAAGACCACTTGACACAATTCTACTTGAATTGGAGCTTTAATATGATTTTTTATTTTTTCAAGTTGAGAAATAGCCTTGATTTTTAATGTTCTGTGAAGCAACAAATAAAGCCGGTAGACCAGATTATAACTGTCTGTTTTCA
Source organism: Perca fluviatilis (assembly GCF_010015445.1). Taxonomy (NCBI): domain Eukaryota; kingdom Metazoa; phylum Chordata; class Actinopteri; order Perciformes; family Percidae; genus Perca; species Perca fluviatilis. The sequence continues at coordinate 24,573,545 of NC_053112.1, read as the reverse complement.
GGAAAGTTGCTTATTATCCACCATAATTGCTGCAATTTATCAAACATAACCAGTTTTTATAATTAGGGTTTTTAGTAAGCTGATGATAACATTGGTAAATATGTTTGTTAAGATCCATGTCTTCACATTTCACACAAAGGGTCATGGTTTTAACTTTCTGTTTATGTCTCATTCATAATTTTTACAAGTTTGCTTGTTTATACTGTGTTCTAACTCAGTAGATTCCCTTCACCGGCTCCTCCTCCCCACTCACATGTTCTCCATTCCTGCATCAGCTCCCTACTATATTTACCAGACACTTCCACTAGCCCCAGATTGTCTTTGTGCTTTATGCCTTAGCTTTCCAGCATTAAGTTCATTGTTTGACCACTTTTCGATCTTGACCAAGTTTAACCCAGTTTGCATATTTTGGATTTTGCCTCAGCCTGACCCCTTTGTACTATTGCCTGCTTGGAATTTTGCATCCTTGTTAAGTAAAGACTCTTTGCTTCTACCTCTGCCTCCTGGGTCGTGCTCTTGGGTTCTTTTGTCTCTGAATTGTGACACAAATGGTATTGTGAAAGCTTTAACTACAGTCATTTCAAGAAATCACTTTGTCTAACATTATGCAGCTTTACGCATTTAAGGTCTTCCTTGATCTAATCATATCAGGTTCTCTACAGGAGGAGACTGCGGTGTGAGAATGAAGTTTCTATCATGTAATAGTCTGTGCTTGATCTAGAATACCTTCATACATTAATAAACAAGTCATGACACAAGGTCCTCTACATGTACCAGGTTGACTGGACAAAGTAAAGCCGCCAATAATCAATGTGATGCAAGCAGATCGTCCTACACGGTTTCAATTATAAAAAGAAAGGAGTTTGTACTCGGTGTCATTTAGGATTTTTTTGTTAAATGCCAGTAGTCCACTATATTTTTCCAAATAATTATACATTAATTCCAACTGTCATAAGCATTATAAACAAGCAGTGAAGAAACATGTATGCTAACACTTGCACACATTTGTACTTTGCCTCTTCAATTCAATCAATATTTACTACATTTTTATCCAATATGTTTTCACTCTGTGTTAAGTGTGTTGTTTTTACATTTTTATGAGCCAAAGACAAATGTATGTGATAGACAATGAAGTTTTTCTGAATCTGCATTACTTTTTACTCTCTTTTGAGTCACTGTAATTTAATTTAAATGTGTTTTAATTTGGGGATTAAGATTTTGGAGAACATTAGGGCTGGTTATCAATAGAGTACTTCATTTGATACTTTTCAACAGTTTGATGGCATCTTGAACTGCCAAATCCATTGAATACCCTGCGCTTGACTTCATCACACCACTGACTGTACGGTTTGTAGCTGCTGCGGTAGCTGGCCAATCACCTGTCGCATTAAATCAAAGACTTCACACTTAACACACACGCGAAACCATACAGATAATCTTTTTCTAGATCTGGGTACAAAAAGGATAGAACATAAGTATCGTTTCGATACTACTTGGTACTGGGTTATTTCGGTCGACACATTAAAAAGGTATCGAGTACCAATACCCAGTCCTAGAGTACATTGAAGTGTTTCCACTGTTCCATCTCTATAACTCTACACCAGCCTCAAGCAGCAGAAAATGTTTGACAAAAAACACTTAAAAAAAAAAAGATAAAGACCATTAGATGGAGCTGAACGATCTGGAAAAAGCTAATACGATTAATAACATAAGATTTAATTAGCAAAACTACTATTTCAAAAGGTCAAGAAAGAACTTTCAAACTCAAATACTGCATCTTTGACCTCCACAACCTACGTATATCAATCAAACTAAACTAAATAAACCTTGAAAACCCAACATACAGACAACCGCAGAGAATCTCTGTTATACGTCCCATTTTCTCCAAGAGGTAGGCTGCATCAAACAGCAAATAAAAACCCAACCTCAGCGTAATATGGATTCTGTCATTCTTCGATGAGGGACTTCAACATTGCTAAGCCTATTAACACAACATTATTTAAGTATACATTTCAAAGCTATTGTTCCATTTCTGGACCATACATTCTCCTTGTGTGACCTGGTTTGTGTCAAAGTTTTTGTATCCAGATCCCACAGAGATGGTTTTTTGAATTGTCATGTACTCGCTTGTTTCACGCTGCAAGTTCTTTCAGAGTTGAGTCGACTCGCTGTCAGGAGCTTCAATCTGACGTCAGGCTAACAGAGGTCAATTAACAGAAAAATCAATCAGCAGAGGGGCTGGGTTAGAATGAGAAGCAGCACTGTGTGGTGGGAGGCTGATGCAGTGTGAGAGAAAGTTCTAACTTTTTCTCTCCATTTCCGTATTATCTAAAATTCACCAAAAAAACTTCACATGTCCTTATAGTGATGGTTCGGAGTAATTTACCCTAGGGTCCTTTGCACCACGACCTCGAGCCAAACACCCCCCCCAGACGCTTTTTTCACCTGGGTCTAACATTGGGCGAGTTAGCGTACAGTAGCGTTAGCCACTGAATAGCTAGCTGTGAGTCTAACTGCAGGTAGCAGCAGCAGCAGAGAGCAGAAGAGAGCAGGCAAGTGTTCATAAACTTCTGGTGTACTTACAAACTTTCCAATCCATCGTTTTATGAGTGCATAACCTATTTGTACTAGTGTAGACCTTTGGTATCATTTCGGGCATTATTAGTCATTTAAGAGATACAAACGTGGGTCCATTAGCCCCGCGCTAAGCTATTCAGCGGCTAACGCTACTCTACGCTAACTCGCCCAATGTTAGACCCAGGTGAAAAAAGCTTCTGGGGGGGTGTTTGGCTCGAGGTCGTGGTGCAAAGGACCCTAGGGTAAATTACTCCGAACCATCACTTTAATAAAACCCCTATAATGACTTTTATGGATGAGTCACCCAAAAAACAAGCAGATGATCTTAGAATTAAATGATTCAGCTATTTGTTTTCCGTCTGTGAATTGTGATTAATACTGCTGCAGTTAACCTGATTTTGCAGGATCTAGAAGGTGACTGTTAAATTGTTGAATTGAATACAGAGACCCGCCCATGTGCTATTTGCTTTTTCTTTTTCTTTTTTTTAAGATTATTTTTTGGGGCATTTTCCCTCTATTAGAAGGTGGATAGATATAAAAGGGGAGAGAGAGATGGGGGAATGACACGCAGCAAAGGGCAGCAGGTCGGACCCGAACCCTGCGCCGCTGCAGGACCCAGCCAACATGGGGCAAACGCTCCCACCGGGCGAGCCAGAGGCCGCCCCAACAGTGCAAACATTTTTATATAGAAATCACATACAAGAAACATTATTGTAATTGTTTCTGGATAAAGAAGCAACACCTTAAAAAAAGATCTTCTGCTTCACTTTTCACTATCAATATTTGGCCCTAAGGAGTGTGTCGTAAGGTCGAATTATTGATGGACAGTTCACAATTCAATGTTTTTCTTTCCTACCTTGGCAGCCATGACCATGGAGGAGCCTCCCCTGATGCCCAGGATGGGGATGTGTGTCTGGGCAGAGATGAAGTCCAGGATCTGAGCAATGGCCTCCTGGTCCGTGTCGTCCCCGAACACTACGCCTTGCAGGGAGTTCCTCGTCATTTGTGCGCAAATCCGATTGATGATGCTCTTGGGGTCGGTCTCATTCATGGTGACCACCTCGACTTTGGGAGGGTAAGGGATGTGGAGGAAGTCCTCTTTCTCAAGTCCAACCCCCAAGGTTACTTCACTAGAGTTGCCCACCAGGATGACTGCTATACTGAGCGAGTTGATCAGTTTGGGATTGATTGGCGGAAGAGCTGGTAAGGCAGGAGAGTATTGAGGAGGTATGACAACGCCCCGCTGGGTGCCGCCTCCCCTCTGGCCCCCTTGTCCCCCTGGAGCACCTCCAGGCCCTGTGCCTGGACCTCCACCCCTGCGAGACTCGCAGACGGGTAAGAGGAGCATGGAGAAGAGGAGCAGAGAGAAGGACAGGGAGAGGAAGGGCAGGGTGAGCCGAGGTTGATGCGAGGACTGGTCCTGGGGAGGAGAATGGGGGGAGGAATAGGGGGAGACGAAGCGCTTGTCCTGAAGACGGGAGGGAGAAGGGTGGAGGCTGACAAGCATTGTGGAGGAGTGTAAATGCCGTCCCTGGAGGGAGAGAGAGGAGACAAGAGACAGAGAGATGATGAACAAAAATAAAGTGTAAAAATACAAGCTTTAAAATTGCCGGGTCGGTCTATATACTATGACATTAGCATGCCAGAGATAAATAAATGTTGGGATTGTATTATAGATCGGCTGAAAAATAAAGAATTGTGGTACAGAAAGGCCAAGCCACATGTTTGTTGTGATTTAGAAAGAGTATTTGTCCACCAGAAAACACTGACAACTTTATTTTTTCAGCTGTAAAATGTCCTGCTCGGTACATATGTTGCTTACAGTTTAATAACAACCAAATTCAGGGTTTAACCGGAGATGACAGGACGGCAGCCGGCATCAGCAGCGCCATGTTCAAACTACTGGGGATCCTTATATACCTTAAATGTTTTGTTTATATTAACGCATTACATTAAAACACAAATGTTGACTTGACTCTCTTTTTAAGTTTTGTGTTGTTTTATTGCTTCACCTGCTTGTATTGTACTTACCATGATTTTACTGTAAAGTGTCTTTGAGTACTTAAAGCGCTATTTAAATAAAATGTATTATTATTATTATTATTAAATATTAATATAGGTACTGTATGTGCCTCAAAACTCCAGTACCCGCATGGAAGATACATAGCTATGTTATTTTACACCACTCCAGCAACTTAAATACTCAATGTCATCGAAATTGTGGAAGGACTGTGGAGAAACTCTACTAACACAAAAAGAAATGGAACATACCATTCAATTTCCGTTCGGTATTAACCATCATTTTGTAATTTGGAGAGAAATGGAGATGAGGATCTGTTGAGTATATTCATTTGAGTGAGTGGCTGCAATTGTCAAAGTCGACAAACGCAACCTGTGAACAAAAATGAAGAGCTAACCTCTGTATAAAAAAAAAGCTGCATGAAATGGTTGAACTATGTTAAACCAATCTCATAATAAACTAATCATCAGAGCTTGCTCTATTGAAAATATTCATGTAATATGAATTCATTCATTCTTTAATTTATTTTTCTTTGCTTCTTCTCATCTGAAGGATCCACACTGGGTAGAGCACATTTCCAAAAATATTCTGTAATTATACCCTCGCCGTTGTCTCCATGTTATGGATGACATTAATAAAAAGTATTTTCCCGTATTGGTCAGGATCTTAAAAAAAATACAGATTACTCAACCCTTTAATTGTCAAACCAAGTGACCCACATAGCAAGGTAACAAATCACAAACTGAGAGACGGCTGTATGCTCTCATAGAGCATCAAGTTGCAACGCCACATCCATTATACTGTGCTGTGACTTCCTCGGAGGAACCCTGTGGCACATATCAACGACAGAGCAGGAAGGAAGGAGTGTGTGTGTGTGTGTGTGTGTGTGTGTGTGTGTGTGTGTGTGTGTGTGTGTGTGTGTGTGTGTGTGTGTGTGTGTGTGTGTGCGTTTTGAGAGAGTCAGGAGAGCACAGGGTGCATTTTGACAGATTGACAGCCTCACAGCTTCATGGACTAGCTGCCAGGCTAAGTGACCATTAGACCCTGAGACTGGGCTCGGCTGAGTCTCTCTGTCTCACCATCTCTCTCCCCCTCTCTCACCCACAGTACTGCCATTGCTTTTCTTCCTTTTACCCTCCAAACCTGTTTTTACAGTTGTTCCCTCCAACCCTCTGAGATCCCTTCACTACTCTTTGAAGTCAACTGCAGACCTATTATTTACTATTATTGCTATTATTTACTGCTCCTCTATTAGCAGCCGTACAAAAAAGGAGTAGAGTATAGAGGAGAAATGATGGAGGAAAAAAAAAGGAAGTGAGAGAGAAAGAGAGAGGCGGCGTGAAACATGTAAGCAGGGAGGTGACAGGCAGGGGAAACACAATTAGTCATAGCCTGATGTGAAAATTGTGGTTTCTTACTGTGTGTATGTGTGTGAGTGTATAGGGAGGATATAATGGGCATATTTTCTGCATAGATAAAGACATGGAATGTTAATGAGTATATGTTCATGCTCATTTTCTATATTAAGCATGGAGGAGCACTTTAGGAGAGGGATAAATGAAGGGCAGAGTAAAAGGCTTGCTCCTCTTCTTCGCTCACACAACACCTTTGCTAATCCTTTATTTATCAAGCACTCCGCGTGTCGAGGAGCTGATCCAGGCAGCACCCTAACAAAAGTCCAAAGAAAACAAAAGAGAAAGAGAGAAGTTGTGAGGAGAACTGAAATCTGAAAGAGGTAGAAAACAGCAACAGAAAACAAGCAGTAATCTGTAAAATAGGGCGAGCAAAAAGAGAAGAGGCCAAAACACTATGGAAAATTCAGAAGAGGAGGAAATGTGATCTCCACATAAAAAAAACAGTTTTTCTAAAAGGTCTAATTACCAAAGGTTTGTCGGGCTTAATTGCAGGTGCACATGCTAATTGTAAACAAGCTGAATTTTCCATGGAGGCGCCAGTGAAGCCGAGAGAGAGAGAGAGAGAGAGAGAGAGAGAGAGAGAGAGAGAGTGAAAGAGAAGAGGAGAGAGAATAAATAGAGACATACACAAAAGAGCTGGAGGTGGAGGAAGGAACAGCAATAAGAAACCCAGAGGAGGGAGGGAGTGAAGGAGGGAGGTGTAGAAGGGCAACACAGCTGAAGAAAGAAAGATGAAAAGAGGAAATGATTAGGACAGGATGATAAAAGAAGATTCAAGGGTGGGGAGGAGGTTAAAGAAACCCAAGGGAAAAAAGGAAAACTAAGCAAGGAAGAAGGAAATGATCTCAATCCACAATGTGTTAAGAGAAAAAAGGAAATTTTGCTAAAGGGCTGTTGAATCTACTGACAAGAGACCGGAGGGTAACTGTTTAAAAAAAATTATGCAAGAAGTGTGACAGTGAACGAGGGAGCAGCGAGAGACAGAGACCCATTCGGATATGTGTTTCTGTATATCAGCAGTGCTCGGTTTCCATAGTAACAATTAAAATATGCCTCCACATAACACCCTGATGGACAAGAAGATTCACACAACTCGCATACGGGCACTAATTCATGCAGTACACTACATGCAGTGCTTGCCCTCTCCTAATAATACACAATTTACTTCTATCTTAGCTGGCGCACATTGCTGCGCCGACTCTTACTGACATAAAATAAATAGCACGGTGCCTTCGCACAAAACGTGTGCATGCACTCCCACATATGCACATATGAGGTAAGTTAATGCAGATAGAGAAGACCTCACATTAAAAATGAATCTCCAAGAAAGGGCTACAGGCAAATAAACAGAAATAACAAGATGGAGGGAGCATCCAGCCAGCAAACTGGCTGTGCAGGACCTGCTATCAGACCTACATACAATATCTCCACTGTCCCCAATTAATAACATTTAAATGGAGGGTGTCAAGAGTGGATCAGCATAATAAAACAAAAGTAAACCTCCTAACATTGCGTCAACAAATCAAAGTTGACAATGGAGTTTATGTGTTCTTGTGTGCCCATTACAGCACTTACACAGCGATAACAATAACGTATGCTTGAGGGAAAACATGGATAAGTGGTGCTGAACAGCTACACAAAACACCCACATGTGAGCATTGCTTGTATCTAGTAATTTACTGCAGACGTGACTAACCTTCTACCTGGTGCTCCCTTAAAGACACACATGCATGAACACCGGGCTGGCAGTGCAAATGGTTTGAACGTATGCACTCTAGGTCAAGTAGTTTGGGTCAGACATCTGAGCCCTCCTGATGCATATATGGCTTCTGTTTTTCCAATATGACAGAACGCGTCTGCCCTTACATGCACATATACACATACACGCACACAATCAGGTTCATGTGCATACATCAGGCTCTGGGTCGAGCCAGATCATGCCAATAAGACAGAGAGAGGCATCAGTCATATCAAACTTAACATTTATAAAAGAGCATTGACCACAGAAGTCTGTCAAATGGCACAAGCCACTAACAGAATAACCAGAGCTGCTTGAGACGTGTGACAGCACACGCTCACACTAGTGGACTTCCAATCTGCCATTAAAGATTCCACATAATCAATCAAGCCATGGACCATGTGCCTCCATCAACTCGTCCCCCACCATAATGAATATGTATAGACTTTAACGGTTAGATGTTTTTTGCTGAATATTGCCAGGGACTACAGACTATAGGATTTTTACTGCAGAGGCTCGAAGCAACAGCCTGAGAGACATTAAAACTGAATCTGCCACGTTATTTTAAACACAAGTAGGCCATCATTATCAGGCTCTACTATATCCCTGAAGACTTGATGTGGTGGGCTGCGCTGTATAGCATTTGAAAGGCATTGTGGATAACACAAGCTGACAGGCATATCTATTAAGGAGCCCATTTACATTCAGTGGGTGGTCAGTTACAGGTAAGAGTGGTACTTTTGTTATCTACACTAAAGCACACACTACATCAGACATGATTTATGTATTTAATAAATCATAAAAAAAATGTCAACACTACTATGGCTTCAATATTTGCATACAACGTGACCTGACAACCGTGTTACATGTTTTTATTCGATTTGAAAAGGTCTAGATATTCACTGGAGAGATGCCAGAGCAGGCAACAATGTTTGACATTTCTGTTTACTGCTACAACTCACAAAATATCAATAGTTCAAAATTGTACTATTTAACTAACTAGAGACACATCCACCCAATGTGTTTGACAAATGCTTTGTGTGTATAACACTCCAACTATTTCTGTTCTTTATTTAAAAGTTTAAACAAGTGACAAATTAAGGGCATTACCTGTTGTTAGCACATGCTTTAATAATCCTAGCGTAAACTGATGTGTGGTCTTTTTATTGAACATCTGTCCAGCTGAAGGGCCCTTCACTTGGGACTGAACCAATTTGAGTATAGTTAGTTGTTAGTTTAAGCAATCAATGTACAAATAAGCATGTAAAGACTAAAGTGAGACCTATTGGTAGTAACACCATCTTTAAATAGACTACAGTAAATACAGTTTTTGTCTATTGCCCCCTAACCTGAGTGCTCTTTCTCAGTGCCTTTTGCTTGATCTGGTTAAAGTTTGATGCATATTTTAGTGTTACGTTCTCATTAGAAAGGGCTGAAACTCACCGTTCTTATGTGTAAGATGTCTGAATGTAGTAAGGATATGACAAAACCAAAAATATATGATGCACAAGTCAACCATATGGTGAAGAACATACTGTACATTTATTACAAAAAAACTAATAATATTGTGCAAAGTCTGTGCTTGTACTGGCTGATTTTCCAGTATCTACTCTACTGACAAATGTAAGCATAGCACCTGCAAATTACAGATATACAGTATATATTATAGACAATACTATTATTATTATTTTCAGTAGCATCATGCCCATTCAAACTGGCTCCCCCAGATTTCCCTTTATACATTTTCAAATATAAAAGTGTATTTTATACTATGGCTTGGCTGAATACTTAATAGTTATTATTTACTAAGAGATATCTCTTCATCTATATTGCCCAGTATGCCCAGCTAATCAACATTTTAAATTCAATATGTAATCAGTCAATGTCAATCCATTGCTTTCCATCTTGCATTAGTCAAAAGTCTGGTGAGGTTTTACGTGAATGGCGTTCTGATCTGTCATTCAGAGCTGCGTGATGTTGTGTTCAATCAGGTAATCAGACATCATGCAGCTATAATGACTCCCCTGCTGGGGCGGGTGGAAGTCAACACAAGTTTTATTTACATCCTCTGTAATTATTCAATTCACTCTCACAAAGTCAATTGTCACTGAGAGTTGGATGTGAGACGTACTGCTAGACAGCTAGATATTAATATAAGTACTTACTTTATAAGGCTTCTCTGCCCACTGTCATTGGATCTGCTGCCTTAAAGTTAAATTTTTGCTGTTGCTACTTGGTTTTGCTGCTTTTTTTGCATGCCTCTTGTCTTTGCTGCTTTTACGGTGGGTTCAGCTGTTTCTTCTACTTCTGCTGTGTGTTTTGCTGGATTTGCTGTTTTTTGGCCAGAATTGTGTGGTCTTACTAAATGTGACTGAAACTGTTTAGGGTAATCAGACTAGTTTAGTGTGACGTGTGGAGTTGGGGAGCGGTGCTTAATGACTGTCCAGGTGCTTTGTTGAGTGATTAGCTAGGGTGGGGCCTCCTCACCTCCTCACCTGAAGACAGTTACATAAGCCAGGTCAAATCAGACCAGGCTTATTTAAAGCTAATGTACTTGCACTTAGTACCGGTTGTCTGGAGTATGCACCTTCAACGTTGGAAGCACTTAATTGGAAGTCACTTTGGATAAAAGCGTCAGCTAAATGACATGTAATGTTTGCTGCAAAATATGCTGACTCTATACTGTCATAGTCAGAATTGAATACAAATATATTATCTTGCTGTTGAACACACAATCACACTTTTGTTATTACCAAATCCTATGAAAAGACTGAAACAATGTGCTAGTAGCAGCCCTGAACCACATCCATCCAGACAGATCTGAGTAACACATCCTTGAATTTCAAAGGTTTATCAAAGCCAAAACACTGATTAGTAAAACTCTTAGAAAGAAGAAGAAAAGAGAGCAAAAGAGCAATTATTTTATCATTCATCGGATGATGTTGCGTCACTGAACTGTCCACATTCAAATGAACTAGTGTAAAATGTAAATGGATGTATTTATATAGCGCTTTTACATAGTACACTAACCATTCACCATTCACACACATTCATACACTGTGGCCAAGGCTGCTGTACAAGGTGCCACCTGCTCATATACACATTCACACACATTTACACTCCGATACACAGCATCGGGGGCAACTCAGGGTTCAGTGTCTTGCCCAAGGACACTTAGACATGGGACTAGTGCAGTGCCCGTTTGGAGCGCGTGCCTGTTACAAACAGGCCAATTGCTTGGTTCCCAGTATTTTTCCAGGGGTCAGCCCTATGTTCCCACAGCTCAATGGTCCCAAAGCCATATGTTCCCACATTTCTAAGAATCTTTTTTCACCGAAAATTAGGCCCTATGTTCCCACATTTCTAGGACATTTTCAAAATTAGGTCTTGTGTTCCTACATTTCCCTTCAATTTAAGCCCTATCCTCCCAAAAGATTTTTTAGGGTTAGGGATAGGGTTAGGGGGATAAAATCTGATACAAATGTATGAAAAACGAAATGTGGGAACATAGGGCCTAATTTTGGGAAAGAAATCATAGAAATGTGGGAACATAGGGCTGTGGGAACATAGGCATGCTCCCACAACTTCGTCTAACTATAAGTGCGGTTCAATCAGGCGTGGCTCGGCTGCGGCTCATCTAGAGATTCGGTGTCTCCCCTTTTTGTCGTCTAGCCGTCACACATCCAGGTAGCGATGTGGCCCGGGCGGGGAAGTGAGGGAGGGAGGAAACCCGGTTCAGCCTGCTGGAGAAGCCGCTACAGCACGTAGCGATGTGCCCCGGGCAACGGAAGGAGACGGACTTAGCCTGCTGGTGAAGCCGCTCTTACACAGCTTGCAGAACGACCGGAGAAATGTATGCAACCAAACGCTGGCAACAAAACAACGTGCTGTAGAGCCCAGGAGCCCTGGCGTTTATCTAACATGTGTCATTGTATATACATGAAGGCTAGATAGCAATCAGTTTTTGTCGGACGACCACATTTTGGCATATGAAACCGGTAGCCGGTGAACTGCAATCAATGAGCCTTCGAGTTCTTGAGATGCAGCAACTCCCCACCCCCGCTGCTGTACTGCACATGCACATGCACACACACACACACACACACACACACACACACACACACACACACACACACACACACACACACACACACACACACACACACACACACACACACTCAGAGATTCCTCAAATTTATAGAGAAATTAGAGGGGTTCTTTTTCTTTCAATACTTTTTAACTTTCCTGTCTTGTCCATGGCTCTCAGCAAGGAGTTCATTTGTTCCTACTGAGAAGGAAATTCTCATAAGTATCTAGTTTCATTTCCAAAATAAACAGATGGGTATTGAGGTTTTTAGCAAACGTTACTCAAACAGTGGTAAATACAGCATTTGTTGGAGACTATTTTCAGCTGTAAATTAGCAAACATTTGGTGGCCTTGCAAGTATTAACGTCAGCAGGACGGTTATTTTGAGATTGACTAGAAATAAACTCCTATTCATTGTGATGAAGGAACATGTCACCCACTGCAACAGCGGGGCTATATGTTTTTGATAGTTTTTTGAACAACAATGGAGGTCTGTGGCACAGTGGAATAAACTATATCAGGCTTTGGCTACACAAATAATACTTCTGTGTTGGTCTTTTCATGGGATTTACTGCTAAAGAGAAACATATAGAATATCACCCACTTTATCTTTTAAATCATGCTGGTTCTTTTGGATGCTTAAAGATTTTTTTATTTAGTAGCAGGGTGGGAAGAGAGGCTGAAAGATGAAGATACTGTTACAGAATTAGCAGTGTAGGCAAGAGAAAACCGATAGTCAGGGGAATAAAAAATATAAGGAACAGGAACAAACAGTGTGTATCATGATATTATTATTGGAGTCTTTGAGTAATCCTCTAATACAATGTTCTGTATTTAATGATCTGTCACCTCCATGCTGTCTTGTTGAAGGGCCAAAATGGCAGAAAAAAAAATCACTAGTTTATTGAAGAGGGTCTTGGGTGTTTCATTAAGTGCACTTTAGTCTGGTCAAGAATCCTCTCTGCTAATCACACTTATAATGAGACGCACTATGGATCTCTACTGTCGTATTGAAGCTGCCCCAGCTCTCTAAATAACATTATATGGTCTCTTCATCAGAGGCAAATTAACTGACACACACACACACACACACACACACACACACACACACACACAAACAACTAAACATAGACACTCAGCGGCACAGTGATGAAGAAAACGCAGGATTGAGGCATGATCCATCTATCCCCTAGGGTCTTCGTTACCTCATTGAAGCCATTTATTCCACTGAGGCTATATCTCCTGCTCTGGACTTAATTTAGCAGCAAAGTGACGTGTTCGTCGCAGTAGCAATACAGGGGTCTTTACAGCCTGGACCACCACTACAGTGCATGTAGACGTATTAGTTATTGCCGGGTACTACAGGTTTCCAGTCGTTTTTTTTCTTTTCTAAGGTGTATTTTAACTCACTCTGATAAAATTTTTTATCCTTTTTAATCTGAAGCAACACAGTATGAGTTGTCCCATGTTCTGTTCAGCCTCAGCCGGTAATGTATTTTCTCAGGTTTCTTTCTTTCTTTCACTGGCCTTTCTGAAAAGCTGAAACATGATGCTGGAGTTTTCCTCATTCTTAGCCAATTTGGTATTTACTACTTTACTGGTGGCAAAATCTGAGCATTCAACAGCTATTAGCTCTCTTGGGGTTTTGATAGCACGCCTGTGGCGCCTCGGACTCATGAGACTAGTTGACCGACTATCCACTTTGTCTGTTTTATAATTCCTCTTAATTCCCTGAGGCCTAACACTGGCTCAGTACCTCTATTGTCCCCCACCATGTAAACAATAAATTGTTTATATACAAATTATGTTATTTATTATTTATTTAATTTAAATAGATATGCTGTGTCATTGCTCATTTAACACTCATGTCTATAAAACATACTCAATAAAACACATTCAATTGAGCATGCAAAGAGTTGTTCATCTGGACTGGACCAACGTCTCTACACAGCTGGCCCTAGTTCTCCACTCTTCATCAAGTGTCTCAGAATATTAGCTGATATCACTGACCATCTCATTCATTATCATCACGACCTTACAAGATTACATGAGCAGTGAATTATGCTATAATTTTCATTCAAATCTAAGTGGATCTACTTATACTTTATCAACTGCCTCATCTAAAAGAGCTTTTTAGAAGTTTAAAAAAAAAAAGATTCATTGCTGATAACCTCAGATGTACAACTGATTACATCCTTGACTTGCTACTTATAATAAGACATAGTTTATTAATGACAGTGTCAATCTAAACTGATCATTATTTTTTTTTTTATATATTGTGAGAGAAAAAAAAATTATTTTTTTTCGCCCCACCCTTTTTAAAAAAAAAAAAAAAAAAAAAATTCTGATAAACAAAAATTATTCTTTTTTTTTATTGTTTACCGTTCTAAAGTAATGCGCTACATTAAATGAATAAGAAAATCTGTATATTATATTTCCAAAACTGAGTGTAGTCCTTCAGTGCCTTTTCCTCTGAACACCACAGGATGGCTCTAATACACAAGCTGCAAGGAGTAAGTTAAACTGCCCCTCTGAACTTACTTTGTATCACAGCGATCATCTCACATCCCGTTCACAGTTCAGATCACTACTTCAGGCTACGGCTGACAGTACACATGGCGTATCATTTGTTCGTTAAAAAGTCTTGATATTCTTTGGGGAGAAAGCTTATGTTACCCCCAGCCAATAACAGCGTGCAGGTTATGCAGCCCATTCTCATTCCCAGGTACTGCTGCTTTGTCACACCCCTCGGGCTTCTGATACCGACACACAGACAAGATGAAGCTCTGCATTCACACGAAATGCTGTATGAAACAATCAGAAAATAATGTTTTATTCCTCGGATACACTGCTAAGTTCGGCGCTCCTTCTCTTTATTCACTCTCTTTCTCTCTCCGACTCGTTCAGCTGGGGAGGAAGGGCCAACTTTGAACGCTGTGTGTTTCCAAACGGTAAGCCATACCTCCCTCTTACATATTAATACCTTTAAACCCAATGTGACATTTTCAAATATTTGCTTTTGTTCAACCAGTAGTCCAAAACCAAAAGACAGGGTTTGTCCTGCATTGAGAATTTATTGGCACCCTCAAAGAGGTTTTAGCCAGCACCAAAGGAATATCACCAGCGCCAAAACGTCCAGCAGTCAACTTTAAGATGATAAGCTGTTAAGCCAACTAAGCTGCACTGTTTCGACTGGACCTGAACGCTCCGCTGTGAAGCTAATTGGATCTCAGTTTTATCGTCCACAGTCGGGCTGTACCGGACTCTACCGGTGACCATGTTGCCCTGGGGACACATATCAACAAGACACATTCTGATTTTAGAATTCTATTATTATTCTAATTTCTAATGGCTTTCTTACAAAAGATGGAAATAAAAAAAATACTTTTACCCTTACTTCCAACAGGTATTAGTACTGGTGTATGGCTGTTTACACCAATGAATTACACGCAACAAGATCTGAACCTGTCAAGATTTCCTCCTCCTTAAAGTAAACTGTTGATAAGTAGCATCACACAGACCAATTTCTCCTTCTGATTCAATTAAATATTTTTGTTCTCATCTTTCTTTCATCATGTCTCTCTCCCTCTTTGAAAACATAATTATCATCGTATCATTCCCTCTAAGCAAAGCCATCTGCATGACAATGTTTTTTTTTTCTTTGATGTCTTATTTTATTTCTTGTGGCATTTAAAAAAAAAAAAAAACAAAAATTTATCATCTCCCCCCAACAAATTTTTTTCTTTTTTTTTTTTTTTTTTTTTCCCCCCCTCTAAAAAAAAAAAAAAAAATTTTTCTGAATTTTTTTTCTCATTACATTTTTCATGTTCCAATCAAACATTTCCATGTTAAGAGTAGAATAGATATAGAAAAGGAGAGGTAGAAGAGGCATCTTAAGATTCTGTCTCTAACAAAAACGGGAGGGCATCTATACTCAGTTTCCAGTTTAACTAACATTAAGTGTAATTTACGAGATTACGGGGCCAGACGTAGTTGGACTACTCAGGCCTACACACACGAACCCTTACATATATACAGATATGCAATCACCCCCCACACCCCGTCCCTCGCCTTCGCCGCTTTGTACCCCCAGTCAGGCGGGCGGGTCTGTGACCAGCGCCGTAATGGCTGCAGGACCGGATGGCTGCCTGCCTGTGCTGGATTACCTCCACCTCAACACTCCCCTCCCCCATTGCGAGTCTTGTGTGCTCTTGTACTGGTTATGTGCTTATGTTGCTGAGGTGTTGTTTTACTGTTCCCACACTGTACTCCTATCAGGGGCATAGTCTGGGAGTTGCCTTTTTCTCCTCCCCTCTCCTCATGTCATGCTGTATTCTTTTTTTCCTAAATACCCTGTCTTCCTGTCCTGTCTACCCCATTGTCATAATGTATGTTTGTATATGTATGGTCAGGTGGATGGCTAATTTCGCTGGTACTTGTGACTATGTGACAAATAAAGGCTACTACTAACTGTCTGAATTAAAAATTCACAATGTACAGTGTAAGTGCAACAGGCTGTTTCTTGTACTCTAGCAGGGGGCGCTCACAAAATGAATTATCCATGTGTCAGTGTGACCCACTGGCTATTGTTGCACACACCCGCATGTCAAGCAAGCTGACTGGTTGATCCAACTCCTGTCGAGAGGCAGGTTGGAAACAGAGAAATAAGAAATAAAAACATTACACAAATTGGACCTACATGTATAAAAGAAAAAGCCATGTGCCCTTCGCCTACGTGTAGTCCAGAGAAGCATGTTTCAGCCTTTAGATTACATTCGTTTTAGCTACAAAAACTGACAACTCAGTTCATATTATATTCTTATTTTTTTTAGATTGTGTTGCATGGATCATTTCTTGAAAAAAAATTAAAAATGCATGGATGATAGAGGCTTTTCTGAGGCGTTGTGTAACTACTTTAAACTTCTCTCCCTCTCTCCCTCTCTCGCTTTTTCTCTCTCTCTCTCCCTGGCTCTGAGTAAACAATAAACACGAACGGCTGCTCAGCACCTGTAATCCTTCAACGACTCAATCAACATTTGTAAAGCTGGTCACATGAGGCTTGCATCCAAAACTGAGTCAGCCGGCTGTCTGAATCCCAGCGTCAACATCTCGACACCCATATATTCATGGCACCTCGCTGCCGCCACTCCGTTCACGGTCCACCGATCCAAACAGGGACCAGGCTGCCCGCCTGACAAGAGAGCCAATGCTCAGATCCTGTAATCCCCTCTAACCAAACCTCTTTCCAAAAACATGCAGCATCACTACGCTGTAACAACACACCCCTCCTAGGCCTTGTTGCTTACGCACCCAGAGCTACATCTATCTACAAAGCTTTCTCCTTCATCCACTGTCAGTGAAGCTTCCTCTGGATTTACCGCCTGCGTCTGGGTCTTTGCATGTCTGTCTCTTTTGCTGTCTGCCACGCCTTAACCCCTTGCTCACTCTGTCATGATCTCCCCCCCCCACACCCTTTTTTTCTTTGATGGAAAATCTGCCCTAGAAACACAGTTCACATTCAGCCATTTCAAGCCTGCAGTGTCAGCCAATACCCAAAACTGTCGAGACGGAGGGTGAAGTTTAGATTGAAAAAAAAGATGAAATATTGTGGTGAGGAATTTGGGAGCTGTAGAATGCATGGTCTGTGCAGCATATGTGAGTAAGGAGTAGAATACAGTAGGTCTGCTCAGTGTTGAAGCTGTTGTGTTGTGAAGGAGGGACATGACCAGCTGTCACACACCTCCTCTAAGTCACGCTTCAACAAAGAGGCGCATCATAATTAGATAGTTACATCAGATCCTATGAGTGGGTGAATGCAAATGTGGAGAAGCTCAGTTTAGATTTGTGAGAATTAACTTGTCTCACCCAAAGCTAAAAACAATCCAGCCAAGAATTTAATCTACAATGCCACCAAGAGACAAATCCTGGACGTGCTCCATAGGCAGCAGCCGGACACTGACAGAACATGGGATTTTGAGCATTTTCTGTTGCAAAAATGTTTACACACACACACACACACACACACAGACTGTAAACCAGTCTAAAAGGTTAATTCTGTTGCACACGAATGTCATGTGTAAACTCTCCTTTTGAGCTGATTTTACCTCATCTCCTCTCTTGTACTCATTGTCACATTTCCTTTTAGACAAGTCTTTCCATTATCTCTACATGCCCCTCCAACTTTTAAACGTGCCTTTTATCAGTCAAACTCCCGAGTGGCTGCTGAAAGGAGCACAAGCTCAGCAATAACATTGGCTCCAGCTTCCCCCATTCCCCTGCTTTATACAGTTACTATTGTCTGGACCTGTTTTCACTTGTGAAGCAGCGCAACGCGCCGTTTTGATGGGCTTATTGAAGCTGGTGCCTCGTTATCTGTTATCTCAACACTGGGCTCCCTCACACAGCACTGCGGGAAAAAAGGATGTTTGACTAAAAAAAAAGACAATTTGTCCTTTCTTTTTTTGGACTACGAATGTTTTTCATCCTTCTCCTCCTTGCCCTCGGTTTATGAGTTGCCATAAGCTTTTACACATAAATTTAAACACAAAGATGTGTGAACATATTGGGCTTTATTTGTCAAACTATTAACTGATAAATGTTTACCAACTTTGGAAAAAAATGAATATGTGATTATGAAGTGAGGTGCAGGATCACTGTGACACAATTGTACAGCCCAGTAAACTCCCAGTGAACGGCTCCCAACATTTTCATGATGCTCACAGACATGCAAATACAATCCAATTACTGGAATCGCAGGCCTACCTTTAACATTGCCAGCCCGGATCTCCTCTCTACTCTTCAGAACTGGCATGATGGAGTGATCTGGGATTCGACTCCTCCTCTCATAGCCTCGGATGAAGGGATGGTAGACAGATGAAGTCACGCAGAGAAGACTGAGGTGGGGTCTTGCAGGGCGAGAGGTGAGTGTTGGGTTGACTGGGGGTGGAGGTGGGCAATGCTGGGGAATGTCAGTGTGAAGAAGTGGCAGGAGGGAAGAGGACCGTTTTTAAAGTGCAATGATATGTACAAAGGACACTTAATTCTTTAGAAACAAGGATTTTTACATTTAAAAAGGCCCAAAAAGATCAATATGCTGATCTAACCTGGTTGAAATATACTTTTGACTCAGATCTTAGAAGACTTTAAAAGTTGACCATCAACTCAAAATGGCAGCCTGCTTATGAATTTAATAAACTACACTAAAAGATAATAGATGGTATAATAATAGAGGGGTGAAGGGGCACTCTTTCATTTGTCTCTTTCCATCCGACTCTTTTTCCCTTTCCTCCAACGCTGGTGATGCAGCTCGCCAAGGTCTCCCCCCAGAAGTCTGCAAGCATGTGAATGCAGTTGCCGTGGAGATGAGCAGCAGTGGGTGTGTAGGTACTCCTCTTCTTCTTCCCTCCCTTCCTTCTTCTTCTTTGGCTTTCTTGCCTTGGCTTTGCTTTAGCCAGTCATGATGATCAGTTGTCCAGCCTGCTCTGTGCTCTCCTTGTTCTCAGTCTGAAGGGGAGAAGAAAAGAAGGACAGAGTCAGATGGCAGAGAACAGCTGTGGATGGATGGGTCGTTGGTGAAGGCTGAATGCCACTGTGTACACAAGTCAATTGCCTCTGAGGTCAAGGCTTAACTCAGTGAAGCCGCTGTGTCTACATGCCCCCTTTCACTGCAATCTCAATGTGTTGAACGCTGTTGCCTAGTAATATTACTGTGCTATTTTCTTCGTGGGAGATGCTGTCAGCGCTTCTGTTTTATCCTTGCTTTAATCCAGTAGTTCTTTAACTATGGGTCCTGAGTCAAAGTGATATTTTGCCATATTGGTCATATCAAGATAATCCTTAATATATCTGGCTATATCAAGGCAATTTAATGAGAAGAACTGGCTTTGGTTTAACTGGCTTTTTTTTATGATTGCTGCATCAGTGTGATTAAGCAACTTGATTTGTTGATACTTAATTTGCCCAAAATGGACATTCTTGTCTTGTTATTTTATCATTAAACTGTTTCTCAATTTAATTTTCCAGATAATTTACTGTATTACGATAAATATATACCAATACCAGGATATAAAATCACATACACTGTGATAGATTTCATCCATAGCACCTACTCCTTTTTTGTCTGTAATTATTTCAGACTTTTTATTTATTCATTTATCCTCACAGATTGTAAAATATGGCCCTCTCTTGCACTAGTATGAGCTTATGTGTTACTGGGAGAAATTTTTCCATGATTTTTCCCTTTTGCCATCTCAAGGTTTGATATGCCAGATGTTTAATCAATATTTGTGTCTTTATTGATGGTAGGCGAATATTAGGTGGTTAATCTGGGACAGTCATCTTCAGTGTGCCCCACAGAAAGTTTCAGTTCCCTTGATTAAAAAAGGGACATGAAACCCTGCTTTAACCCAATATGATTGAAATTGTAGCATTTGTGATGATTCGCTTTAGGTTTAATGCCACTAAAATATCAATAGATTTCATAATTTAACAGAGGTGGGGAGTAGAAATAGGCAACTCTTTATATGTTATTAAACATTTCAGGACTTTCTGGTCTGGCACTGTAATCTCCCTAATAGAGCTGAAATTATGTTAATCGATCAATTATTAAACAAATAGTTTGATAATTTATTATTTAAAGCTGTGATAGGCAAAATAAATTCCATTATTAATCTTTCAGCATATTGTAATTCAAGTGATCTGAGAATAAACTAGACTTCTGCATCTCCTCTTGGCTCCGTTTTCAAGCTTCAGAAAATATAGCCGTCACAGGGGACTTTGGCCAATCACAGATCACTTCAGAGAGAGCGAGCGATCCTATTGGCTGTTCTGCACATGCATTGCCCATGCGAACAAAAAGGGGAGAGGGAGGGCTGCAGGAAAAAGGTCTCACTCTACTTCAAATTCTGCCATTTTTTTTTGCATCTAACGAATGCTTTAATTTTTTTTCTTCATAACTCTCTGGTTCCATCATCTCAAAAGGTGGATATTTGCTGGTGTTCTTAGGCTGGTGTTGTTATTCTTGCTAGGCAACCACCAAATCGGCTGTCCTCAACCAACAGTTACTTTGCTGTATGAATTTAAATAACGGGCACTTTCCCGCTCTGAGTCAAAAGGTTTTTCAACTCAAGGCAGGTTTTTCAACTCCCGCAAAAACGCGAGACACGTAGAGCAGAAAAAATGGGAGGCACTCAACAACGTAAAAGCAGCGAGCAAAATGCTTCACTCTCATTACAAATAATTACAAAGTGGCCAGGTTGGCTCAGTGGGTTGAGCAGGTGCACGTATATTTAGAGGTTTATGCCTCGACGCAGAGGTCCAGGGTTCAACTCTGACCTGTGATGATTTCCTGCATGTCTTCCCCCTCTCTCTCTCTCCCCTTTCTCACCTGTCCTGCCCATTCAAGGCGGAAAAAGCCCCAAAAAAAATCTTTAAAAACAAATTATAATTACAAAAAGACGCCCCAGGCTGCTGAAACACACTCTGTCTAATGTGCCTTAATCTTCTACAATAGTCAGTTCAGTTTTCAGGTTTTGGACTTTTGGTCGGACAAAAGAAAACATCTTAAGACGTCACCTTGGGCTCTGAGATACTGTGACAGATACTGTTCTCTATTTTCTGATCTCTTATGGACCAAACGATTAATTAATCGAGATGATAATCGAGAGATTAATGAACAGGGAAAATGATTGGTAGTTGCAGGGACAGTAATGTCTGTTCTGTCTAACGTTTCATAATTTCGTCGTCTTTAACAGATCAAGGGAGTTGTCTTTTTTTTTACCGTGTATATGCTCACAGGGATCTGTCGGTATCTGCAAACGTGTTTTTAATCTGTGTATTTTAAGGAAGTCGGATACGTAGGTATATACACAATTTGGCCTAAGGAAAATTGTCTAGTCGAGTATATCTGCATGTGAAGAATCTTAATCCTGCCTGGCAGTGTAATGAATTATTCATTCAACAAATTTTATTTACAAAAAAATCCATCTTTCTCTCTGACTCCATCAAAGTCTAATTATCTCCGACTCTCCCTCTACTATTAAAATGACACGGATAGCTTGACTCTGATGTAGAATAATACAGTATTTCCTTAAATGAACCTTTGCAGAAGATAACTGAATATGGTTTGTTTAGTTCCCACGCTAGGTTATGAATCAACAGCTTTTCAAAATGTGGAATGTTATTTGGTGTGAGTTATTCCAGAAAGACATTTTTACTGAAGCAAAGGCTTTAATGTGTGTGTTACTTTCGTACTTCATCAAAACGCCAAAATGTGTCAAAATACATTTTGCGGTTTCAGTACGTTTCATTTGCTTTATGGACACCAGCGTTTGGATTAAAATCAACTAACACGTGCGTTCTTGATGTGCTTGGTATCTAAAGATCTCCAAAATCTTAACACAGTCTTAAGGACTCGTCTTTTGAACATAAATCCTTCATTAGCCCGAAACCCAGGAGGTGAGCATGCCCTTTTAAGCCTTCATATTTTAAACTACTGTGTGCTCACAGCGGGGCAACATCACACCACTGTTTCCAAAGACGCCCTAAATCATTTATACTGTTTTGCTTAAAGACGTTAGCGTTAAAATCAACTTGAAACTTTTAGAACATGGGGTCCACTCTTTTACTCTGTTAATGGAAAATATTTAGGAGGAACCCGCCAAATGACCCTTACGTTTTATTGTTGTGAAATACTATGTGACAGCTAAATGTCTAATGAATCTTGAGTATTTTGTGTTGTTAACGACGGTTCCTGACTGGCAGGAATCACCTTATTTACAAGGCTTTTAGTGCAGGCAAAAGATACTTGTCATAATTCAGTTTGGGGAATGTGATGATGGTGATTTGCGTTTTTTTTTATGTGTAAACAATTAAGAGTTTGCTCTCGTTTGTCTAATCATCTTTAGGATAATTATGCCATCAGTAATTTGCTATTTCGTTGCTCGTTAATTACCATAATAAGACATCTGGTTGCAGAAAAGCTAACACAGCATTGGCTCACCTATCCAATATATAATGCGCTCTGAGACATACAGCCCAGTATGTCACCTACAATGACAGTGTACTCATTAAGGTCATGCTGAAGAGCCTGACACAGTAATGCTGGTGAGTAAGTCACATTAGATCTGTGGTTCATTTCCAGACATCTAGTCATTTTTAGAGAGGTTTATTATTAAGCCATTCTAAATTAACTTTTTTATTTAGAATGGCTTTTAATAGAAATAGTAACGGTGTGACATGTTCCCTTTCTTCCTCCTGCTTTTATGTAACTTTCTGATTTTACTGTATTCTATGTTTTGTTCTTTTTATTGTATGTTATGTTGTTTTATTCTTGGTCCTTGATGTGAAGCACTTTGGATACCTGCTGGTTGCTGTAAAGCGCTATATAAATAAATGTTGATTGATTGATCGATTGATTGATTGATTGATATGTTGCAGAGCCATCAAGCAGGAAACAAGAAGAAATGTAATGGAGGAGGAGGAGGAGGAGCAGGAGGAGGAGGAGGGCATCAACAAAGCATTGGTTAACAAACCTCAACCAACTGAAATGCACAATAAGGAGAAGAAGAGGGATAAAATGGATGCATGTAAATGCATGCACCTACACAATGCACTGGAGTCATTGAGTGAGTCAACTGATGTAAGCGGATGGGGAGAGATTTGACCAAATTAACAGAGTATCTTGAGCTGCTTTCTGCCGTGAATTAGAAATGGTCCTCGAGTAAGAAATCTCTGTTGCTCAAAATCCCCGCTGAGAGAAGTGATGAGAATGCGTCAAATTCTTAGATCTACCAGTATATGGATAAAGATCAAAGGCATGGTCTGAAAAACATCCTATTAGTCACAGCAGGGTGAAGAAAGGTTTAGCAGTACAAGCAAAGGGGATGGAAAATATAATAATACCCTTCACAGTGAACCTGCTGATTAAAGTTCATGCAGAATACGTTTCTATCAGTGTCATGCACAAACACATGCACACTCGATTAGCTGTAGTCTTGCACACACACACACACACACACACACACATACATATTCAGTGCACACACCTACTGTTCATGCATTTGCATACACTCAGTTGCGGAGAAGAAGTGAATGCTATATTAATTCACTACTCACCTAATTAACTCTTTTCTGTAACACATAATTTATAGACTGTAGTGGAGATGTTTTACAGAGGAGCAGAGTTGAGACACAAAAGCAAAGACAGAGCAAAAGGAGTGGTCCTTCATATTCCTTCATGACGACATCCCACTCTCAGAACAATCAAGAAAGAGGTATTTATTAAGCCCCTTAATCAGTCCATAAGAAAGGGGAGAAAAAGGAGACTAACGTGGCTGGTGTGGGCCTACGCTAGTGGGTGTAATTTTTCACCTTAAGGTTGAGTGCACAGCTAGATGTCCGTGGATACATAGGTTAAAAACGTACAGTCTAGCAGTGGTAATGCTTTAAAACAGCGCTCCCAAAAAAGGTGTGGCAGTGAAAAGTACAGACAAAGCATCAAACACAACGTAAAGAAAAGGGAAATGTGACAGAGGGAAAGAGAAAGGTAGTGATGAGATGGGATATTAAGTTCTATCTATTTTTGATCTGTCTATCAGTCTGTCTCTATCTAACAACCTGCACACCGTCTATTACACCTCAAATCCACCGCGTGGCATTGCCCACTTAATCCACTGTTCAACATCCAACTAATGCCAAGCGGTCTCTCTTGCCTGACAGAGGATGAGTATGAAGACAAGTGGAGGGGGGAGAGCTTCAGGAATGAAAAATGGCCAGTTCTTGATTAAAACCAATTAAAGCGAGGGAAGGGGAAACTCAAAACATGCAGAAGCACGAGGATTCCATTCTGGAAAATATTTTGATGATAATAAGGAGCGTATTCAAGGTTTTAGGATTGTGTGTGTGTGTCTGTGTCTGTGTGTGTGTGTGTGTGTGTGTGTGTGTGTGTGTGTGTGTGTGTGTGTGTGTGTGTGTGTGTGTGTGTGTGTGTGTGTGTGTGTGTTGTATAAGAACTAATGGCTGCTGATGGACTGGCAGAATGAAAATAAGCACAAATCACAAATGAAATGGGATACACTCTTAATGACTTGAGATGGGCATTCGCTCCGGACTTTGAATGCAGCTAAACAAATAACAAATGAGAGTATCATTTAGTTTGGACTAAATATTCCCAACTTTGCCAAATTATAATCAAACCTATAAAGACGCCAACGTGCCAAGAAATTAATCTCATTCTTCCTCAAGACTAAACTTAATTTGTCTTCCCTTGTTAATTCACAAAAGGTTGCAAAACAAATTGCTATATTTATTAAATGGAAAAGGGGACGTGACATGTGGACACATAAAAAGAGATGACAACAATTAAAAATGGGCGCACTTTGCCATGGTGAGCAGAACAGATGAGGAGGAGGGTGTGAAAACAGTGCGAGACCAGACTGTTATCGACTCACTGAACACTGTTGTTTTAGGCATAATTTAGTGTGCGAGTGCATGTGTGTGTTAATGTGTGTTTTATGTATACGTAAAGCACACACAAATACACACAGACAAACAGATGGACAGACACTAAACGATAGTTAACCTACCTAGAGTAACATTTAAGAATCCCGCAAGAGTGTGATGCAAAGAAAATGGGTGTGGAAGGACCAAGAGAAGGAAAAGGGAAAAAAATAGTCATTCATGAGGAGTTTTTTTAGTTGTCTTTGAAGAAAATTCATCCAAGTTCATATAACATCAGACTTTAGAGACAGAAGAGGTGTAGGATGGGGAATAATGAACTGATGGCAGCAGATAGAAATGAAATGGCAAGGAGGAACTGACAGGTATGATATGGTTTGGTGAAAGGGAGGGAAGAGTGGAAAGGAGGAAGGAAAGGACAAAAATTAAAACAAACTCCTTCCTTCCTCTTTTCTCTCACTCATAAATAGACAAAATTATACACCAGGTAGATGGAGAAATAGATGAGGAGGCAAATGACGGAAAGAGAGACTATATGAAAAGATGAAGCACCTCCCAGCACCGCGATGAGGAATAAGAAAAATATAAAACGAAAGAAAAAATTGAATACTCCAAAGCCTTCCGTTTTTGCTCAGTTTAGTAAGGCGAGGGGGGGGGTTGTCAGTTATATCCCCCCTCTCTCTGCAACTGGTCAGTCTTCTTTTATCTTCCGTCCTCCTCAAAGCAAGGTGCTACCTTCCCCTTCAGATGAGCTGTAACCCTTTGCCAACAAAGCTGTTAGACATGGCACTCAGGCTGGCTGCACGGTGGGGTGCTGCTACCCAGAGATACAGAGAGTGGAGCCGAAACACACCTCTGGCTGGCATAGTGCGCAGAGCACAACTCAAACTGCACTCACTTTCTCTCCTCCTCCTCCAGAGAGAGAGAGAGAGAGAGAGAGAGAGAGAGATGTGGAGGTGGGTCCCTCTATAGGATTGTGAATTAGAGAGATGCTACAGTGAAGAAGGGCTGTTGCAACAATTGTCAAGAAAATTGTTTTTACAAATGAAAGCAATAGCTCCCTCTGTTGTTGTGCTCAGAGATGAAAATAAAATTGGCAACAATGAGGTTTAATTAGAGATGATAGGTTTTTCTAAAATTTTTGCAATTTTGTTTTTGTGTCACCGTAATGCCTCCTGCTAAGTTGTGTGTCCTGACAATTTGTTTATTGAGGCTCATGTCGGCTTGATAGTGATGAAATTGTAACTGATTCAACCTGGTTGAAGACATTTTTACTTGTTGTTCTTTTGAAAATCCATGTAGCTAGAGAATGCTTGAAGTTCAGAAATGTTCAAAGTCATTTTATTATATAAGTGTTATTTGTCAAACTGGGGTCCTAAGACCTACAACAGTACTCCAGAATAGGTTTCCCAGCAACATTTCAGTAAAAGTAAAATGTAGGCTATTTTACACAGGATTATCTCACTATCTCTATGATGAGTTTCCATTTCCATCATAATCTGAAACTTGTCAAATTATGTGTACGTTTGGAGCAAACTATGGGGAAAAAAATAACATTTACACTTAATGGAATAAATTCCTACGAAGGCAATTAAGTACATTTACTCAATTCTTACATAGGCCTATACAATTCATAATCAGCCTTTAAAATATGATTTTGTGACACATTAAGCTACCCAACAGTGACATTATTTAAAGTATTCTGCAACTCCATGACTAGCTACAGCATCAAAATGCTGCTTAACGTTACATGTCGATACTAATTGTACAAAAATATGATACCTAGCTATACATTGACTCTGAAGGGACAATTCTGAATAATAAATATGCTTTGTATACTTTCATAATTTGAGCGCAGAAGTTTAATTCGTTGAGTGTGTTTTCATCGTGGCATTAGTAGTTTTATTAAGTATAAACTGCCCTAATAATTTGAGGGGTTTGTTAAACCGAAATACAACTAGCTAACGTTGACCGCTCAAACGCTGAGTTTGTACAAGCTAAGAGTTAGCTAACGCTACCAACTTTTCACCTTATATACTGTCTATGCTTTTCACAAGTAAGGTTAACGATATAGACAGACATGCAAAACCAGACTTACCATGATGTTAATGCGCAGGTCAAGAAAGAGGGTGCTGTTCTGTGGGATACTCGTAATCCAAATTTCCACGTAAACAACACAAAATGATGAAAATAGGCCAGCTAGTCACGTTAACTTGTTGCTGCTGTTGAAAACGCTAGCGACGTGACGCATCGCTAGCTATCAGTAATATCAATATTCAATAATCAATATTCGCGTCGCAAGTTTGATCTTGATAGCTGGATGTGTAATTCGAAAACGCTTCGGTGTGATCCTGAACGCACCATTACAATTACATTTAGGGCCTACATTTAAAAAAAGCTATTATCACTTGGTTAGTTAAATCAAATTTAGAAAGGATAAAAAATAATTCAAGGTCCTTTTCGTTATTATTATTAACAAATTTCAAAAAAGGCTTTCAAATATAAAATTATTATTTTTTATTTAATTTGTGTCTAATAAGTAAATCAAGACCAATAAAACTATCAGGCCAATACAGCCATATCGCATCGGTATCGGTGTATGTCAGCTGATAAGTATCAAGAAATTGCGCTACAGAAAAGCCAAACTAGATTTGAGGCAATGTAGAAACAGCAAGACTGTCATCCCTTCATAGTTTTGTCCACCAGAGAGCACTGACAAGTTGATTTTTCAACTGTCAAATGTCCGCTTGGAATTGGTCCGCATTTATATATATATATATATATATATATATATATATATATATATATATATACACACATATACACACATATACACACATATACACACACACTATTGGTCAAAAGTTTTAGAACACCCCAATTTTTCCAGGTTTTTATTGAAATTCATGCAGTTCAATGTACAGTTCTTATTGTACTCTGAAATGAAAGAATAGAACAAATGAACATTTTAAGTTAAAAAAGAAATAATGGAAACAATTTATAACTTTTTACAGTTAAAACTGAGACTTGCTTATTACGACCACTATTAAGCTGTGCTTGAAGCTGTTGTCCTGTGAGCTGTTGACTCTCAGAAACTTGTCTTCTGATTCTGTTGTGGCTTTGGGTCTGCCAGACCTCTTCCTGTCAGAGTTTCCCCCAGTTTCTGAGTGCCTTTTGATGGTAAAGAATACTGTACTCACTGACACCTTGACTTTCTTCGCAATTTCTCTGTAGGAAAGACCAACATTCTTAAATGTTATGATGGTCTGTCTCTCTTCCATTGTTAATTACCTTTTCCCCGCCACTTTTATAGCAACACACTACTTTCTGCAGTACAGTACTGTTCAAATAATGCTCATGAGGGTACGGTACCACAGTGTGTTCCAACAATACTTTTATACAAACAGAGGGGGTTGTAAGTAATCCAGACAAGTTGGAACACCTGTGGGAATTGGAAGCACCAACTTTCAAAGCCTGATCCACCTCCATTGCTGCAGAACAGCTTTACATTGTTAACATTTCTTGTTCCCTGAAAAAGGCCTTTTTGTAAAATACTGAAATGAACATTATTTTTCAGTTTTGGGTAACCTTACTTTTTTAACCTCAGGCAGTTCACCACTTACCTTTGTACCATTTCAAGCTATTCATTGGACTTGAACTGCTAAAATTTCAATAAAAAATTTAAAAAATTGGGGTGTTCTAAAACTTTTGACGGTAGTATATATATATATATATATATACATATATATATAATACCAATATATTGATAAATTCCCAAATAGCGATATCAGTATTGTTCTCAAAAAATCTGTATTGGTTGGGCCATACTAATTACTAGAGGTGTTAAGTACATGTATACCAAATCTCCAACTGAACTGACTACAGAATCCTGTCACTGAACCATTTTGAAGGTTTTAGCTGCAGATCGCCCTTCACTGGTGACTGACAGCATTGTTGGCAGCTCAGCCGTAAACAGTACCTTACTGCCTGGTGTGACGACCCCTCCTTCTTGTGTTTTCTCCGCCTCTTGCGGGTAGTGGGCTGGCAGTGGCAGTGCTGATGCTGCCTGAGTGTTTCCACCTGTTTCTCATGCCTCTTGTCAATTCTGACAGGTTCAGAAGGATGTGCCCCAATATTTAACACGTTTAAATATTAGGACTCAATGTTGTTGCTCTAGCACTACCATCAGACCAAACTCTTAATTGTCAATTAAATTGTTTTTTGTACTTTAAGCTCCCCAGACAAAGAAGCCTATTGATTTTCTACTAGCGCTACCATCAGGGCTACCTTTTACTTTTCCAAGGATCTGTTGGCCATGAACACATAATATTTGCTGTGCACATTCACAACACCAAGACGAATGGTCCTTTTAATTTTGGTGACCCAATGATCGCTGTAGATCCATCCATTATCTGTAACTGCTTACCATAATCTTATTGTTAATTTATTGTCAACAATTAAAGAACAGCAGGTTCAAGCAGTCGTGTCTAGTTGGTAACCCAAGATTGTCTCGAAAGTCTCATGACATGGTTGAGATTAGGCATTGACCTTGTGGTTAGGGTTAGTTTAGTCTCTCCGTGCGTTCATGCCACCTCGGAATAACAGGCACCGCCCCCCTGGTTACGTTGTTTTTCCGACTGGTAGCGTTCACATGGTCGGGATGCGTGTTCTTCTTCTTCTTCTGTTATATTGGCGTTTGGCATAACAACTTTTTGCATGACTGCCACTAACGGTTGGCCGTAGCCTAGAGCATCAGGTGTGTGAAAACATGGAGGCCACAATAACAGAAGATTCTCTGCTGTTTTCTTATGCGAGCATCCAAACAGCACATGGACAGGTGTTTGTTTGTGTTATCTGCAGGACAACGAACGGGAAAAGACACGGATAATGTTTTTTTTTTTTATAAATAGGCCTATTTATGAATAATTTTAAACATATTATGTCTGTGTATGTTTCTTGGCAGAGGCATTTGTCCACAATAAACAGTTTATTATCATTGAAATATGTTCAGTGAACCAAAGTCGCCTCCATCAAACGTCAGTTGTCAACAACGCGTCACCAACTGGGGAACTCGGTTATCAAAATCCAGCCCGAGTTTCCCACCTCTGATTCCCACAGGACGTTACGTGAATGGTGACGTTTTCACTCGGAAAAACGTTTTTCCGATGTCCATAAACGCACGGTCTATCCTTGATGTTCCACTTCCGGGATTGCTCCGGTGCCACAGGAAATTCCGCCGAATGCATGTATTTTCCGCTTCCTTCCGCTTTCTTTGAGTTGGAATTTAAAATAAATAAAAAAATTAATTTGGTGGATTTATGAGGACTATGGTTAACTGCTCCTCAGATCTCTGCATGGTAAATTCAGACAGCTAGCTAGACTATCTGTCCAATTTGAGTTTTCTCTCACACAACTATTTTTCAGCGGCTCTGTGCGGAGCTTAGCGCCGCCCATGACAATTGTGATTGGTTTAAAGAAATGCCAATAAACCAGAGCATGTTTTTCTCCCATCCCGGAATGCCATGTGGAGTAGCCAGACCCCCCTCCGCTTTCTAGCATGTGGATGGTCTGGCAAAGCGAGACTAGGGTTAGTTATGTTAGCATAGATAGTCGGGCAATTCTTGGGTTACCATCTAGACAAGACCGGTTCAAACCCAGAACCCTCTAGCTGTGAGGCGACAGTGCTAACCACTGCAGCACTGCGCCGCCCCCTTTTCTTTAGGAACATCTTTGAGTGCCCTTGTAGAACTATAACCATACTTTTATAAACCTAGTTGAATGATGACTGTAAAAGTCAAATCTACTTTTTAAGGTTAAATTACTATTAAACTACTATGTACTTTCCAGTACAATATTGACTATGAAAGAAAGTCGAGGTCTGCGCTTAATTGAGTGCTGCAGGTTTGCATGATTTCATGCTTAAATTCTCCTCTGCTTCTGCAGTTAAAGCAACAAATGAGATATGCACCAGTATGCTAGCTAAACACTGACATCCTCTTGTGGTCTGTGTGCAGCAAATCTAAAGATGAAAGCTGTTAAAAGGGCCCTGTAGTTTTATTGTAAGCAAATGAAGGTTATGTTTACATTGAGTGTTTCTCACAAAACATATTGTGTGTATCGTTGATGTCTAACAAACATGTCAAGGCAAAGTAAAATATTTGCAAAGCCATTTTTTTTTAAATTTTTTTTTTAGGTATTGTAATCCTAGCATTGTTTCATTTAAGTTTACCAGCTTGCAGTCTTCTTCCGTCTTTGCTGGCACATTGCAGCATATCTTGGCATGTTCCCGCCAATTGTTGATGGAATAGCGTGACCCCATTGGTAGGACTGTGTATCATGTCACCCGCGTGCATGCACTAGATAAACAAACTGGGGACCATAGAAAAAAAACTCATAGAAAAACAGCTAAGAAGCACCACTAGAGGTCTACAACTCCAAAAGGGACCTTTAATTGTAAATACTAATGTTGGCAGTTATGTGGTTCATCATTGGCTGCCAGATATGTAGAGCAGCTGTGAGAATCCTGAGAAAAACAAAGCTGCAGCAGATAAGCCCAATTATCTGGATCCCTATACAAGGGAAATAGAAAGCCTTTGGTTCTTCTGTGCAAATCACTGCATATCCATTTGGAAATGGTAAAACATGGGACTTTTGTCACAGACATCTCTGTATGTATCTATGGGGTACTGCTGTATTCAAGGTGGTAGACTGGTGGTTCTGTAAGCGTGAAGAACTGGAAAAAACAGAAAAAAATGATGAACTATTATCAATTAAAGTTAAAAAAATACATCAATCAAGTAAAAGTAAAAAAAAAAAAAAAAAAAAAAAAAAAATAAAAAAAAAAAAATAATTCAATTATATACAACAGCTTGAGTCACAAAAACTACATTACGTACATTAACCAGACCAACCGTTTGCCGCTTCAATTCTCCAACTCAGAAGTCCAGTTGTTATGCAGAGAAAGATATTTACAGATACTGTATGTGTTCAATACACACTATTTGAGTTCCCAACATAAAAAGTAGTAAAAGAAGTCATGAACTTTCAAATGCAAAAACTTGTTTCCATTCTTTAACTGCTCAGCTAGAGCTGGAATTGATGACATTTGTGCACTGAGGTTCACAGAAGGAGCCAAAGCGCCCGTAGATGTCTTTGGCTCGAACAGCAAAATGATAAGTGGAGCCAGACTGGAACTGGGTCAGCGTACAGGCCATAGGCAGAGGAAGGGCCTTTACCTCCCCAATCTTCTTCCAGTGCTGCTGTGCTGCACTGCTGTTGGAGTTGTCTTGATGGAAGGCATAGAGGTGATAGCTGTCTACAGCTGCACAGGTCCGATCAGTTTCTGCCACACACCAGGACAGCACTATACCGGTCTGACTTGGCACCAGCTTCAGCTGAGGTTGCTGAGGAAGTGAGGTCCGCTCAGCCTCCGGGGGTAAGCGTGGAGGTGCGGGTGCAGCGGGGAGAGGGGGCAGTACTCGGGTTGGCGTACTATTGGTTACAGTGCGGGATTTCAGTGGAGAGTCCTAAAAAAAAAATTAAAAAAAAAAAGACAACACTGTTGTCATGAATTCTTCCTCACGCAAAATGGGCTGAATATGATAATGACCACTAACTCTTGAATAATAAAAAAAAGCACAAGCAGTAATCATGCATATAGAAAGTGGGTTTAGAAAGGTGATGGAGAAAGTTTTTCATATGCCAAGATGAAAAAATTCTCAACTTCCAAACGGAAGAAAAGAAAAAAGAAATCGGTTTTTGAGGGCAAAGACAACATAACTACTGGTAGCTTTTTAAGCAGCCCATCAGGATAAGATCCACATATTTCACATTCATTCATTCATAACATATGTAAATAACAATTACTCAAGACATAACTTATAACAAATCATAGAATAAAATGCTGTTCTAAATCCTCACCAGTGGGGGGCGGTGGTGGACTGTCAATTGAGGATTGCCGGTAGAGCTCTGATTGCTTTGCGGGGACGACCTTGGTCCTGCACCTGAGGGCAGAACACACGCAAAGATTACAGATTTATAACTTAGATGTTAACATACACAATATATACATGTTATCGCTTTGATTCTGTTAGTTTTTTAAACTAGATAACGATTTTTATCATGATAGCTTCCCATAGCCAGGATGAGCACTGGTTTATGTGTTTGTCCCAATATCACATGCATGCACAGAATCACCCTTTCATGCCCTCAACATAATGTGGTGGACTTACTGTTGGGAATGCTGATGACCGGGTTAGGACGCAGGGTAGGTGAGGGAGCTGCAACAGTGGCATTCTTTACTCCTGTCACTGGAGAACATGGAAGAACAAAATATTTAGACTAAGGGCTGCTTTTCATTACAGTGCATGTTAAGGTATAGACAACAAATTATAATATAACCAATTTTATTGTATGGGAGAAGAAAAAAAAAAGGAGGTTCCCTTCAACCTTACCTTGTACGTCATCATCGTCCTCGGTGAGATCAATGACAGAGCCTTTGGGTCGTGCCCCCGGAGCAGCTGCTTTGGTTGGAGTGGATCCTGTAGCTTGGTTGTCTGAGAAAAAAAAAAAAGACCAAAAAATAAACAGAAATTTAAAAAAAAGCCAGCAACACCTCACTATTCTTTGGCCAAGACGAGGCACAAGGCACACTGCTCTTTAAATCAATAATAATATACCTAAGTGTTTTATGAAACAAGGAAAGCCAAGCATCATACCTTTACATCCCATTCTGACATTTCTGGGATTGGCCGAATGACCGACAACTTGATTTTTACAAGCTGCTGATTGCAGCAGCAGAAGCATTTTAGATACCTCTAAAGACAACAGCATTGGTAAACAAAGTAGTACCCCACCTGTCTTTGATGTTAGAGACGTCCCTTGTGGCGGTCCTGGAGCGGTGGAACCTGTTGCTGCCGGCCCCGAGGTTGCAGGTGAAGAGGCAGAAGACATAGCTCCTGCTACAGACACAGACTGAGCTGGCGTCCTGGCTGTGGTCACAGATACCCCTGCGTTGGGTGTCGTTATCCCGCCGGCACCCCCCTGGTACACAGCACGGGCAAGAGAGAGCTGAGCAGAGGACATCTGGCCAGTGGAGGCCTGGAGCGCTGGGACAGTAGCAACAGCTGGGGCAGAGGCTGGTGAAGTGGTAATAGCGGGAGCAGGCTTGAGTATAAAAGTGGCGGTGGAAGTAGTGGTTTTGGACTTGCCGAGTGAGCTGGCTGCAGATAAAGAAGAGACAGGGATGTTGACCAGCGTTCCTGCCTGGCCATTAGCCATTGATAAAGGCAGCTGGATGAGGAGCGGCTGGCCCGCAGCCATAAGGCTGCTCCCGGAGGCCGTCTTCAGCAGCAGGGTGCCTGTGTGACTCTGAGTGGTGATGCCAGTGGCCAAGGTGGAGCCAGCATTAGAGGTGGTGGTGGTGATCAGCTGGAGGATGGGGGCCTGTGAAACCATGGCACTGGAGGTGGGTGTATGGGCCAGACCTGTGGCGGGAGCTGACAGAGCTAGCGTATGTGGATTTGCTGAGGGAAAACAAGAAAAATGGCTTATTTCAGAATGTGACAGGAAGGGTCACTGAGACTTTCAAATGAACTGCATTTTGTTCTCCTTTACCCATCTGCTTCTTATACTTAAAGTCAAGTAAAGGGTGCGAAACCAGGAGCAGACTAGTTTATTGCTAGCAACGGTCATGGCAGCTAAAACATCCTGGCATGCAATGGGCAAAAGACAGGTAACACCTATTGCAGCACTAACATGCAGACAAATTCTTCACACGGCTACAGGACACCGAAAGGATAATGCCGCGTTCTATTTACCTCGGAACTCGGAAGCCGCAACTGGGAATGGTCTCATACCCGAGTTGAATGCGTTCTATTTAAAAGTCGGATTTTCATTAGCCCTAGCCCGGTTAGCTATTGTTAGCAACCAGTTGATAACAACGCATTACGCCGTTTTTTGTGCATGCAAACAGCAAAACAACAAGTCCACAGATAGAAGTTGGACATGCCTGTGTGAACGACTGAGTGACACAAATAAGACAGAAGTGCTTATAACTTTGTTACTGCAGCTTTCTCAACTGTTGATACAGGGGGCAGCCATGTTGGATTTTGATCTCGGGCTACTGCAAGCTTGTACGAGTTCCGAACTCGTAAATACGAAATCAGGGGGCGGGTTTCCGACTTTGACCTCGTAAAAAACGAGTTCCGAGGTAAACAGAACGCGGCATAAGGCTGGCAATTTTCTACATGTCTGTCATTGTCAGTGAATCCCAGACCAAAATCAACAATGTGTTAGTCCATCTCTCAAAACATTCTGACTTCCTCAGCCTGTCTGTGGCACTCAGCTCCATGCCACTCCTTCCAACTGAAAATGTTATCTTTTAAAAATATACAATTTCATACAAAACAAAGGCTAAACTATTTCCTATGACAGCTGGGCACTGTCGTTTTTTGCAAAAATAACTCAAACAGGAGTAAACGGTGATGGGGACTATTTACAGTCACAGATTCCGTATGCTAGTGAGTATTTACTACAGCAGGACAGCATATGTTGAATTGACTCAAACTACACTACGATGCCTGTGTTAATGGTAATGAAGGAACATTTTGTGTTTGGCTATAGATGGTTTTGGTCTTTTAAAAATGCTTTTGCACTGTGGAAGGAAACCGCATCCAGACACATGAACACATGGAGGACATGCAAACTCCTCATGGAAAGAAACAGGTCCAAATATTTAAAATCCACAGCTTTGTTATTGGGAGGTCACTCAGCTAACTATTGTGCCTCTGGTTATTCTATTTAAAAAGGAAAAGACCAACACAACATCCAGCATAAAGGAAATCCTGCGACTCACCAGCTGTGCTGCACGTAGAAACAGTTGTTGGAATCTGCTTAAACTCCATGGAAGTACGGACGGGCCTGTTTAGAAAGATTGCTTATGCTTAGAGCTGTTTATCCACAAAAGGAAGATGACTGAATGTGGTAACAGGGGCTGACATTTCCTTTTATTCAACTTCATACAGTCTCATTTGAACAAGGCGAGATTCCACCTCATACTGTAATTGAAGTACATGTCCAAGTTTTCATTAACGCATTTATCAGTATGTTAAGTACAGTTCAACATTTTCAAGTGCGGTGCCAATTTTTGTGCATAAGTCACCAGAAATTCATATCCCTTTCAATATGAAATGATTATTATTTTTATTTTTTTTATGAACGCTGACGAGAATCGTACTGCAACGAGAATGCTATTTAGACTAAATGTTTAAAAAATTCCAATGATGCATAATGACAATTGTCCCAGTATGCTTTCTGTTCCAGTAACATAAGACTGAAATACTTTCAAAAGTTGTTTTTTCTTTCATCACATTCGCGAAAAAATTCCGGTCTTCTCTTCACTCGCAGTATTTCATTGATAACGTCACGAATATCCCTCCAGCTGTCACAAGACAGTACAGGGAATCGATGCTCAATGTACATCCTCATTGTCCTCCTCAAGTTCGTCGGCAGTGCCTCCTTGCCCAATAATCCAACATAATTGACCTTTGCGACCCAGTCACAGTAGACGTCGTATGGGACTAGGTAGCGGAATACATAAGATGCGTAGCGGTCAGGTCTGGGTTTCCCTGAGCTTCTCTTGCAGTTGTGGAACAGCACTTTCTCCAAGTGGGAAGTGATTGTGCGGAGTTTAATGTCTGCTCTGCATTTCCCTTCATTGTATTCTGTCAGTTTTTTTGCCATGGCAATATGACCTGACATAACTTTGTCCTCTTCCTCCTCCATTTCCTCTTCTTCCTTCGCCTTCGTGACGGACAGTACAGCAGTTTTGCCAACAGAGGGCGCCACTCCCTCCCTGGGCACCTGAGGCTGCGGCACTACTGTCTGCCGACGGAGCACGCTGTTGGGAGGAGAGGTGCAGTTTTAACTACACTCTGCACTGCCTGAGGAAACGCTCAGGCTTCACATTGTAGAACGTCACAAGACTCAGGACCTGGACCCACGCAGGGTTACTTTGCAGGTGCAAAACAGACCGAGACACGCGTTTGTTTATTCCAAACCAGTCTTTACAACTATTTGGAAGTTAAGAGTACAAGAGACATGGAATCTTGATTTCCAAAACGGTATGGATTTGGAGGATGTAGGGATTCTTTATTCTGTCCATTAGTTTTGAATTC
Organism: Perca fluviatilis; assembly: GCF_010015445.1. Classification (NCBI taxonomy): domain Eukaryota; kingdom Metazoa; phylum Chordata; class Actinopteri; order Perciformes; family Percidae; genus Perca; species Perca fluviatilis. The sequence goes on along the minus strand of NC_053112.1, from coordinate 24,536,077 downwards.
AGTCTCTAGTGACTACAGATAGCAACCCGGGACAATGTCAACTATTCACGCTGTAACCGGCTCCGTGTGTAGTACTGGCTTCAGTCCGGTATTGTCACGTTCATACAAAAGCCAAATTATAGTCACAAAAAATACCAAAGTGAACAGACTGCTGTTTGATAACATGTTTTAAAACATTTATGCTGTGAATTTTAACTTAAAAAAATATTTGCAGTTTGGGGATAAAAAAGAAAATCACTTCCAAAAACCAAGAATCTTATTACTAAATTCCCAAACTAACATATATAGTATGGTTGACAGGGATTTAGAGGGGGCATTGACACACGTACCGTTGAACTTGAGGGTTGTTTGCAACAGTTGCAGTCTTGGCGGCAGCAGCAGCAGCAGCAGCAGCAGCAGCAGCAGCAGCAGCAGCAAGCGCCTGCGGAAATCAGACCGAACATTTTCAGTCACAATCACTTGAATACCAGGTACAAAGCTTTTAGCATGTAACAAAAAGAAAACCATTTCTTACCTCCTGTTTCCTTTTGTTCTCCGACGCCTGATTGGCCTCTCCAAACTTTTTTGTTAGTCGGCTTATCTTGGCCTAAAACAAACGGTAGAGAGAGGGACTTTATATGTGGGCCTTGCTAACCGTAGCGAGTGAATCTTAGCAGCTCCGTAACTACATAGTACTAATCGGCAAAAGAGCATTTTACAGTGCTGCATGTGTTCTTCTATAAGAAAATGTACTTCACATTACAATGTTACAGTCTACTTACTTGGAGTGTGGTAATGGCGGTTTGGTGTTTAGTGGCACAGTCAATCTTGTCTACTCTGTCCTTCAACTCTTGGAAATGTTTGTCAAAAATGGTCAACTCCAAGGCCCTCAACCGTTCCTCTAGTAGCTGTTGCACCATCTGAGAAAGAATATCAGAGAAAGGGGGTAAAAAGGCAAGATTAAGTAATGAAATATCCATTGGCATCAAAGCAGCGTTCAGTTCGCTTAGACTTTGGGAAAATATTCTGTGCTGCAGGATAGTTGCAAACAGACCTTTTCAAGTTTATGGTGAGCGCCAGCTTTTGCTGTAAATTTGAGTTCCAGTTGTGCCTCCAACTCCTCACGCTCCACCTTGGGCCTCTTCCCCTCCCTTTTAACGGTTTGGCAATCTTTTTCGGAACCCTCTGATAAAGTGCGCTTCAGTCCCGAGGTGGAGCCCTTCTCCTCTTGCACTACTTGAGAAACAAAGACAAACACTGACTAGAACCTTATGTGTGCCATTCATTGCCCTAAATCTTTTATGCATATGTTTTCTGGCACTATTCTGTTTTAGGTCAGTCTCAGTCACTCTGTTGAAGCAGGATGAAACAGAACGTGCACACCAATAGCTTTTAAGGGTTTCCTGTGTCTAACTACATGTTCATGTTTAAAGTTGATAAATTGGGCCTCTATCAGAAACTCTGGCGCTACGAAATAAACATATAAACAAGATCTGTTTGTGGTGATCCTTTGCATTACCCCCACATGTTTGCCAATCTCAGACTAAGAATGGTAATTTTATAGAAGAACAAGAATTAAAATGACATTTTTTTTTATTTTGGTGGGTGGGCTTTTCCGCCTTTATTTGATAGGACAGCTAGGTGAGAAAGGGGAGAGAGAGGGGAGAGACATGCAGGAAATCGTCACAGGTCGGATTCGAACCCAGGACCTCTGCGTCGAGGCATAAACCTCTCAGTATATGTGCACCTGCTCTACCCACTGAGCCAACCTGGCGACAATGACATTTTTTTTTCAATGGCAGCAATGATGTAATGTAAAATATTTTCATGAGGTAGAAAGGGTTTTGCCAATACAAATTGTGCCAAGGAGTTTTTTGTTTTTTTAAACTAGTACATTCTGCTTTATACTTAACGTAGAACTCAGAATTTAAAAAGTTCCCAACAACCTACACTCAGAGATGTTCTGTTAATACTGTGGATAAAGAGATTCTTTTGTATCAAATCAAGGTACATTTCCTGGCTTCAAAGTGCCAGCACTTATGGTTTGTCTACCTTGTCTTGCACTGCATACTACTTGCCATTTAATAAAACATGAAGTGGTTTTAATATCCTTACCATTTGATTTATTTATCTTAGAGACTTGCAAAATATGAGCTTCAGTCATAGAATCTTAAAGTGAAGCTGGATTTTAATTTTCAAAATCAATTTAGAAGACACAGGGAGTACAACCCCGCTTGTGGAAACCGCTTTGTCAAGTCTGACAAAGTCAGTCAAGTGACATCACCCGGGCATCTCGGTTTGGGTTCGGAGACTCCGAATCTTAGACAGAAAGCCTTTTAGACAGTGTGTGTGTGTGTGTGTGTGTGTGTGTGTGTGTGTGTGTGTGTGTGTGTGTGCATGGAGTTTAAAGGTCAAGAGTATTACCAGGCAAGGAGGAGCAAACAAAAGACGTTTGAATACCAATTTAAATGAGATGTTATTAACATGTCATTCAGCCTACAATTACAAGTGTCTACGGGTCTTTTTCTAACTTGAACCCTTTAAATTTCCATAGCCTTCCATTTCGGGTCTAGATTGGTTTAACTAGAGAACAAGAACATACAGCTCTGCATGTATAAAATATTGAATGACATATCTAATTCTACTGGTTTTGGTTAATTTCCTTTGGATTTCTATTGAGCTTTATCAATATGGAGCAATTATCTTGAAGCTTTCTGGCACAATGCCAACTCTCTCATACCTGTATTAGATGGTGGGGTGGAAGATGGCCGAGGTGGCTTTTTTGTTTGTCCAACTTCAGTTTTTTCCTTTTTGGTCTCTACTTTTACTACCCCCTCAATCTTTTCCTCGTTTGTTGATCCTTTCTTCACACCCTCTTTTTTATCCTCCTTGTCATTTATGTCCTCTTTGATTTCCTTTTCTTGTTTTAGATCTTTAGAAGAGGACGCTGGATGAGACGAGGAAGGACAAGGAAGAGAGGGATCAGAAGAGGTAGATTTGGGGCAAGAAGTCTTTTCATCTTTTATTTTGGCTGTGGAGGCCCCAAGGTCCTCGGCCTTTGTAGTGTCACTATCTGTGTCCATAGGTTCTGTGCAGTCAGATACTGGAGGTGGTACAGGCGAACATGGAGCCAAACCATTAACAGAATCCTTCAACAAATCCACTGCTGGGTCCTCTGTTGTAGTCTGGTCCTCCTGAGGAAGAGCACAAATAACCCTTGATTAATTAAAAAGATTTTTGGCCTCTCTCAATCTATCCACACTTCAACATTATTGAACAAATCCAGTATAAAGCCACATGAGAACAATTTCCTAAAAAACTCTAAGCATTTACCCTTTTCTTTTCCATCTCTGGGGTCACCTCGGTGTCTTTTTCCTGGGTTTCCTTGGATTCGGTCGCTGCTGGTGTAACGGACACTTTCGATGAGGACGAACCTTTCTTCTCCTCCTGCTCGTCCTTCTCCTCCTGCTCGTCCTGCTCGTCCTCATCCATCTTTTTCAGTTCAAAGTTTAGAGAGTGGAATGGTGATGTGGGAGAAGCAGGAGTTTCCTCCTTTGATTTTGGACTTAGTGAAGATGCCGGCGAAGGGGACAGATTGAGGGACAAGAAAGGAGCAGGAGAGGCAGGGGATGTAGCTTGGGGTGAGTTGGAGTCCGAGATGTTGTTTTGCTCTTTGTCGCCTGCTTTCAGTCCATCCTCTTTGTGCGTGCCGTTCATTAGCGGTGGCGGCGATGCGTCGGTCATACCTGGAGCTGCTGTCAACAAAGTGCTGTGCAGACTCTCCAGTTGCTGTCGATCACTGATCTTCATGGTTTTCCTAGCACGGAAAATCTTCTTCTTCTCCTCGGTCACAACAACTTCCATTGCTGCCTGTGGAGTGACAAGGAGAGATTAAACGCTATCAAAAGGGCATGATGAATCTGGGAAAGATCTTCAAAACCCTAGTGATAGCTGCAAGGGTAAGCAGCACAGTCTCTTCCGCTTATGAACCTGTCCTGGACGCTACGTACTGCATAGTAAAGAAATGGCTGCAGAGTTTCAGAGCAAACACTAGAGGTCACTGTAGAGCCCTGTGGCTTTCTTGTTTGTTCTTTTCTAGAGGGTTCTTCTTTCACAGAGATCTGCATGCCAAAGTGGCCGGTTCCCCAACAGCCCGTTTTCTTTACCAAAATTTGAATCAGTCATCCAAGCCAAATCAGACAGATCCCTACTGCCTGATTACACATTGCTGTATCTGTCCTACAGTGACAACAGTCAAAGTGCAACTCAGTAAGCCAGAAAGGCTTTTTTCATGTCAGACTGAAAAGCTTGAACTGCTCTGACAAATTTCCCTTTCCATATTTTTCTGATTAACCTATGGATTTCATGTTTACCTAATCCCCGATCCAGAGAACAGAAATGACATTGAAGTTAACAGCAGCAACCCAACCTTACTCCCATCCCCCCACGTTCCTATTGGTTCAATCCTCAGCGAATCAGAACAGGCAACTCGAGGACGTGTTGCAGCAGTAAAGAGGTTATGCAAAAAAAAAAGAAAAAAATTGAAGAATCTTCCGTACAGAGTTCTGATTGTTGCACACATTGTAGTGTTGAGGCTAGTTGTCATATTGTATCTGTATGCATTTCATGTTCTATTCATTTTATGTGCAAACATGTTTTAAGATTTAAACCTCTTTTTATGTTACTCAAACAAAATTAGAAATGCATTTAAGCTGTGTGCTGCAGTGAAAGTTCTCATTTTACAAGTAGTAGCAAACAAGAAATGTTCTGTGATATTAAAGAACCTGCGGCGCACACACTAATTAAATTATCTATGAAAAACTCACCTTCAACCCGAAAGGGTCCTGGTCATGGATTTACCACAGAATTCTTCCGACAATCTGAGGGGAAAAGAATGGATTTATTTTAGTATATTTCATACGATTGCTTCAAACTAGGAAGATAACATCAACTACGTATGAAATCCACAGACCATGCAAATTAAAGTGCAACCCTAAATTTAGCTCATCTGAATTAAGCAGTCTCCCATCCCCTGAGCTGTAACTGAGCCCTTGGCTTCAAAAGAAGATATTTATTTGAAGGGTCACTTTGAATTTCATCAAACTGGAAGTATAATTATGTTGATGACAATGAAGTATATCCACATTTATTAAGAATTGATTGACCACCTATCTGGACACAAAATGCTAGTCTGTCGGACGACAATATGATTCCTGAGAATGTTGAGACATCTCAATGTTACTACAGTCATAAAATGTTTGTTGTGACAAAAAGGTTTTTTGAAAGTTTTTTTTTTTTTTTTTTTCTCAGTTTCAGCCAACTTTCGGTTCATTTTGGCTAAAAAAAATTACACAACATGCTTTTATTTGGGATATTTTATACAAAAATGAAAACCGTTGATGCCCAGTCTTATTCAGCATTAGTATTAGGACAAAGCTTAATTGAAAACTAAAATTGATGTACAAAAAATGTATCCGCTGACTAATAGGCTAAGCTAATAAGAACCCATTCAAAAGATGTGACAAGCAAACAAATCACACGAAAAGGTTCGACTCGAGACAGTCCTATGGCTTATATTATTTGCACATTAGTTAAGCTACTTTATCCGATGGCTCCATGGTGTTGTATTTCGGGTATTTTTCTCTTTTTTCCATTTTGTTTTTTGTCTGTTTTGCCCTTTTTTACTCCATGGTTTGTCTTTTGTTGTTAGCCATCTAAATTGAGGCATGATATCCACTCCAGAGAAGTCTGTATTACTGCTATACACATGCTTCACAGCACTAAGAGAAGATATTTCAGCATTCAATTTAACTGAGAAAAGCAGCATGCAAAAACTCAGCATAAACAAATAATAAATAAAGAGCGATGTTAAGTTGTGAGCATGGTTACTGGTACACATTCCAATCTTATTGCACACTGCGCAGAGAACAAAATCCCCCTCCCCCATCCTACGGCCTCATTTACTGCGCCTGGATTCAGTGCAGAAACTCAAAATGGCCGTCAGCTCTGCTTTTTGCTGTCAGACTGAGCTCTCAGTAGCTAGCTGAACTGGATTCTCTATCAGAGATATCAGGTTGCACCACCACCCTGCTTAATAACAATTTTTGATTCAGCCTGATGCTTCAGAAAGTTGGCAAAGTAAACTAAATCTAGAATATATAAAATTTTATTTCATTAAACAAAAATGTTACCTGAGCCAAAGTTAAACATTATAACTATAAAAGCACTGTGGTGAGTATAAGAACTCAATTCTTTTTTTAAGCTTATAGAAAGCTCATCAGCCAATATTTACAAATAGGGCTATCTGCAGCTGCATCAGTGAGTGCAGTGCTGAACCCGATTCAGAGAAATGTAGAAAACAATCATAACACGTCTCAGATAAGTATGCCAGGCTGGGTGTGGCTTATACTGCGCACAGCAAGGTAGGTCATCAAAAAGCTACATACACCTACTTAATTCACGTAAACAGCATATACAGATTCAGACTTGAGCTTAATGCTAGATAAACTCATAGGAATATTAATTTCCAAATTGTATTACTAGCCCAGACAAACCAATCTGAGGCAATAGTGAATTGGTCTGGATTTACACTCCATAACGCTGTTTCAGGCAAGTTACGCTTGTTTATACTGTTTTAATACTATCCACTGACTGCCGACACCAAACATTAAGTAGACTATTATTTCTCTGTCTCTCTCTCTCTTTTTTTTTAAATCATGCATCTTCTCTCAAATGTATGTCCCGCAGGATTGCGTGTAATTGGAGCCAACAATCGAACATGCTCCCATGTCAATGCACAGAAGAGAGGGCTTACACAAATTCCAGCAAGTCATTTTCAAATCTTTAAATAATTTTTTTGACTAGATTGCGTTAGGTCTTTGATAACTAGGCTACAATGCATTAGGATTTTTTCACTTATACCTTCATGTGACACTGCAGGCATAAACAACGGAAGACAGGGAGAGATCGTCCATCGTCTTTCTCTGGGTTTGTCAACTATTTTTCTTTGAAGTTGCAACATCGGTGCAGAACTAACTACCTTTACAACCCACTGTTTCATCACCAGTTGACTAGCCAGTGAGTTGTTGGACAAATGTCACAAAGTTGCAGTAACTCTGCCAAACTAGACATGCAAGTCTCTCCAACTCCAAATAACTGGAGAACAGGGTGACTAGGGAGTCAGTCCTGCAGCAGACGAGTCAAGTTTAAGCCTCGGTGTTGCCAAGCAAACAACAAAAACTTGGCATTCCCACTTCGCTTTCTCTTTCAGGACAAAGTATCACATTATTGGTTCAAATGTGGAAGATGCAACCGTAGTTCTGCAGTATGTATGATATTGTGCTTATCAAATCTTGCCCAACATGATTAAAGCCGTTTTAAAGACAAAAAAGGGAAAGTTGATCACAAACCAAAGTACAAGTCACTTCTTCAGTACATGGACATCCATGTGCAACTTGCCAAATATGTTGGCCTCCCAAGAACAGAATCCAGACTTACATAGATACTTAGAATATGTTTTAAATGGCATATAATTCATCCCTGGTACCAGTCATTCCTAGGTATATCCCTGGTTGACAAACTGGTACAAATGAAAGCACTTTTTCTTTGGATCATTATCCGACACATAGCTACCAAACCTTTGTTTATTGTATCCCGCTGTGCTCGGGCTACACCAGCTTTCAAAATTACATCATTATGCTCTATTAAAGCAGTGCAACCTATTCCTCAACACACCAAACTGTATGCGAGTGATCCACAGTGCAGCATGAGCAAATACACAGCAATAAGTGCAATGACAGTATCCACTTGGACAGTGTGCGTCAGCAACCAGAGAAGGTAGGGCCACTTTGACATAACAAATGTTAAACAGTATTTTGATTTTGTTGCACTATGACTAATATGTTGTTGTTTGAAAACTGTACACATGCTTCTACAATTAGCTTGTGACAGGGATGTGATCTTGTGGGTTGGCCACCGTAATGATAGTTAGCGATGAAGATGCTTTACACCTGTAGGATATTTGTGATATTCACATTCGGACAAAATATCGCACAACTCCAAATGTGTTGACAGTGCTACAAATACATACATGTACTTGTCTGTAAGGACACAGAACATACATGACTCAAGTAAACAGCTTCCGTTACTGAGCCCAAAGATGGGAGTGCGACCAGAAACAAACAAACAATGTTTTAAAAGCATGCATACTACTGGTGTCACGCACAGTGTTGCAGGCATAGAAATAGAATGGGAGTAGAAGGGACATTCCCATTCAAACCAATATAGCAGTATGGTCAGAGTGGCGGCAATTTGAATGTGTACCGTTGCCACTGCAAAGAACTGCGACTGTTGTAGCTGGCTAACTTCAGCATCTTAACTTCTGTATTTACTGACTTGCAGCAAGTCACAGATGTACTCTGGAGGTGAAGTTTACCGACAAACGAGCAGTGGAGTAGTACGAGGCCTGGAGAGGCGTCTTGTGTGCAGTATGCCCGTTGCGTTGCTGCTAGAGCAGAATTGCGGATGGCTGAATTTGCTTCAATAAGAGACAGACAAAAGGAAAACGCTAGCTTAGTGTGGGCGATAGGCCAAAACGGAGTTCTCACACCAGTGAGTGCGGCACACTTCTGATGTGTGTTGTCACCATAACAACAATCGCCATTTTCTCTTGAACTAGTCAAATGACCACAGCAAACAGTTCAATGTTCGTTCTACTCTCATTCTATTTCTATGGTTGCAGGTAACAAAATGTCTATTGATGTCAGCTACATTAGTGAAAATGTACAGCAAACTCCCTGACATAAAGAACATCTGAAATTAAGGTTTCCTGGTAAAAAACCCCAAAAAACACAACAAACAGCAAGCCAAAACTCGACCTTTTTCAACTAGCATAGCACCCACTACAACTAGACTATCGAAAGCCAACCTTGAGAAGCGTGTGAAGCTGCAATGACAAAAAAAATTAGTTAGAACTGAACTTAGTTAGATTTAAATGACAGAGAGACATGTTAAACATGCTTTAAAAACAAAGAAATGTCAACCTTTAGCAGGATGTGTGGGATTGAGACCTTCCATGTATTTGTTGATTTGATTGTGGGAGCAGGCTGAGAGGCCAGCAGGAGAACATAAAAGAAAGGAGGAGGGGCTCACTTAGGACTAGTCCATCTTGTTCTTTGCGGGGGTAGGCACTATAATGGATGTTTGGCCTACATTAGTCTATGAAACATATTTAAACCCTTTTAAAAAAAAAAAAAAAAAGGGGAAAGAAAGTTCAAAGCTCCTAACAGCAGACTGGCTTAATGCAAAATATAAAACAAAAAAATGAAGAAAAAAAATGTGTTCTTTCTGATGACACCTATTAAAATGCATGATATATTTGCCAGGTACCACAAATACATACAAATCAAATGTTGTGTCTACAACATTTTAAAGTAAAGCGTGGGGATTATCAATACCAACCCTAGCTAGCAGCGCACAGACAGAGGGGGGGGGAAGTACACTGCACAGGCCGTTGCTTAGCAACACCCATCCCCCAACTCTAGCACAAACTCGTCCACAGTATGGAAATCTACAGCCAGCACGGACTAAACCATTCTGACAAAGGGCAGGGGGGTGGGGGGGGGGACTCTCTTTTCTAAAATAACACCATAGGCAAAGAAAGGTTAATGATAAAAAAAAATAAAAATAAAAAAAAGTTCAAGGACAACACTACAATACAAAAATACTACCGGAGTGTAAGCAATTGACCTTTATTGTCATCCTGTGTTTGTTGAGTGTTTCACACCTCCTGGGTTGAAATGTAAAACCATCATTTACCTGTCATTGTTTTAAGATGGCTTCTGGTGCTAAAAATAGTTTATATTCAACGTGGTCAAACAAAAAGACAAAATTAGATAACCCTGACATAACGGTTTAACTCTTTCAGTGAAATGTGTATTGCCACATTTGTTTTAAACACTGGAAATACTAATAAGATCTCTTTCTGACCACAGCTTTTTTTTTTTCCCCCAATGGTGAGGTAAGCCGCTGTATCTCAGCAGTTTCCATAAAGAACTGAAGAAAATCAGTGGCATTGATGGTTTTACAGTACACTTTAATGTTCTATTTGTTAAAACAGAACCACATCCTCCTTTATCCTCTACAACTATCCCGCTACACATCCTAGCTTCTAGTTCTTCCATGAATGTCTCTTGCTATTAGGCCTGTCGTAACAATAAATAAAATAAAAAAAATAGTAGCAAACCCTTTATTATATGTGCGAACAAACAATTACCAGTAAAACACAAATAAAGCCACTTTTACATGACACAGCTGCACAACATGCACTTTAGTCAGAGCCTAGCTAGCGACGCACAGCCAGCGCTAAATTGCACACCCACAGCACACTCAGCCTAGAGGCAGCTGCACCCACCCTCCCCCATCTCTCTCTCTCTCACACACACACACACACACACACACACACACACACACACACACACACACTCTTTTTCTCTCAGCCTCTCCAAGTCAAACATGGACTGAACCATTCTGAAGGGTGGAAGGGGGGGGGGAGTGGGGGGGCATTCAAAACAAAATAGATAAAAGGATAAAGTATTCAAGTAATCGAACAGTCAAAGTACAGTTACAGATTTACTAAATAAGGGCAAGGGATTTTATTTTCTCGGGTTTTCACACAAAAAGTGAAACACTACCACTAGTTTTTAGCTGATATGTTTTATCTAATTCCTCAAAACAAGTCTATATAAGCCAAAACACTTTTTCATTGAATATAATACCACTACTTCTCATGGTTAACTATAATAGCCGCATTGAAGAAATTGAAAGATTATCTCATAAAAAACAGCACCAGTTATTTTTTAGTAAGCATTCTTTATTCGCAAGCAAGAACTATCGCTTTTTAGCCACTCAGTGCCATGCTAGCTGCGCACAGAAAGAAATTAGAGCACAGCTTGACACACTAAGCAGCCTCTATCCGCCCAGCCTCTCCTACCGCAGAGAGGGCTGCTGTTAAACAGACTGAACCATTCCAACACAGGGGTGGTTCTTTACTCAAGAAGAACAAAGAACACCCACCTAAAAACTGAAAAACAAACTTTGTGCATTATTTCTCTCCCGTTATTGAAGTTTTCACCAGTGGAATTTTCACAAAATAGTTCATATAAAGTAAATTCCTGATTTGTCTTTGAGGCTCAAAACAGATAAATATATTGCTGAAGAACAAAGTTATTACAATGAACTTTAATTTGCAAACCACCTATTTTCATCAAAAGCCCTTTTGGGGAAGTCAATAAAACCTTGCTGTGCGTTATTTTACCAGCCCCCCCCCCTTTCTGCTAGTGCAGAAACACAAAATGGCCACCAGCGCTGCTGCGAGCAGCATGCTGAGCACAGGCTTGAGCAGATCCTATGACAAACTCCGCCTACTAAACCAAAAGTACAGTATCTGCAGAAATCTCCATACTCGCACATGCATCTTTAGGGAAAACAGAATACAAATTTACGTCTAAAACAGCAACTGTGATGTCATGATTTTAAGTAATGTTATTTCTATAGGTCATTGTGATCACCTCTAATTCCTGGTTTAGAGTTTCACTGCTGTTGCAAAGAGCCCGGACATGTCTTGTACTCACTGTTCAGCAACACACTAAGCTATGACTAAAGAGTTAACTAAACTAATTTTATTTTTTTTCACCTCACAAGTTCAGAGCTGTACCGCTAAATGTTTTATGATCCTAGGTCTAGTTAACTGGGTTATAAAATAATGCTTTTTCTACTTCCGGCTGCAGTTAGTGCTACAACCAATATGCCAAACGGTATAAACCTGGTTGTCTCCAACTGTCAGTCACAGAGGATGCTGTTGGTCTAAATTTAAAAAGGAGAACAAAAAAAAGTTATCTAATATCAGACATTCTGAGGCTAAATACTGAGTGGAAAAAACGCTGTCAGCCAGTGAGAGCTGAGCCTGCATTCCAACATTACTGCGCACAGTGCGCAGTCTTCCCCTCCCCCACCCTCACTGCCTGCATCTGGATTCACTGAAACTCAAAATGGCCACCTGGTCTGCTGTGCGCAGCCACAAAGAGCCCTTAGAGCCTGCTATATCTAGCACAACATCCACGGCATTAAAAGTAGTTCCTATGTGCATCATTTTCACCAAGACATTTTTTTTTCCCAGTTAAATGAACCTACTAGAATATTTTGCTATATGAAACAAAAGCAAATTTCACACTATTCTACTAAAGCAGGTAGCCTGCTTATGAGGTTGTTACACCAATATAGGGTTCGATCTATTTGAACTGTTTGCACAGAGCTGAAGCAACTCATACATCGTCACATTCACTTGCTGTTTAAGCCGATAAAATGTTGTTTGTATTTCGTATTCGGAACATTGTATTAAATAAATATACTGTATACAGTGCGGTTATCGTATCTTAATGATATAACAACATGCAGGAATCCAGATGAGCCAAGACTGAGTTATTCTGAGCAGTAGCTGATTAGTGATCTTTCCGGTGATATTGCTTCATGTATGTCTATTTGTATCCTGTTCTCCATCCATTCAAGGTGGGCATTTTTCCTTCAAATGGTAAACTAGCTTAAAATATTATTTCCCTCTACATTGATGATTCCAATAAAAGATGCACCAATTAATCATAGCAGCTATGAGTTAATCAGTTGCCTTTACTGCAGGCCACTGTTAGATTCTGTGGAATCTAATAGTGGTTTAAGTAGCGAAATGTAAAATGGACAGTTCAAACATGCCAACATTTTACTATCAAAGGAATATTATTCTCAAAACAGGGTTAACCTGTTTATCAATAGTGTAAAAGCACTGCTTCTTAGCCTACCATTGCCCAAAGATTGTACGCGTGATTTCTTTGGGTTTTTTCTTTTGAATAAGTGGAGACTAGCAGGAGCTGGGCAGAAGGAAAAGAGGGAAGAAAAAAGGGAGGGGTGGGCAAAACCAGGAGTTTCAGAATCAAGCAAGCACATGGTGATTATTCTTTAGCCATGCGCTGCTGAGGGAGGCTCCTGTCATGGCTACAAAAAAGCCAATGAATGTTGATTGGCATACAGCAGAATAAACCAAAAACACCAAGTGCAAAATAAGAGTGACCTAGGTTCCCTAAAGACATAGTAATAATAATACTTTTGGTTAATTGCAGAACCAAAATACCTGCCCATCAGATATATCTGTAAGATCTGCCATGCCCTCTTTTTTTCTGGTGAAATTCTAATAACCCACAGAGAGTATCTACAGTTTAAATCAGATCGCATAAGCTTTAGCTAGCACCACATAGTCAGAGCTTCCAGTCCACAGCCTTACACAGAGCGCCAACACCCCTCCCCCACCCCAGCCGTCTGCTCCGGTCTGGGGTTTTACAGCCAAGCATGGACTAAACCATTGCAGCAAAAGGGTGTTCTCACAAACAACGGAGGGAGCTAGAGAGGTGAATAACAAATTAAAAGCTCCCTGAACAATTCGAACTTTGTGGTTAGAAGTTCAAACCTCAATTTGCCTATGTTGAACAGAAAAACAATCTTAGTGAATTCTAGTTCTAAACTGGTAGAAAACCCTGCCACTGAAAGCGCAGCTCATTCTCCTTAAGCTACTCTATCAAATGTTATTTCTGTCTCTGTAGCAACAACTCATCTTTACTATGTCTAAATATGGCACATTTCTCAAATGTTTTTTTACATGAAAATAAAAGGCAAAATTATGTTATAGGAAGGATAAATACAATGCTATAAGCTGTTTTTTCCTCTCTGTCAATAATACACATTTGGGAAGGAGTAGAAAGTAGCTATGAAAAAAAAGGATTGTTTTCTGTGAAAAACTGGCATAACAAACAGCATAAACATTTCCTCAGCATAAGGATTTGAATTAGTTAACAAGCTAGCTACTCGACACTTTCCCCTCCCCCACTCCTTTTCCTTTGATAGATTGCTTGCAGTGAGCTACAGCACAAAATGGCTGCTACTGCTGTACGCAGTTAAAGCAGAAAGAGTCCCATTTACCATGAACATGGCATACTTTAACTGCTTACGACTGTACCGTGTTACTCTTCAGTTAAAGATACTGCTGCTTTTCTCCCTGCTGGTTTGTTCTCTTGAAGGTTTGACGTCATTTGATCCGCAAGGGGCAACATATTTTTGTATCTTGCATTTAGTGTAAGCTGCAATGCTCAATCCTATCATATTATTTTACATTTCTGCGTATATTGGGACTACCATGTTCTACATAATAACAACAATAATCATTGTTAAAAATGTGTTTAATAAATTCTAGATATTTATAAAACAACTTTAGCGTGACCTTTTAGTTACATCTGTGACCCTTGTTATGTTACACCTATATCACGCTAGGCTACACCAGACCATCAGTCTGCAATCATTTTAGACACCACTGACCAAACTTATCCAAATACTGGAATTAGTAGTCTTTTTTTCGTATCTTATTTTAAGTGTATCTTTAAGAAAGTTTCTCGAAGCAGTTTCATTTCATGGGGGTTTAATAGTGCGTTCCATTTACCTGAGAATTCGGAAGCCTGAGCTGGTAATGACGCCACATCAGAGTTGAACGCGCTCCATTTACAAGTCATTGTGGGGTTAGCTCTAGCCAGGTTAGCCATTGTTAGCAATACCAGTAGTTAACAATGCATTATGCCGTTTTTGTGCATACAAACAGTGTCGCAATATGTCCACAGATACCCCTTTTCCACCAACAAGAACCAGGTGCTGTTTCAGAGCTAGAGCTAGTGCTGATTTGGAGTTGGTTCGACTGACGAGCCTCCAAAGAACCGGTTTGCTTTTCCACAGGCTAAAGAGCCAGCACAGAGCCAGGTCTTACGTCACTATACGTTTCATCTTTCCCAGCAAATTTAGCGCCAAACCCTGCCCCCAGCCACTGACGTAAGCGGTTCTTACCTCTGGCCCAGCAATGATTTGTTGCTACTGAAGAACCACTTTTACTAGTTCGGAGCCGGTGCTTTGGTGGTCGAAAAACAAAGAACCGATTTGAAACTAGGCTCTAGCACCGAACCAGCATCAGTTCTGCCTTGGTGGAAAAGGGGTAACATAGAAGTTGGACAGGACTGTGTGTATGACTGATTTAGTGAGACACAAATAAGACAGAAGTAATAACTGTATGTTACTACAGCTTTCACAACTTACAACTGATGCGCGGTTGCACTTCGTTCTACATTGCACTACTGCGAGGTTGTCCGAGTTCCGAGCTTGGAAATCCGAGGTCAGGGGCCGTGTTTCCGACTTTGTTAGTTGTTAGCTAACTTGGTAGCTTGGCATGGATAAATCAAAACCTGTGTGAGATAGTTTTATTATGTGGCAACACTGTTGCAAATTGAAAATGAGCTGCTGGTTCCACAAGTTATTTTTTACTACTGTAAATTCCCCATTGGAGCTTCTCTTCTCACTGCTATGCTGACGATGCCTAGCTATTCTTCTCATTAAGCCCATCTTACGCTTAGGTGGAAGCACACATCCAGGGTCTGAAATTAGCATTGGCTGTAGTTAGTTTAGGCAACAACGCTACTTTGTTAGGTTTAGATTAAGGAGAACACTGTTGTTTTGGTTAAAGTACTTACGATCATGCAGTTTGTTAAACGTTACATACGCAACATTACATAATAAAGTTAACTTAATAAAAAAAAAACACAAAAAAAAAAAAAGACCAATCCACCACCCCAACCTACCTCCCTAAGTGGACTTTTGCTCTTTATACTACCGTTGCCACACTGTTCTTCATCCTATGTCATCTTACAGCGGTCAAGATGCTCTGAGCGTCACTGCTTTCCTTGCAGCTTTTCTTGGACTGAACCTAAACCAAACAGAACTTGTGTTTCTTCTGGACAAAAGAATGCCTGCCGAGACCCATCCATCACCATAAACAATATCGTGGTGATACCAATTTGGAAAGCAAACTGGGTGTGGCCAAATCACAAATGACTGATCGCAGCACAAGCCTACTCTTGTAAATGCTCTTGTAAATTGTTAATGCACAACATCAGGATAATTCACTCCTCTTCACTACTGATGTGGCCCCGGTGCAGGTGCATGTTAGCCTGACAAAGCCAGACCCATATCAAGATGTTGGGTCTAGCAACTCCCCATTGGCAGGGCTGAATCCGAGGGGCGGGATAAACGGTTGTCTTTCAAATTCCCTCTGCACGCAATAGGATAGCGCTACAACCAACCAGAGCAACGAAGAAGGTAGCGGAGCTAGTTGATAGATTAGCCTACATTTTTGCCGTATCCGGTCTGCAAAACTCAGAACACATCTTCCTTTTTTAAGAATGACTTCAATGCCGTTCTTTGCTCAACTCCAAGTCTCCAGAGTCGCTGCCAAAGCCAATTCTAAATACCGCTGTTCGCCAGCAGCAGCAGCAGCAGCAGCCATCGTCTTTGTTTTCAAGAAGCAGGGAATTCATGCGGAACCGTCGTAACTCTGCCGTCATAATGTTAAGCCCGCCCACCGACTCTATACACGATGTGATTGGCCTGGCTAGAGTTTGGCATTTCCAGCTCGCAAGCCAACAGAGAGTTACTAGACCCCCCTGGCAAATTACATTTGCTGCCAATAGGGTGCGTCTAGATTTCTAGGCTAGGTGCATGTCAGACCTTGCCTGGATGACTGCAATCCCTCCTTATCCCACTGCTTCTGACACCTGAGTTACCACTTAGAGCAAGTACAGATTGCTGCCGCCCATCTGGAGTTCAACCTCCCCAATTTTTCCCACGCGACTCCACATCTCCGTTTACAACACTGGCTCCCTGTTGCAGCTCACGTCCAGTTGAATACTGGTGCTAGACTACAGGGAAGTGAAGGAAACTGATCCTTCCTACCTCCACGTCCAAACCCTCCACTCCAACCTGACAATTGCATTCATCTATCTTTGGGCAATTGGCTGCATCATCCCTCAGAGGGCCATGTGGTCTAGCTCTTGCTCCCATCCTATCTGTGAACACAGCGGAGTGCTCCTGTCCTCATTAGCATTTATTTTGCTTTGCCAAAAGGATGCATCGCTCTACTGGTCAAACAGAGGCAGAGTGACCACAAGAGGGCCAATGAACCAAGCCCCTCACTTGCAAGCTCTTTCTTCTGTGGCCATATCTTGCTATGCTAACATTTGCTCATCAACCTACTGAAGCGTGACCAGTTTGTGGAAGCTGACTAGTAACTTTAAGCGAGAGACAAGGAAGCATTTTACGTTACTTACAATAAATGAAGATCAGGCTTATTACATTCTTCCTCATGAGTCAGCTTCTGCTTTGTCCATAGCAGAGGTTTTAATTTGGCTCTGGGGAGTCACACTGCTTGCAATACCCGACCAACGCACATACATACACTCTTCACATGCAGACAGGATATCCAGTACATTTGTGTTTGGGACAAATAAACACAGACTGCACAAACATTCCAGTGAACAAATTCGACCAAACAATGCAAGACAAAACGTCCTGATCAAAGGATGCTTTTGTATCACGTCTACACTTCTGTCCATATTCACTCACACGATGCATTTGAGATCAGCACACACATGCCTAGTCAGGAACACAGACTGGTCGAAAGACTCAACCCAAGGTAAGGGACTGACAGTGGACAACAACGATGAATGTTTTCAACACCAAAAAAATTGATAAATAATCACAGAAGACATTCACTGTTGGATTTATCATTATGGATTTATTTAACAAAATCTCCAAAAAGACACTGCAGTTCAAGGCTGGATTACAAAGCTTCTGAAAGGGGTCGCACCGAAGCAAATGTTGTTATGGTACAACGGTATTGTTAACTCAATGTTCATAAGACGTGACATGAATGATACATGCGGGTAGGCCAAGGCAAGAACAGGGAGATTAGCTAACGTTAGCCAACATATTTATATAAAAAAAAGTCACATTCGAATAGCACTGATTTTTTTACCATTTGAATTATATTCAACTTCGGTATTCGTTCCAACAGCCCTAATACACTCTTAAATGCAAATCTTAGTCTCTTGCCTCTGAGCTGAACTTGCAGCACTATGTAGCCTAAACAACGCACTCTAGCGCTAGATCTCAATGTACACACACACACACACCTTGCAGAGAAAGGTGCAGTGACAGCAGTCCGCTAACTTGTTGCTCTCACTACCAATATTAGCTGCTGTTTTAACAATGTGAGTCTAAAATAAAAAGGCTGAAATTCACGTGGTGTTTTGTCGGGATTAAGCCGCTAGCTAAATGTCCATATGCCACTTGCTAATTAATGCAGTTTGATTGAAACACTGCAGTGTTATGCCTTCCATCTCAGCTGAGAAAGGAGAAATGTTTGGTTATAAATCGACCCAGTGTTTCCGCTATATGCATTTATTAGCGGCGGTCCGCCCCTATTAAATTATTGCCGTTGTTAAGTCATAATTATGCGACTCTGCAAAGCTGTCTGCTCTACTGAATTCAAGTGAACAGTCATCTGCTCCCTTTCCCCTTTGAGGGTGAGCAACCGGAACAATGACAGAACGCCATCACACGCAAAGTCATGGCAACCAAACAAACAACAGCACGAGTACAGCATTTTCTCCTGTAGTTAGCTAGCAAATAAGCCCACTGACGGCAACATTATGGTTCATATTTTGGTTTAGTAATGACAAGGTAGTGGTCACAGTGAGTGTAAATGTGATCTGAGATGCACACTGCAAAATGTGTTGCGTATCTGGAATTGTTCATTAGCTATGTGTGTAATCTGTAAAGAGTATTTAGCACATGGTACACTGCGGTGAGTCGTAAATAAATTATATGAAGGAGAAGAGTGTTTTCCGTTCTCTCTGGTTGCATCAGTTATGGATTTTAAATCTTATTTTGTTGTTGAAGTCTTAACTAATCACCATCGTGAGAATGAGGCACATTCGCCCCTTCTCTTCTTACAGTGAATCCAAATAATACATTTTCTCATCAATTTCATCATTTATTTTATATAAAGAAATGTGTCGCCTATTTTATAAAGACCGACAGCACACATGCGTAGAATGACAATATGGTAACTCTTGTTAAAGGCTGAGCCGAGATGAGAAGAATCTCTTCAACTTAGAGTTTTGTGGTTTATGAAAGATTGTATTCCCCTTATGCAAAAAGGAGATGACTGATAATCTATAAAGTGCTCTTGGTAAGGCGAACAAGATGTGCGTTTCTTTCTGCTGCAGTGACCTTTACGTTAATGTAACGGTATTTCACTAGATCAAATCTAGTAAGATTGCTGCCATGACTTGGGCACTTATTCAGACATGTGAGCGACATGTTAAATTGCCATCTCATTTACATAATGTGAATGTCTGAAAGGGGCTAAATAGTGATAAATGGGGCAATATTGCACAGAGGGTCTTGCTTAGCACTGAATATTCAGGCAGTTGGCTCCCACAACTAAAGCAGACACACTGAAACATAAGGCAACAGGAGCAGACATGGTTTATGAAGGTGCAAGCCTTAACATATATGTGAGACATCTACTCCTGTACAAATCTCACACTAAAACCATAAATGCTGAAAAATCCAAATCTTTTGAAGTGGCAAATAAGTATAACATTTTTTTAATGGCGTTTTATTGAGCTAAATCAATTTGAAAGACATGACATGATTGAATTTTCATTGTGTTGCATGTACGCATATGCACTAAGTGTACTCCATAAAAATCGTAACAATAACATTAGTAATAGGGGTCCCTTAAAAAAGACGCACAAGTATTTCAACCTGACTAATTTATTATGGCCTACGTGTAAATGCACAAAACAAGCCAGTCTTTTTAATTATCAGCATGGCAAGACATAAATGATAAATAATAAACACGGGGTATTTTGAGACTGAACCAAGATCATATTTCTTATCGCTCGCATTTACAGCCTGAAGCAAAGAAACCGGCTGTAGCTGGTTGAAACTTGTTCTTATGGACTTGGTATGGTGTGAAAAAGTTCATAACATTTAGGTATGGACTTGTCCACCTTCAAAATACCGGATTGGAACCTGCTATCACTCCCAAATCGATTTACATTGTTTGTAAAAATGTCAATAAAGCAGAAATTTTCTTTTAGATTGGAAACACAAATGGCAGAATTTTTTTTAAATTACTGACAAACGAATAAATTCTGTATGTAAATTTTTGCTCAAATCTATATGGTCAAAAACTAAGGGATTGGGTTGACATTTTATTCAATAATGCTTGCATTCACACCATTATGGATTTTAATTAATTATCATCTTGAAAGGGCACTGCTAAATAAATTGTTTAAATTGCATTTTATACACCCTTTGAAATTCATAAA
This sequence comes from Perca fluviatilis, assembly GCF_010015445.1. Taxonomy (NCBI): domain Eukaryota; kingdom Metazoa; phylum Chordata; class Actinopteri; order Perciformes; family Percidae; genus Perca; species Perca fluviatilis. The sequence continues at coordinate 24,515,786 of NC_053112.1, read as the reverse complement.
TAAATTATATTACAGAATGAGACTTAATACCTGCAGTGGCATGTTCACAGATGTTGGCACATACATAGCTCTCTCTATTCGTAATATGAAATGGCTGATTTCTCACCCATGGCGTTGGATTATTTTTGAATAGTAAAAGATAGAGTTACAGAACATCTGGCAAGATAACCATTTGCTTTCTAACATCTAGAAATGATCTAATGTGACTGCTGACATGAAAGGTATTGTACTCCCTTTTTAAATACTGCCTAATGTTAGCAAATGTAACAGTAACTTGGATTTTATTCTTGTGGTTGAATTCACTGACACGTATAAGTGATAATACAGCGGCAAACGACTCGTATAGGTAGGGTTTCCGTGGACCTGCTGCACAGCACTGACTTAAATTTGGCACCAAAACTGTAGGACTGAGAAAGGTGCCACTGCCCGGCAGATACACTCCTTTTTCTCCACATGGAGGACATTTGGTGCTCTTATTTTTAAACTAAAGCCAAGCAGAACCTCAAATAATCCTATATTTTCATTTAGTATCAATTTCAATGTAGCTAGCCCTGCAAATTGGTGTAGCATTTGTGCGATCAATAGGAAATTCTCATTGATTGTATTGGATGATAAGGTAAACAAATTTAGCCTTTTAACATCCACAGGAAAGCTTTTGAAAAATGTAGGAGGAGCCTTTCAAGGGTACTTCCTCTTCAGCAGAAAAAGAACACCGTGTAATGAATTACAAGTGCACCATGTGAGCACTGCCACTGGGTGAAGTGGGGGAGGTGAAACTAGAGAAAGGGATTTACCATGTTCGCAAAAGCAAACCTGAAAACAGCTCACTTTGTATGGACTGAAAAGACTCCAATTATTTATTTATGTTTTATTTTCAAACATCATGAATATGATAAAACAGTTTAATCATGCAGACTGCCAAATACTCCAAACTGTGGCTGACTTATGGTTCATAGAGCAAACAATTAGTTGGTCACTTATCTGTACATCACTTCACCTTAATCAAAAAGTATGCATTTTTTTCCTCTATTGAAAACCCACAGGAAGGGGCAAAGAGGAAAAACTGCTAAACTCTTGTATTAACATTGACATTAAGCCACACCCACATCCTAGGACAGTGTGGCCCATGGAAAATTACTGGGCTGTACCACTTTAGACCAAGAGGGGGGTTTAACTGCACAATGTAGGAAATGCAGCAGTATCCTCTTCACTTTAGCCCATTTTTCTGTGCTATTTAGGCTTCTATCTAGGATTGATTTTCAATTTGGGGATACTCTCTAGTAATCAGCATTAAATCATAGGAGTTTTTAAAAGAGGCCACAAACTCCTCATTGAAGCTCTACCAAGGGCAATAATTAAAGTACCAATGCTAAAACATTATTTTTCTGTTACACACACAATACTAATTATCTCAGGTTAGACAACTTCTAATCAGTCTTCCTTTTTGCCCCTCCTTCAAACGGTCACCTCTGGAGTATGCTGTATGCTTGCTGCTGGTTTAGCACCAAAACACCACAGTCGCTTCGCTTCGCTTCGCTTCACTGTCTCGGTAGGGTTTACGACTTTAGTGAGGTACAAATACATCCAAGACACAAATGTATATTTCCAGTTGCTAAATGGGAAAGTCACTGAATTATAAAAAAGTAATTTGATTACTTTTATCAGACAGTGGTGTGAGGGCATATCATACTTGAATCAACAGAGAGCCAACTGGGTCACTTGTTTTCTTTTTCTTCATATAATTGTGTATGAATTTGTGTACAATCTTCAACAAGTTATCATGGCTTAGCGGCTGGGAGAGTTTCACCATTTAAGCGCAACCATGTGAAAAAGAGAGTTAATTTTTTTACATATAAGAAAACAAAGGACACAAACCTGTGTAATTGGAAAAAGTCCCCTTAATGAAATATTTAATTTAATATCAATCGGAATTCAGTAATTTTATGAAAGCAATTTACGCGATTGCAAAAGTCGCGAGATAACTTTCACAAAAATGAAAACTTCAGGGAGACGCCATTTGCAATGTTTTTAAAGAAAACATTTTACTGTTAAAGTTAAAAGAAAAAATGTTGCAGTAATTACAATTTCATTGGTGTATTATCTAGGAAGCTAATATCTTTCCAACACCCGCTACAATCTCAACATGTAGCTAGCTATGGCTCACTGTAAACTGTTGCCATCCACAGAGCAAAAAAAATATTTTTTGTAATTCATGACCAAATGTTTATATTCATAAGCCCAAGTTTCAATGAGTATATTATCTATCTGCATTAAATATAAAAGGCAAGTAGGAGCTGCTTGGCCAGCATGCTAACCATAGATGCTAACTAGTTGCAATACCACCACGACTCACCGACTCTTCGCGTCGCCTAGCGATGTTCCCGCGATTTCCAGTCTCGGTCTGTAGGGTAAGGGTTGTCTGTAGACTGTCTCCTCCTCCTGCCGCTGTCGAAATCTCTGTTGTGTAAGTTACAACCCGTTGCGGTCAGGATGTGTTATGAGTCCACCGGTTTGAGCCTTCACCGGTTAAACTACCGTTAGTGAGCTATGCCACAACAACTGAGTAGTTGTGCTTTTGCGGACTCTACCGACTGTTCTCCCCTTTCGCTTACAAATAGACTCCTCCTCTTTTCGTGCACAAGAAATCCTCCATTACAATACGTCACCGTCGGTGGCGGTTGGTCGACAGATTCGGTTGCGTTGACCAACGTGAACGTTAGTTTCATTCGTTCTCCGTTTTTTTTAAGTCGCTCTTCTGGCGGCGGTGTTTAAGTCGGTAGCTAAAGCCGGCAAGGTAGGTATGATCAGCTCCAGAACGTGATAGAACGGTTTGTACGGATGGTCGGTCTGGCAGGACTGACACAAGTGTGTTTTAGAGCAGTAGTACATCTGCTTTGAGGAACTGCAGTGGGGTTCAAACAAGCTCACAGAGCCGACAGTTGGAACAAGGGACAACAGGGAGCAGACCATTCGCACGGAGAGGGAGGGGTTTGTGATTTGACCAGAGGGGGAGGGATTATATGGTGAAGGAGGAGTCAGTTAAACAACAGTCTGGAAAAATGTCTGTAAACTTAACTACAGATCATATTGCCATTGTAGTTTACATCACAGGAATGTAGGGTGTGTTTTAGTTGTAGGGTACTGTATGTGCTCAAGTAGCCTGCCCAGCATTTCAGTGAACCTGAGTGTTTGCACTATGTATTTTTGGGATTCTCACAAGAAGACAAGAAAACAAGGACAAATCTTTTTATTTATAGCTTCCAAAAAAATGTAATCCATTACATTAACATGTCTCCAGTTTTGAGCTCTCCTCTGACATTATACAGTACCATAGGCTATCCACTGTCAGCCATTTTGTCGACTCACTGGGAAACTTGTAGTTCCCCAGGAGGCCAGCAGGAGGCGAGTTATAGTGATGTTCTAATCAGCAGCGTCGAGATGTTCCTGTCCTCATGGATAAACCCTTACTCCTCCTGTAGTCTGTGTCATAGCTAGTCCCCTCACAGGTTGTATGTCCATACTCCAAAATCCACGTGATGTGGAGTATGAGTTGGTAGCTGTGCTGTCCTCTCACACACTCTTGCACATCAGAGAAGGACTGCAGTGCTAGTCTAAAAAAAAAGAAGCCTTCAGGTTAGGCAAGTCTCTTTTGTCATCTACACGTGTAAAAATCCAGCTAGGCTACACTGTAACATAGAGGCATTACATTGACATGGAAGTATTAAATGAATTGACATATTTCAATATAACTGATCCGTTATGTTTAGGGAACATAAACATGTTCCCTAAACTGTATGCAGAGGATCCATAATCCAACTGGAATGGCTATAATACCCTATGTGTTTAAACCTAGCAGTAAACAATGATAAACAAACAAGTAAATACAGACGTCGCAATGATTGAAGAATTCGCACATACATTTCCGTGCAAAAAGGGAAATAAATCCACACAAAATTTGATTACTAATACTTTTATTGTTTAATACTTATAAAAATGCTAAGTGTTTATGTGCATTTTCAAATGTTACATAAACACAATGCAGTCTTATTATTGCAAGTTTAAGCAACTGAGCTACATAAGCTCCTTATTTGTGTTTTGTTTTAACTTTTGCCTTTTGAAAGCTGAAAGTGGAAATAGACATGAAAAATGTGGAGAGAACAAGGTAGTGTTGCATTTTGCTTAGCATTTGCTTTTTGTTGGTCTTTTAACTATGCAAGAAGAAAAAAGTGAAAGTGAAGAATAAGGATAAACTTTACATAAAAAACAAAAATCACAATTGCCTTTAACCCCAACATGATGAATCCGCCAAAAGGGCAGACTAGTACCAAATGAGCCAGACAAACCACAAAACGCTAGCAGGTGCTAGTCAGCCACAGATACTCACAGTGTGTCACTCAGTAAAAACAGATTTAAGAGAAAACAACAAAGAGTTCCCCATCAAGGCACCTGAGGGCGCAATAGTTCAATAATTTGAACAAGGACAATGATGGGACGATAGTGACAGCTAAGAAAGAGAAAACACTTCTATGGATGTCGTCTGGCTCCTTTCAAGTAGGGTCAGCACCCACCTCCACTGCATAGCTGTAAAATAGCTGCTGAAAAATTAGGTGGCACCGTTATATTACATTACAACAAACAAAAGTGACATTAGCTCTGCCCGCTAACATTGACTGACTGTACTAGGTGTAAACATATACTGTGTGTTTTAAATGTTGCTGTTTCATTTACAGAGTTCGATTCACAGTTTAAAAAAAACAATCTCAATAAAGAGCATACCTTTTGTACAATATTTAAATTTAAGTAAAACAACAATTTTGGATTTTCCACATAAAGGCACTGATCAGACAGAGCGTGTCTTAGCAGCCTGGGGCAGCTTTTTGTAATTGTTTACAATGAGAGTGAAGCGTTTTGCTTGCTGCTTTTGTGTTTTTTAATGTCCCGCGTTTTTCAGCTCTATCGGCCTTGCGTTTTTTTCAGGAATGCCCTGAATGCCTCAAGTTGAAAAAACTTCAACTCAAGAGCAGAAAAGTGCCATACGAAAGGTCATTTACTTCACAGATAAATAACGGTTGGCTGAGGATGGGTGATTTGGTGGTTGCCTAGCGAGAATAACAAAAAGATGCAACTGGCATGGCTATCTCGGTGCACCTCGCGTTTTGCTACCTGCAAATGCAATCTGTCTGATTGTGAAAAATGCTCCTTAAAAGTGAATAGAAATAGCCTTAACTCAAAAACACGGCTCTCTACATTTGCATCAAACCATCATCATCTAATCCTCAAACCATGGATCAGGCAGGCAGAATGCTGGAAAGCTAGTGTGGATGCAAACTAGACAACCTGGCTGGGAATGAGTGTATATGTATATGATTAGGGAAATTGGAAGCAGGTGAATAAGTGGAGGGGGACGGTCAGGTGATGTGAATGTGGGAAAGGGGCGTTATTATGGATCCCACGTAACTTCCAAGTCCCGAAGCAGCTCGATTGGTTGGGGTTAGGCATTGACCTTGAGTTGTTAAGGTGAGGATAGCCAATTGGTCAGGGGATAGGACCTGAACAAATCGGGTTACGTGACGCCTGGCCCAATAGTTGTGTGTGATTGGGTGAACGGGTCTTGCCTAGAAGTTGCGTGAGTTCCATAATAATGAGGGAAAGTGGCTTACTGCAGAGCAGAAGGGACTGGCTGGATCTGAAATAACAGGGAAAGTTGTATGGCAGAGTAAACAGAGCAACTGAATACATAGGAGTTGGCGGGAGCCGTGACATAAACATGGATTGTAGGTCTTATTTAAGTTGATTTGTGTGTAGTTGTGCCACCTTCTGAGCAGTAAGTGTAATTTTTCTTTAGTAAGTAACCAGGTGAGGTTTGAACTCGTGATAGGAATTACGGTGTCATGACCAGTGCAACATACAAAAGTCTCACCGTGCTTGGCTCTTGATGTTATTAGTAATAACAATGTCTCACTTTGGTAATAACTTATTACCAAAGTGAGACATTTCTGAATCGTATTTAACAAACATGTTATAGGATCATCCTTTTATTCTATCTTGTATAAGATTACAAAAAGAAGAAAAAGAAATTGTCTCTCAGACAAGAGCGATCTCCCATCGTTCAGAGCCGACTCGTGCTATTGCTGCGATTACCATAAAATATAAAAAGGTGCCTGGACTCTAAAACCAGTACCTATCATTCATTCTTCAAATTATGAATTGGGCAGGGACGGTTTTTTCTGTGTTTAAATTTGACTGCTAAATGTTTAAAAAAAAAAGAATATGCATAGGAGGGAGCTACATTGTTTAATTATTTATTTTAATAATCTGTATACCACATACATAAAACTTCTGAGACAATGCTTATCAGGTTTAACTAACAACAATTTTGTAATTACTTTTTTTTTCTCGAATAACATTCTCATTGTTCATAATTAAAAACAAACTATAATACAAAATAAATAAGATGCATACCCCAAGCCAGAGACGTCTGAGATATCCAGTTATTTGACACCTGTCTTTTGGCATAAAGACCATTGCTTAAAGGAACGATGTTGTTTGTTTGAGAACCATGCGGAGGTCTGATGTCCTACTGTGGAGCATCTCCAGAGAAACATAACATGTAATGCAGCCGGCACCATGGCACAGTACATCAACAGATACACATTGAATATCAATCATATTATATCATATCATAACAGGCTTACAGTGGTACTACCTCCTGGTCCTGGTGAACCAATGTTGCACAGCTCGTTAGCTGGATCAGCTAAAAGCAGTGCTGAGTGATTGAGGAGAAAATGACTCCTTGGTGAATGTGTCTATCAAAACTTGAGGTGAGCTTTTTTTATTTCGCCAGAGCAAATAAAATGGCGTAGCCGCTGCCATGCCGTACAACGCAACGTAAACAATAGTGATGTTGGATTCACAAACAAATTATTCTTTTTGAACGAGTTAACTCGATCCGCAAGCAGGAGTAAATCCAAAATTCTGTATGGTGCATGGGCAGTTGTGCGTAAGAGCCTGGTTAACTTCTCTCGTTTAGCACAACTCTTATCCAGTGTGACTCTCATTCAGCGTGACTCTTATTCAGTGTGCATGGCTTGAACCAAAGAACGAGTCATTTATGAGTACAAACTCACACTGAGGCATAAAGAGACTGAGACTGAGAGACACAGAGCCAAACTTCCGCGTCAGGTTTTTGCTCTCTCAGATTGCGCGAAAATATTCTCCTTTCTGGTTTTCATCTCTCTGTAGCATGAATTTGTTTTTTGGTCATTCCTACATTTTGTCTATGCTTTGCTTGTTTATTAGATAATGTAGCTTAGTGATCAGAAACATTTCAGGACTGAAATCGCAAAAGGTACGTTGCAAAAGGTACAAGTTCGCTGGTGGCGGCAAAGGGTTACTTAAAGGAACCGGTCTTCTCATCACTAGTAAATAACTGTAGGGGAAAGTCCCTCTTGGTTCAAATGCAGACTGTACAACCTTTAAGCTACATGACTCACCACCTCTGGAATGTTGGACAACAAGGCATCACAGATTTACAACATCCTGCAAACAGCAACGATCGAAATAAGGAGACTCCTTTTCTCACTGAGCCAATCAATCAATTTATTATTTGTCACGTGAAATCATATTAAAATACAATTTCAGTGAAATGCAATCTTCAAGATCTCCAAGACCAATCAAGATGGAAATACCAGCTCACAACCCAGTATGAACTGTAAGCCCACCATTGGACATCATAACTCACCTCTATGGAGCCCATCACCCACAGAGACTAGCTGGCACTAACGTTAATCCCACTGTGAACTCTGATAAAATCTACAAAAATGTAGTTTGGATTTTGTCTAAGGACAAATAATATAGTGTGTCAGCATATGTGTGTGTGTGTGTGTGTGTGTGTGTGTGTGTGTGTGTGTGTGTGTGTGTGTGTGTGTGTGTGTGTGTGTGTGTGTGTGTGTGTGTGTGTGTGTAAATAACAATGTGTTTGCCTTATATTTAGACTTTTATTTAATTTCCTATAAGCTAGGAAGTGTACGGCAGTACCAGCATAAATCCAGCATCTATGTTAATGCTAACGTCGTTCTGCGTATTTCACTCTTAAACCGGTAAAGCTACTATCAAGCATGCAAAATTAGAAATCATGCAATTGTTAAATTGTAACAATTTAGATTAAAAGATTAACATCATTCAGGTGTTGAACCAGCCTGTCCATGGTAAGGAGGGGCCTGAGTCTGCCCCCAAGAACTCGGCAATCCCTGTGATTGGCCAGGATGCCCTTCTGGGCAAGCAGACCAAAACTTTAAAATAATCCTTTATCTATGAAAGCTCTCTGGCTCTTTTGTTTGCTTTTTAACTTGTGTCTTCTTGCCCTTTTGCCATGATGGGTGGAAGTTTGCTCTTTGCTACTTTGAAAATGTGATTAGGAACAACAAGAGGTGAGACCTCAAAATCTAGAGTCAATTAAAGTTAAGAATCAAAAGTCTAGAGTCTAAACCATGAGCTCTCTTTGAATTTCATCATTTCAAATTCGGACTGGCAGACTTACTCATCGGATCCAGATTTCAGCTTCTCACCCGAGCACATCTACTTCCATTCTCCATGAGAAGCCACTCTAGGGAGCAAGCAAGTATATCTACAAAACCTTCATCCACTTGCTGAAACCATTGTGCTTTCATAATTTGTGTCTTCAATTGGCAGAATGTAGCTGTTGTACGGTTGATTTGACTTGCTGCTTCTCAGTCATCTCACCTGTTTATCAGGTAACTAAAACCAACCACAAAACAGATAACTGCATCATTCATTTTGGTCATTTATAGCCATAGCCTTGTGTGCTAGTTTCCCTTTTTCCTCTTGTGTCTTGTTTGTGAAACGTTGTAATTGTTGTGCTTGCAGCTGTAGTATACTGTATGTAATAAATGTGTATGTAACTTGGTGGTGTTTTTGTGTTCTTGCATCTCAGTCACTTAACCTTAAAGGGTCTATGCCCTTGCAAAATCATAATTAGGATTAATAACAATCATAATTCTAATTTAAGGACTATTTCCCTATTACAGTACATACGCTAATATGAGTTAAGTTGCCGGACGAATAATTTCATGTTGGAGTTTTTGCACAGTAATAATTCATAATTCCCACTAATATCAACTATTTAAGTACATACATTTCTACATGAAGTTGCAGACTGTTTAAAGCTACCTTCCTGATATGTGATGTTACTAGGCTAGCTAACAAAAGCTAGCTTCATGGCGTTTTTCAACTCAGTTACCAGTGGTGGAAAGTAACTAAGTACATTTACTCAAGTACTGTACTGAAGTACAAATTTGAGCTAGGCTATACTTGTAGCATACTTTTCTTGATTATTTATATTTTCCGCTACTATATTTAACAAAATCTCAGAAGCAAATATTTTACTTTTTACTCCACTACATTTATCTGACAGCTTTAGTTAATAGTTATATTGCAGATTCAGGTTAACAATGCAAAATCCAATCAATAAATAAATTGGGATATTAATATATCAATAAGGATTTATTGGTCCCAGGGGGGAAATTCCCAAGATACTCAGATAAATAAATAAAAATTAGCTCCACATTTACCAGCTGCAACATCAAAGCGATGAACACATTAAAGCATCAATAATTATAATCCAATTATATAATATATAAATATATTTAAAACGCATTTGTTTATCAAAACAAGATTATCATGTCATCTTTTTTACAACACTAGAATAAAAGTCGAAAAAGCTGCAGAAAGAGAAGCTTGTACTTCTAGACAAATGTATAGCACCTAATATGGAACCCTGTGGCACACCTTTAGACAGAAAAGCAGTTAACAGATACAGAAAAAGTCCACTCAGACAGATGTAAAACCCACTAAAGGGCCTTTTCAGAAAAACTCAACTACCTATGCTTATTTATTAGAATATACTGATCAACTGCATAGGAAACTGTACTAAGGTCAAGGAGTTGTCACCAGCATTTCCTGCAAAAACACATTGTTTGATAAGGAGGTTTTCTTTCATCCAGTTTTTTTTTTATAGATATTAAAAGTCATTTTCTTGACTGGCATTCCCACTGAGCTCTACAGTTTTCCTTGCAGGTGATCAGCCTGCCACTCACATGAACAGAAAAGGATGCATTAGCCTTCACACCAGCAAGTAACCCCTCTGTTTGTGGTGAAGAGTTATTATACATTAACACTCTTTAAAGCTTCTCATGGGATTTTCTTAACATTTACTCACGACATATAAGCCTCATGGTCATGATATACTATCATTCATGACACACCTGCAGGAATGTCCATATATACAATTGTGAGACCGTTCCACAACTGAAAGCCAAGTTTAACCCTTTTGCATCCCTAGAAATAAGTTGCCCTGATGTTCTCATAAAAAAAACTGACATGAAATTATATAAATTATATTATTTTTCACTATCACTGAGCTTTTAACCAACTTTTAACCCTGTAAATGCCAGTTTGTATAAGAAAACCCCACAAAAATGTAATTATTTTCGGTGTACTAAATTCTAGTTTATTTTCACAGTCTAAGATATGTCAATGATTAAAAACAACATTGATTTTTAATGCATTGCATCAAACACTACAGTGCTACATAATACAGCACCAATAACCCTAGTGGAAACAAGTAAAATATTGTGTATTTGCCCCATAGGGCAAACATGGCTCAATCTGGTGGAAAATAGATAAAACTACAATTTTGAAGCCAAGGCTCTAGACGAAAAGCCTGATATAATAGAATGCATGATTTTATGCTGTAATGGCTGTGGGATTAAAAATTGTGGTTTTAATGGGAAGATTTTGCCCTTAAGGGTCTGTCTATATTTTGGCTACACCGTTTATTATATACTCACTATAAGAGCTGAGGTTGAACTTACAAAATCCGAATCAGCCAAAAATGATTTTTAAAAAATCGGTGTGTACAGTGTTGGATTTACTATTACATTATGCTGTTGGCCCCTGAGACTGCCCTCCAGACGCACACTGGGAGCAGAGGTCAGCAGAAACAGGGGTGAGATGAGATCACTGCAGCCTGTAGTGATTTTACAGTTCATTGATGATCAAATTCAAATTTGATAAATTAAAACCAAACTAACACTTTTCATTTGTGTTACAGTAATCAGATATTATGCTCATTAATAAAAAGATAAGTGTTTCATTTTTGTTTAGAATTATATTATATTATACATATCTATATTTAGCCTGATTCAAATTTATTTCCTCCACTACAACTTTCCTTGGAGCTCTTGACTTTGAGAGTCTTCAGTCATGTAAGTTCAATATAAGGTCTCCTATATCACCTACTACTACTACTACTACTAATAAAAGTAATGAAATACCACAAATATTAATTTGAGCATTTTGAAGATGTATTCTTTGTTGAGACCTTAATGATAACAGCTTTTTTCAAACAAATATGGGAATGTACTTTTATTAAATAAAGAATAAATTACAATAATGACAAAGACATTAAGGTATAAATAACTTAATACAACACTGAAAATGATATATCAATGTATCACAGCAACTTTGAGAAAAGTAGTTATTAAATAAATGGACATAGTGACGTTCTACTGATTTAAAGGAATTAGTGATATGTGGATAGTGTGCTGTCAGTTTAGTTACAGGAGTTAAGACAGCAGCGTTTTACCTCATGAAATAGCAATTTAAAGTACACATCACACATTCAGAATTGCAGTGATGTGTGAACTGATTGGCTGTAAGCAATCAGGCAATATGGGCAAGCATGCACACATAAACACTGTTTCAAATTTCAGCTTGAAACCTTTGACTGCACTAAATTCACAGACAACTATTCAAAGTTTGTTGCAGATGTCACATTTCATATAAAAATCACACAAATGCATATGAGTGTGTAAAATGATGATTCAACTTAAAAAAAGAAAGAGTGATTTACTTGTAGTTTTGGCATATTTGTGCTCTACTGCAGACACTGCATGACAGAACAGTTTAAATGTTTCTGAGAAAAACTTGGTAAACATGTTTACAATTTAATAAATCTAATTGATTTGGAATAATTACACCATCATTTTGAGTGCATACCACTGGTGTAATATCATTAAAGCTTCTTGTAAACCGGATCTGGAGATATATATTAGTTATCACTGACAGCAGTGGAGGACCCAAACTCTGTAAACTTCATCAGGAAATAACACTGGACTGTGTAAAAATGTATCTGAAAAGCCCAGCAGTCAGAATACATGGGAGAGTGCTGCCACCAAGTGGTGAACAATATTGCTTTAATTTTAAAAAGGCATTAAAGGTGGAGTCGGCGGTTTTAGTCCAATGGACTTTTTGTCAAATTCAGCAATTATCTCCTCATGGTCCGCTAGCTATCTCCTCTGTGTGTGCGCTGAAAAAGAAATTGGGTGTTCATACACAGTTCTGGCTCTATAAATGGGAAACAAAAAAAACAGGGGAAAGGCCATGGTTATATATAGAGATAGTCAGAAGGAGTAAAGGGGCACTAAAAAAGGAGCACTGACAGGAGGGGTGTATTTCTTTCCAAATATTAACAATCTTTGTCCAGGATCGCTGACTCCACCTTTATCACAAATATTGTTCACCACATCAGAGTTCCGTATGTTCACAAAAAACTTTGCACAAGACATCAAACAGAAAACAATAATAAAAAAAGTAAGTTTTCTGTTCACCTATCATCACGTATACTATTTACACCATTGGACCTATTTCTTTTGGGTCAGAAAAAATTCTTTTCATGAAAGGCCAGTGGGTATAGTGAGGTGAAAAATGCATTACATTTACCGAGCCTTACAAAAAAACGTGAGCAAAGGTAGTGTTTTTTCTTGAAAGTACATGCTGCAGGCTTTTAGATTAACAAATAAAATTGGGTGCACATTGTCCATTTAGCTGTCAAAATAGTTTACAAAGTCAATCTGAATCTAGAAAAAAATATTTTTTTATTTATTAAAACCACTGATGTGTTTCATACTTATCCTCCGGGGTCATTGCAAGAGCATACACAACTAATGCAAGTAAGCTAAAAATGCACTGGAGCACATTTCTTTCCTCTATACCCACTGTGGTGTAACAAAGCATGCTGAGCTGTATCATCATAAAGTTTTCAGTTTGTGTGCACTATTATGGTGAACCATGTAGTTACAGAATCTGCAGTATGCACAGTCATGCGCCTTGTGGACTATTTAATTACACACAATTACACACACACTGCTGCCCACAGAATTGCATTTCATATGTGACTGATGCTTTCTCTCATTTTAGTATGAAGGTTTGTGCAAGCAAATGGAAAAATGGAAAATCAAACATAAATAGTGCAAGGGAACACTGGAGTAATTTCATTTGTTTTCTTCGTGAGGGTGGGTATAAAAGAAGACAGCACAGCGTGTACTGTTTGTTAAGCCCCGACAGTAAAGCCACAGGGATTCTTTCTTTGAATCAACAGTTGCTGCGGCGAATTGTAAGAAAGCAATTTGTACAGATTTAACTGCAGAGCTGTCTCTTGCATCACTACTGTGCAGAAATTGTGATTTCAATATTTTGAGCAAATTCTTTCATTTGTCTGAATTCAGACATCAGTTGCAACACATCATTAAAACTTTTTTTAAAAACTGCGTCTTAAACAGACAATAATGTGGCACTTTCTAATCTTACACTACCCGTTTCATGATAAATGACAAGGCATTGGCAGTTGATAAATTGTTAATTTTATAATGGCACTAAGTTATCTGTTTGTGACTGCCCTTCCATCCAAATATTCAAAGGAATGGCTTTACTTTGATATGTGTTTGTGGGGAAGAATATGTAGAAGATTAAAATGTTTTTCAAGCATGCATATCGATGCCGTGGTGACAATGATAATAATATTTCGTAGATTAATCCATCAGTTTGTATTCTCATCTCACTCTGACTGAACTGACTACAGGTTGCTTTCTTGGGTGTCATTGGAGGATATGGGGTGGAGACCCCCGTTCTCGTTCAGTCTCTTGGCACGATAAGTTTCATAGTGAATGTTGTGAGTGACCTCCTTCAAATCCTGGAGGTGAGACCTGAAAAAGAGAGTTACAGGTACACAGAGGGGACATGTTACTAGTTATGTATTTATCTATTTGACAGGGAGGTATCAGCATTATTGTGTACGTTTTAGTGATTCTTATGTTTAGGTTTAATACAGCACTAAAATCTTGACAACTTCAAAAGCATTATTGAACCCAGGAAGCAATCTGAATCAATGGGATTTGCCACAGAGTAACATTTAAAATGATACCCTTACGAGCAAAGAATTATACAGAATATATACAATTCAAAATGCTTCTCATGTGCTTATTACGCTTGTTTTAATATTATGTTTCATAACTGAAACTATTAGTCAATTAGTTTATTGTCAGAAAAAGCGATCAGAAACTATTTTGGTGATTGATTATCATTTGAGTCATTTGTTTCAGCAGAAATGCCCAAACAAGTCCTGGTTCCAGCCTCTCAAATGTGAATATTTGCTGGTTTTCTTAGCCTTCTGTGGTAGTAAACTGAATATCAATATATTATAATAATAAGATTCAATTTTAAGACTTCAATTGTCATTTTTCACAATTTTCTGACATTTTATATACCATTCGATAACTCAAGAAAATAATCAGCAAAATATTCCATAATGAAAATAATCATTAGCTGCAGCCCTATTTTATTTATTATTTTACCCACAATTCATGTTGTTGAATACTATGACACAAATAAAGTTTCCTAATATGGTATATCCCATGTCTCTAATGGCTCCTTATGTCCAGTTTATTGCACTGAGTTTGGTTTTAAAAGAGTATTTTACCTGATCAGGAAATCTCTCAGCTGAGCAAACTCACAATGGTTGGGGTTTTCAACTGCAACAAAAAATTGCACAGAATCAAGGGTCATATCTAGTCCTTTGCACAACACTATCAATATTATTCCTATATGACTGTAAATGTTACTTATAAAGAAAGGCCATATAACCCACCTTCTACGATGCCCCATGCTGTCTTCCTCCCCAGAACTCGTTTGCCATTCACTTGATATTCTTTGTCGCTACCCACAACAGCAAAGGGCATCGCCTCCTATGGACAGAGACATTTCAACACGGTTTAGTGTGCCGAAGAGAGCTGCACAAGGTTTATGAGATAAAACAAATACACGACATGCCCCAGTGCCCTGACATTCTGTTTGGAGGAGCCAGTGCGTGAGTGTATAAGAGAGAGAGTGAGTCAAGCTGGGTGTAAAGTAGGGATGGGGAAGACTCACTGGACAAATGTGTGTGAAAGAAAGAACAGAACCACTTACTCTGATCTTGTCATTGTCGCTCTTGTCCTCCATGTCCTCATCAAACTCTTTTTGTGGGTAAAACTCAATCCCGCCCATCTCCAGCTCCTTCCTTACCTACAGCACAAAACAAAGCCAGGGAACAACACAGATCTGTGACACAACTTCACCTGAGCACTGTTTCAAATCATTTGTGTACCCCACACTCTGGAGAGGGTATTTATAAATAATCCGATAAGCCGACATCGGCAAATAGTCCTTACATACGCATATAACATACATTTTTTTGGATCTCTTTAACTTGTTTTTTTAACCCTACATTATAATTTTTTGGCCACTTGGGGGCAGCAACAACATGCTGTAAACACAACATTGACACGTTATCACCATATAAAGCTGATTCACCGAAGTTGTTGGCAAACAGCTGCTTATTTACACATCCAGCAGACAGAAAACAACATTAGCATTCATTTGTCATTTGTGTTTCTGGTCACCCGATGAATGTAATATTTACTCTCCTTTTAGCTCTGTTTTTGGTCTCTACCACTAACTAACTCCTGAGAGAAATATCTGGTTCTTTAGCTGCTAAATGCTCCACTATGTTCACCAGCTGGTTGCTAACTTCGTCTTACTGCTGTTTGTTGCTGAGCAGGTGGTGTACAGTGGGTTGTTAGAGCTTTCTCACTGAAAACAGCTGCCTGCTGTGGCCGAAAATGATGCTATGAGAGTAAAGCAAAAAACTGCGGGACGTAAAACCAAAAACGTAGTTAAAAGATGCTAGATAGTCCATAGAAATGAGTGGAACTGCAGAGTTGGGTGATGATTCTCTGTGTGTTTGTCACTACAAACGTCACCTCTTTTATTACACAGTCGTTTAATCCATTGTAAATACACAAATATTGATTAGAGCAGCTAGGCCAAAATATTTAATGAGCAGGACATTTTGAAGTTGAAAAATATACCTATCTATGTTGAAGACAAACAATGTAACTGTAACAATAACTCAAACATATTTTTGGCATTTCTTGATAACTATAGGCATCGACGTTGACATATAAATGGATACCATTATCAATACCATATTGGGAAAATAAGCTAATATTGGCTGATATATAGGCCTTACTGGCCAATTTATCAGTCTAGCTTCAGTGGGACCATCATTGGTAAAACTTACCCGCTGTTTGAACTCCTGTCTCTCCTCAATGGTCATCGTGTCTGCCTTTGCAATGACAGGAATAATGTTGACCGAGTGACTCAAGCGCTTCATGAACTCGACGTCTAGTGGCCGAAGACTGGGACAGAGATACAGACGGAAAGACACAGAACAGAAAAGACAGACAAGGAAAGTGAGTAAGTCGGTAGATTTAGAAGCTGTGATTCTCCCAGAATGCTCGCATGCAACAGTGAAAAGAGGATCAGAATAACAAATAGCACAAAGGGGCACATAGATTTTATTAGTCATGTTTCATACATCTTATTACATTTCCCTAGTCGTGTAGCAATTAAAAAAGACTTACAGTGTGGAAGTTATTTGAAAAAATGGGCTTATCATTAGACAAAGGTTGTGTCCCAGTTCTTGTTTGCCTGCACACAAAACATCCCGTCGGTCTCAATTACCCTGGCTAAGAAGGATCGGATACACTGGCTGTATTACACAAAAGACTGTATCCATTTATCCACTAAAGAGCAATTTCACAGCTGCCAACATGAGCCAATTGTAAGGTGTTCAGAGGAGAGAATGTTGTTTCAATACAAAGTAGCTCGCTTGATTTAAGGCTTAGTTAATCTGAAATTAAATGTTTTTGGATAAAGGGGCATAGACTGTATGCTGTATGTGTATGTATGCTGCTCTCTTTGCCAACAAATTACTAAAAACATGTTTTAGATCAGATACGTGACTTTACTAATCTCTGGTGCTGACAGTTTAACTCACGAGTGTCCAGTTGGGGTGATAAAATATAGACAGCAGTGCACCCTGGTGTCAGGAATGCGCTTCTTTCTAGTGATGTTGACCTCCTCCTTTAGGAACTTCTCATACTGCTCATTGATGTACTTGGAAATGGGCTCCCAGCTGTGGATACGGCAGAGACGGGCAGTTTGAGAGAAAAAGTTACATGGGCAAGAAAAAAAGAGAAGGAGAAGAAAAAGACTTCACTTGAATTGAAACATTTTCAGTAAGATTTCAGGGAACAAAATGTTGCTTTTGGTAAGGTGACAAGTAAAAAATAGTTCTTGGTAAGATCTGCAGTAACGATTACATTTATGCGGCTTTAATGATGCAGGAAAACCCACCAGTTGTCGTTATTAATTAGGTCTCCAAAGCCTGGAGTGTCGACGACTGTCAGCTTCATCTTCACACCACCCTCCTCAAGGACTGTAAGAAACATAAACCACAGTGTTGCTTTGTATTTGGAAAAACTATCCATTTTATAGAAAATGGTCTGTATCTGAATATTGAACATATTGAACACGTTTATGTTTGGAATAAACAGAGAAACAGCTAGAAACACAGCAAAGTATGAATGATCTGATTGAGATATTTTTAACACGTCTGCTGTGTCTCATTACGATTTGTCCCTTTCTGGCAAGAGCACAATAATGTTAGGTCACTGTCAACCACAGGCGATGTGTGCATGGTCCTGTAAAACTGTAGCAACCAAACACTGAGCACTGTCGAAGGGTTTGACATAGCCCCTCTGTTTCCCTGTTGCTGTTAAATCATCAAGGATGTCGACGAGTTCAGTCACTTCTTCAGTCCCAGATGAAATAAGAAGCACAGTACTGAATGCCACATGCTGAAGAGACCCCAACTGATTTCATAAACAGCATGCAGAGCTTTCTATTTGATACTAACACTGGGGGAGGGGCGCCAAAGTCATATTATCAAATACTACACATAGTGGCTTTACATAGGAGGAATCTGCTCTGTATTCTAGCCAATGAGGACTCTTTTCTAACCTAAATCATGGCCGATTCTTGTTGTTCAGTTCGGTTTATTCAAGCAGAAAGCGATGAGTAAAACAAGCCTGAGCACCACAACCACAAATTGAGCCCTGTTTACCTCTTCGTTTCAGTTGTCAGCAGGGGTCGTTCGTTGTTACCATGGAAACACAGCTCTCAGTTCAGAGACTGGTGTTATGGTACCAAACTTTTTAGGCTTTAAGTAAGAAAGCCTAAATAATATCCTCTCTTTGTGAAAGAGATATTAGCAGAATGGATTTGTTTTTCTACCAGCAGTAAATCTTGTGTGCTTAGTTTGAGATGTCCTACTATAATTTCAATGTGACAGACAGACACACATAGACTGGCTGGATAGTTGAAATCTACATTCTGAGAAGGTAGAAAAAGCTCAGTCTGTCAAACAAAAGTCAAATGAAAATGAAAAGAAGTTCTGATGCAGTTCTGTATGTGTGAGCAAATATTATCTGGGCTGAAGATCAACAAGTCTGTCCACAGGCCCTGACAGAAAAACACTTAGAAAATCCTCACAGTTACAGACATTACTCCTAGGATTGACGTATTTGTGTCAAGTAAAAGCTGTCAGCGATCCAGCCAGAATCCGTAGGCCCAAGAACAAGATGTACTTGCTGATGACTAAAAACCATTTGTCATGACGTAGTCAAAGTCTCAGTCATGTTTCTTACTGGACCCTTTGCCTCCCTGTCTTAACCTTTTTTGATATGGTTGCCTGTCGTGACTGACCACCTTTAAACAAACCCTGCTTTGAACCATGGATACAATAAATTATGGAAATCCAGAATGTTTGAATTTACGCTGGCACAATGACACCATAGACTGTATATAAAGATGGACGACACATCTCCAATTCCTCCCACTGTAAAAAAATGAAGCAAAAATATCTGCCACTTCAGCTGCCATCTTGCACATTTGGAGCAAGAGTCTGCGCAGTAGTGATCGGGCGGTGGAGCCGTGGTATCGAAGTCCCGCCCATACCACTTGGTATGGCAGTTGCACCGCCCTCAACCATAAAGCTCGACAAAGAATAGTTAAAACAGCAAAGCACATCACTAGGACAGAGCTGCCATCCATGGCGGACCTCTACACCCAGCGGTGTAGGAAGAAGGCCCGGCTCCTTGAACAACAATCTGTTGTCTGCCAGTGATCCGTCCATCAAATTTCTGTTTAATCCATTTATTCATATTTAGATATTTTGCAAACAGACAGAATGCACAACCTTCTTCCTACTTTGTTGAAGAGATGTTCCGATACCAGTATTGTTCGGTATCGGCTCCGATACTGCCTAAAATGCTATCGGTATCGGGAAGTACCGGAGTTTATGCACCGATCCGATACTACGTAATAAAGCCCTAAAGAAAATCTAGTAGTATATTTATGTTCTTTTTCTTGTTAGAACTGACTGTCAAACTGGATAATAAAAGAAAGTTCTGTGGCAATGGTATCGGGCCATCTCTACTTTGTTGGTAGAGCTAACTACTCCAAAAAGACACAGGTCAGGCAGTTAAAAAAAAAAAAAATCATATCTAGTATAATTGTTCCAAAGCAATGTACCTGGAAGGAACATTCATTCTCAGTAAATGGACACAGCATACAAATCATCAAAGCCTCTCACACAAAGAACCTGCAGAATAAAGACCAGAGCATTTGTAGCTCAACTAAAATAAAAGGCAAGCTCCCTTGGCACCTACCAGGGTGCACTAATAGACTGTAAGTAGGCTATGTGGGACTTTTAAGAACGCGGTCAAAGATTGTTAATTTTCTCTGTCAAATTTAAATGCTGCTATAAATGTCTGGCTCTAAAAAAAGAACAGAAACTCTCTCCCTGTACTCACCATGAGACACCGCTTTGATGTCTACAGTTTTGGGGATCTTCTCATCACGGGCCCATCCGGCGCTCCTCCTGCTCACCTGGGACTTGAATAGGGTGTTCACCAGAGTTGACTTTCCGAGACCGCTGTGACCTGAGATGGAGAAAGAAAAATTAACGAACAAGGCCAAAAAGCAGGGAACAATTATAGAAAAAGAGAGATGGAGAGCATCCAGGTAAGAGGAAGAATTTAGTTTGCTTTGCTTTTCTCCAAGAACTAAAATCCTAGACAAAGAATAAATATATTCTCTTCACAGCTTTACACAGATATTCATCTTTTACCTAATTCTGTAACTTACCGACAACCATGATATTAAAGTCAAAGCCCGTCTTCATGGTCTTCTTCCTCATCTGCTCAATGATAGTGTCGATACCAATGTACCCCAGCAAAGTGGATCCACCGCTGGAGCTGTTGGAGCCTCCATGACCATGACCTCCATTGTGCGCTGCAGTGTGACCTCCAACATGGCCCGCACCGTGGCCCACACCGTGACCGACATTATGACCCACACTATGACCGTGACTCCCGATGGGGACTGGAATGGCACTTGGAGGAAGTGAAACACCGCCTCCTCCCCCGATGCCCGGGCCCTGGGGTGGGAAGGGGCTGGAGGGTGAAGGTGCCCCCACATTTGGGGGCTTGGCAGGGACGACTGGTTTGGGTCTCACTTCTGGAGGAACTATGTCTGACATGTCTGCAGAAGAAAAGGAGAGGAGGTGGATATACAATACATTAGGAAGTAGGCCAGTAGAGCATGCTGAGGCCTCTCCTCCTTTTAAATTGAAATGGGTTGTTACAGTGGTGATGGTGCAGTGGATATAACACATGCCTTTGGTGGGGGAGATCTGGGTTCCCACTGCGATACATCAACCAATGTCTTCAGAGTAATCTGGACATTGTTTGTGAAAAGAGATGTTGCTGTTGAACCTTATCAAGCGAATTGGGTATTGGCCAGATCTAACATATCCACACTGAATTCAGTATCTTCATCAGTGTCACTACAAAATTCTGTATTTCCAATATCAGTGAGGGCCATCAACCAAATTTCTACAGAAATCTCTAGTGTATGATAGCGTTTCTAGTGTAAGCCAGGTATCGGATCGGTACTCAGAGAGTGAGAACGATACAGGCCGGGACGATATATCAGCTGATATTAGCTTATTGCAGATAAGTATCAGTGTAGATCTTTGCTGATAACAACAAAATTACAGTACAGAAATGCAAAAGATATATTTAAAGTTATTTGAGAAACAGTGTCATCATCCTTACTTGTCCACCAGAGCGCAAGTTTATTTTTCAGATGCAAAATGTTCTGCTAACGACATATCTTGGTGGTCACAATTTATTAACTGACACGCTTAATGATACAAATACAATTTGGAAAACAGTTTCTGCACAATGTGTTTGCAATTATTACAGACTAGTGAGCAGCCCTATGTGTGAAATTTTTTCAAACTTGTTGGCTACTGCCCCCCCGCCCACCCAATGTTACAGTATGCATTGTTGTTAAATGTGTCACTCTGCCGTTCGGTACTTTTTGTTGTTGTTGCTTATTTGATCGATTGGTTGTTTGTTTTATATTTCTGTATGTCCATCAAATGTAAAAGAGTAAATATAAAAAATAAATAAGGTCATTAGTAAATCGACTAAAATGACTACTGTCGACTCAAATTTGAATGTTTTCCAGTTTTCTCAGTCGACTGTGATAGTAAACTGAATTGGTCAGACAAACTTAGAGGTTTAGGATGTTACAGTGGACTCTGTCTCTGCCATTTGGTATTTTAGACCAAATGACTAAGTTAATTGATAATGAAACTCACCACAACTGAAACTATATTCACCACTATTGTATCAGGGTGGATACATCTCAGAAATGGACACTAAATTGCATGGCTTGACACCACTACAGGTAAGTTAGAAAACAGTGTATGTTTTTTTTGTGAACTGATCCTTTAAAAGAAGCAAACAGTGCAGGCAGATGGTAACAGCAAGATGATTACCTCATCCCTGCAGGGTGTACACATGGATCAGCCTGCTGCCATGCTTTAAGTCTGTGCATCTGCAATGCTAGATACAGATGATACAGGTCACTGAGGCAGTGGCTGTCACTTTGATTCATGCAGCCCAGCTCCCCCTCTCTGCTTGCCCTCCTGCTCCATTGAATCGCTGTGAGCTAAATACTGCAGGCAAATCACACTTGAAAACGAAAACATACAATAGCTGCTGACATGATAGCTATGACCTGTTTTCAATACTAAAATCCGTCCGTTATTTTTGTTCTGGGTGGACGTGCAAATTAACGTTAAGGGCCACTCACTACAAGGCTCCATGTTTAAGCTAACCGTTTCGTATCTTTTTTACAACACACGAGGTAAGCTCCATCACAGCCTGTCGAGCTCCATTGTCTCTCTCCAGTCATGCTGGATAATAACGTTAACGTTACCAGCTAGCGGCGGCTCCGTGTTAGCTGCTAGCTACAGTCCGCTGATGTACGTTAGTGTCACACTTACCGATTCCCGTTCAATTGACCCGCAAATCTGCTTGACTGACCGATCAACTGTCGCTCTCTGGTCCCAATAACAAACGATGTATATCCAAACACAGAGATAACAAGAAGAGAGGGGTCATGTGAACAGTCTGGGTACCTTTCCTTCCCTCCGGCCCTGAGCCCCCCTTTTCCGTTACCAAGGCGACAAGAGGAGAGGGAGTGGGGAGATGCAGCGCGCATGCGCAGTATAACTACCTCAAAGGGAAACTAATTTGGTACAGTGTCTTCTGTTTGTCAGTGATGCATGCAGACTATTTTTAGGGAACATTTTAGATTACATTATAATTGGACAAAGTTATACGGTGAAAGAAGTATTCAGATCATAAACTTAAGTAAAATTACCAGTAGTCCAATGTACAATAACAATACACCATACAAGTACAGTTTCTTCGTTCATATTTTTACTTAAGTTAAAGTGTAGAAGTATTATGAGCAGAATGTACTTAAAACTATCAAAATGGATCATGGATGCAGAATGGCCCCTGTCACTGTTATATTATTGGATAAGTATGAGCTTATTTACGCAGAGCTAAATTTGAATGACTTTATATATCGAAATACATCATATCTATAGAATCATATTGTTTTTTGCGTAAAATCGTACTTTGTAAAGACTAGTATTTATAAATGCAAGATAAATGAAGTGGAGTAAAAAGTACAACATTTTCATCTGAATGTACTGGAGTTGAAGTAGCAAAAAATAGAAATACTAAAGTACAAGTACCTTAAAATGGTACTTAAGTACAGTACCTCAGTAAATACAGTTACATTCCACCACTGTACTAAGTAGCGATACCTCAATGTCAAAAAACACTTTTTTCAGTGGCAGGATGTTATATTAATGGATTATTATAACTGATGCATTAACATGTAAGCAGCATTTTAACATTGTAGCTCGTCTGGGTGGAGCTTGTTTAAACTGCTTTACACACTGGTGGGTAGTTTGATTCATAACAAACCATCATATTTTACAAACTCATCATGTTTTGCGTTTAAAATCGTAATCTGCTAAATAAGTGTCAAACAAATATAGTGGAACTATCTGACAATCGACCTTAGTTGGACTACAGAACCGATGGACATACAGTATGCAACCTTTGTTTAATCAAGGCTATATCCTGTGATATTACTACAGGATTTACAGGGGTAACTTAACTAAACCACACTACTCACAATTTATTTCTGAGTTGCTCTCCTGTCGTCCTTCTTTAGCTTTCCTTTCTGCATGTTTTGGCTGTGTTTGTTTGTCTCTGTGGAGGGCTGTGTTGGAGAGTTAGGGTTTGATAGAGTCTACTAACCAACGTTGTAGTGTCTCTCTTCAGCATGTCTGTTGCTCTACTGATAAGGACCAACGTATTAATTCCCTCTGCTATCCTCTTTGACCTCCCCCCAATCTGACTTCCCACCCCCTTAGATATAAATGTATTGGACTCTAAAAAGATTTTAAACAAGAGATGAAAGAGTCCCTGCCATGTGTAATTTAAGGGAGTTTTGGACTTTGTTCAGATAAAGTCTTCCAAGTGGTTTGGATATCTCTGTACTCACCCACGTACACTGACCCCGGGTAATACATGGTGACGTAATACGGATCCTCTGGCTCCTCCATGATAAATGCTCTGTCTGCTGGAGAGTAATTTGGTTGTTGTAGTAGAGGGAAAGCTGTTGTTGTTGTTGTCTCGTCTGGTCTCTGGTGCACTCTGTGCTGTGGCTGATGTGATGGCAGGTCAAAGACCCCCATTGAACTGATGACAAAACTGTTTGTGTTGAATGGGCAGTATTTCTCTGAGGGATATTGTGGTAGCTTTGCGGGCACCCCGGGATGGTCAGATGGTGCAAAAATATCTATTTGATTCAGTCCTGTGTCACTGAGGTTCACCCCTTTGAGGCTTTTATTTGGTTTGGGATCAAACTGATGTTTGTGTGAGAAAATATCAGGTTTTGAAAGGGTCGTTTTTGATGTGGCACACTCAACAGAAACAGGTCGGAAGGTCTCCTGTGCCTGAGGTGCCTCCAGACATGTCTTAAATCGATTTAATCTGTGTGCAAACTGAAGAGACTCCGTTTCATGATCAATGTCTCTTGACTGACAGCTGTAATCCTTTGAAACACAGTCGGACTGACCTAGTGGGGCCAGAGCCTTAGACCACAATCTGTGTTTCTGAGGAGACTTGATGTTTTGAGACACACTGGTTTGTTGAGAGAGTTTAGATGAATTTCCTGTAATTCTCTGCATGTTGTTTTCTTCACGAGGTCTCCTGAGACTGGATAGAAATGTTGTATCCACTTTTGTGTCATTGTTGAAGTCAAATTGCCTTCTCCTGGTCTTAATATCGGGTGACTGTTTCAAGAGAGGCTCTGTGGAAAATAACATTTTGGGAGTGGTTGGAGAAGCTGGACTTTGGAAGCTGGAGGTGTAATTCCTCCTCTTCCTGTGAAGGTTCAGGCTCGACTGAGTAGCCGGTACATCAAACACTGACTGAGACTCTCCCTGAACAACATTAGCAAAATAAATCCCTTCAGACTCTGGGAGAGACGTTTGTGTACCTGTCGCTCCACTTGGCAGAAATCCCTGTTGCTGTTTGATGTTTGACGTCGGTTTAGGGATTAAGGTTATGTTCATATTCCTAGGTGGAGGCTTTGGTTTATCTTTTGCAATATGTTCTCTTTTACTTAAACCAACTGGGCCTTCCAAAAAGCAGGAGTTTTGAGACATGGCTGCTTTTTTCTGGGACTCAGAGTAAGTCTGACGTCGAGACATGGGACAATCTCTCCTCAACCCAGGATGAGTAAAATCCAATAAAGCTTCTTGGTCAAGAATGTCATGTTTTGCCTCATTTGAAGACATCTGTTTAACGGACTCATGCTCAACTTTAGTATTCGATATGGTTATCGATCTAGCACATCTTTCTTTAGCGACAGGAGAAGGCTGCTTGCCTCCTCGGCTATCCAAACTCATCCCTTGGCACAGGGAAGTAGGAGATGGACTCAGTCTGGGTGTTGGGACAGTCAGAGTTGGAGATACACTCGGCTTCGGCTGAGGCTGGTGCAATAATGGAGAAGGATCACTGAACTGTGAGGCGGGGAGATGAAGAGAATCCTTTGGCTGTGGTTTCAGAGTGGGAGAGGAATTTGGCTTTGGAGCAGGAAAGATGGAGATGCTGGGCTTTGCAGAGAGAGTAAGAGCGCTGTATGTTTTGGGCTTGGTTCTTGGGAGGGTTGAAGCTCTTTCTCCGTGGTTTCTCTGTGTATGCTGACATGATTTACTCCAAGACGGCTGACTGGATGTCTTGGAGGAACAAATTGGGAGAAAAGACCTGCAGCCAAAAGAAGGAAGAAAAAGTGTAAACCACAAAATAAATTCATCACAACATAAAACTGAGAAAAGAATACAAGCTACAGCTTAATTTACCTGTCAGTGTTTGTCTGTCTAGTGTTGTGTTTTTCACAGATCAGTCCCTTCTTATCAAATGATGGGATATGAATGGCTTTCTTTTTGATGACAGGAGAAGAGAGGGACAGAGGAGGAGACAAACAGACTGATGGATGTTCGCTTGTCTGTCTGGAGGATGCAGGAACTTGAGGGATCAAAGGTGCCAGACGGTCATAAACACTCATTCTGTTGTTAGTTGTGAGAAAAGAGATGAAAAGAAAGACTGATTTAATTGATTGGATTATTTATGTTAAGAGTGGCAATACCACAATGTAAAAGTACTCAAAACTTTTAAAGCACAGAAATATCTGCAAGTGCTAACAGTAAAAGTACTCATGCAATAAAGGCTCCTCTCAGTTATATTACCATATTTAATATCATGGTATTGTGGTTTGATTGTTAATACGAATGCATTAATATGTAGGTTGCATTTTACTGCCGTTTAGGTGAAGTTTTAACCATAACAATGCACCATATTCTATAAATTAATGAAAAATAATTCTACATAAAATTTCAATCTGCAAAGTAACAAGCAACCATAGCTGTAAAATAAATGTAGTGCAGTAGAAGTATAAAGGTGCATAACATGGCACCTCAAAATTGTTTAAGTAAAACTCTTAAAAGATATTACCAAGTTACTTTCAAACACTGCAAATCTGAAACAATATGACAGCTATGCACTAACACTATAAATCCCACTACATGACAAATCTTAGCAATGAAAAATGCAACTTTTGAGGAAAACAGACACTAACCTGCTGTCTGAAGCAATATCTCTGTTGTTGACCCACTGAGTGAGTAAATAAGTCAGAGTGCGAGACGGGGAACTCAGTAGGAAGTAGTGGGCACAGACGTGCCATTCTCTCCATTCCTTGACACTGAAGCTGCTCTGTTTCACTCCCACTCTGGTCTCTCATTTTGTTTAGTTCATGGGACGTCTGTGAAGTCTGAATGTGGTCTTACTGTGGTATTCTGTCTAATTACAGTACAGATCCTTCACTTTATCAGAAAAATGTACTTAAAAGTATCAAAAGTAAAACATACTGGGCCCCTGATATTATTTTATAAAACATTATTAGTTATATAATATTATTATATTATATATATATATATTGTTAATACTGATGCATCAAGCAGAAACTTACTGCTGTAGCTGGTTGAGGTTGTTTTTCAACCTTATAGTTCAGTCCAATGGTTCTCAACGTAGCGGTTGGGCCCCCTCCAAAGGGTCACAAGATAAATCTGAGGAGTCTTGAGATGATAATAGGGGAATCAAAGAAAAAAATAAGTTTTGCCACCCGGTGTGTATTATTATTTTTGTAAATTTTCCTTTTTTTCTGAATTATTGGACACAGGAAAAAGGTCTCTTTGGTCAAACTGCCAGCAACTTTTTTTTTATTGTTTTTATAAGCTGATATGTTTTTAATGTAAAATCTTAATTTAAAAAGTTAATACAGCAGTCAGATAATTGTAGTGAAGTATAAAGCAGCATAAAAAAGATTAAATCCAAAGAACTGAGGATTAAACAGCTTTATTTTGTATGAACAAAGGAAGCATATGATCATCAAAAGAGGGTTGTTACACACCCAGTTTCCTCACCATGCTGTCAAGTAAAAACAATGAAAACAAAAAATATACAGCATTACCAAATACTAGTTTTCAGTAATCTTGGTTCTTCTTTGATAATTTTGGCATCTTGAGTAAATTGTGTTGCATTTATTCAGTACATATTATTTTAATAAAGTCACTACTAACACCATTTTGGCACAATGGCACAAACAATCCACATGCTTCTCAGCAGCTGCCGTGCAGACATAACCAGAGAGAGAGAGAGAGATGAGTGAAAACCCTCCCCACTGGCGAGAAATTCATTGCACTTCTGTCATTCACTTTACTAATTTAATGCACAATATAAGTAGAAGTAGAACTTCATGATTTATGTAAAGTGATTGTCAAATTACAAAACGTATGTAAAAGTTGGCACAAGTAGATGAAGGCGTGACATTTACATCATGTTTAAATCACATTTCTAAAGGGCAACATGTCCTCCAACCACATCACAATCTTATTCTGCATGAAGTCTTCTCCTCCGTGCGCATTTGGCCTTCCCCTCTGCTTCACTTTCCCCTGATCTCTACATAAAGTATGTTAGAGGTCAAAGAAAAGTTGGAATGATAGGACAGGGCATTCTCTCCTCCATCTTTCTCATTCTCCTCTTCCATTTTCTTTCTCCCTCTGTAAGGTGTCGGCTCCCATCCCACCGGTGTGCTGGCAGCACCCCTGTCCAGATGGCCTCCCGCCTTGCTCCACCTCGCCCTCTTGATCATATCAGGGCATTGCTATCGTCATCTCTGCAGTTCACACTGGCCACCAGCGGGTGATGCCTGACTGTTTTGTTGCTCCACTTGTGGGCATCCTGCAGCCCTGGCTCGAGGAAGTAAAGGCACGCTCCGAAGCCTGCCAGCACCAAAACCGACACCAGCAGGTAGAGGGGGACGAACCAGTCCAAGAACAGCCACGACATCACGGCTGTCACATAGAGGGAAGGGAAGGGAAAGGAAGGGTGGAGGAGGGAAGGACAGAGAACGGATGAGGAGACAGAGAGGAAAGACATGACAGAGAAAGGGAAGGAAAGGAGGAGAGATGTTCAGGTTTTTACAAAAGTAATCCTTCAGGGTGAAATATCACGCATGACAGACTGCAGCATCTCTGTGTCCCCTTATTTTTTGTCGTTTCTTTGAAAGCCGTCATCGTTACAATCACATGCATCAACACAATCGGCTCCCAGCCTCCAGTCTGTCACTGCTTCCATCAGACTGAGATACAATGATTTTTACACGCAGGTGTAACTAAAAATAGTGCTCAGTAGTAAATAAAGCCATCGTGCTTACCTGCAGACGCTGCTGAATCTGTTGGTCTCTTGCTCTTAGATGGTATGTGATGTGCAGCAGTCGCGAGTCAAATCAATCATCAGATTATTTCCAGCGCCACAGCTCTGACTGTTGCATGTGAGACGGCGAAAGGTGCTCTCCGAGAGGCACAAGAGACAGAAGCTGCATGCGGCTCTTATCCTACCAAGCTCCCGTCTCTGACGTTCAAAAGGAGGGGTGGGGGTTGCTATGACAACACCCCTGCTGATGGTGGAGAGGATGAAGGGAGTGGGAGGGAAACTTATATAACTATAATCATTTTTTGGGGGGGAGTGTGACGAGGAGGGGACCCTTCAGATGTCTGTGGATGCTCACCGCCTTGCTGCTTGCTGCGTAAAATCAATTCCACTCCATTTAACAGCAAGGCCATCACACAGTTTATGTGACATTGAGAGAGAGGGGGCCATTTTTGTGTGAGCCCTACCTCTAATATCTGCTCTGACTGACAGCAGCTGCAGTCTTTTATGGAGTCACTCCCCTGAGTAAAAGTGGTGGGGAAAAGATTTTTTTTTTGTCTTGCTTGCTCCAAGACATAAGCTGAATACAGAGAGGATTGGCCTACATAATGAAAAGTTGTCAGAGGATGTCATCTCTTTTAATGACCATTTTTAGCTCATTCTGCACAAGCGTCAGATTCATGAAAAGCAGCCGAGTTAAACAGATCAGCAGGCACTGCACACATAGACATCAAAGGGGCTTGAGCACCTGCCCTTTTTTTTCCTTGAGAGAAAGTGCCCTTTTTCTGGGGAGCTTCTTTTTTTTCTTTAAAAAAAAAAGTATGAATATATATTCCTGTTTGCGCACAGCTTCCCTGTCAAACTAATTTATTTATTGAATAAAAAAATCTAGATATTAGGATGGGAGATTAGACTTTGTTGCGTTCTGATTAAAATAAAGGAAGTCAGAATTGTGTTAATATATTTAATGTTTTGTTAAAAAACGATGATGAGAATGATGAGAAGTGCCCTTTTTTCACTTGAGCCCCTGCCCCCCAAAATACCTGTGCATGTCTCTGCAGATCAGCTTCAAATGAAATGGTGACATGCAGCATCCTGGCCGTACAAGTTACATAAAGAAACAACAGATTAATTGAACAATGTAGGATTTTGTTCAGTTTAGAGCTGAAATAAATGTGCTGTCCTGAAAGCTGAAGCTGATTTGAATCAGATCTGGTTCTTGGTTTTGGTTTATTGACAGCATTATATATATATATATATATATATATATATATATATATATATATATATATATATATATATATATATATATATATATATATATATCATAATGTAAGGAGGTCTTGTCAACTACAGATAAATTGTACTTCTGTTTGTATGTGTTAAGTTTGCAAATGTTTAGTATTTTTAGTTAATCAGTAGCAATTTCATCAATAATTGATTCAGTGGAGGTGTACACATTTAGATATGATTATTCAAAGTCCCTGAAGAAACTTTATAATGGAGTTTTGTTCAAATGGTATCGGAAGGGAAAAAATGTGCAAGCAATACTATGTTAATGACTGAGAGAGAGGAGAACCGCGTACTGAGCTTAAAGTGTAACATTTCACATAAAAAATGTGTGTGTGTGTGTGTGTGTGTGTGTGTGTGTGTGTGTGTGTGTGTGTGTGTGTGTGTGTGTGTGTGTGTGTGTGTGTGTGTGTGTGTGTGTGTGTGTGTCCACTATGCCGGCAGCTGCTGTGAGAGCACTTTGGGCTGCAGGAAGTCACAAACAAATGGAGCGACGACTTTGGGATCATTCAGATGGACGTGATGATCGCCTGATACCGTCACCACCGTGTGCTGAGAGAGACAAATGATAATGAACATTTGAATAAAAGCAAACATTACTCATATTTCAAGCTTCTTTGTGTTGTTCTGTCAGTCAATGTTTTTTCATCAACAGCTAATTCAGCTTTTGTAAAAAAAAATTAAAGTAGTTCTGTAGTTATGGTTGATACTGGGGAGGCCATCACTGGAAAAAAGGAAATTATACAAAGAACGACTAAAAGCTAAAAAGTGACAGACCACG
Organism: Perca fluviatilis; assembly: GCF_010015445.1. Taxonomy (NCBI): domain Eukaryota; kingdom Metazoa; phylum Chordata; class Actinopteri; order Perciformes; family Percidae; genus Perca; species Perca fluviatilis. Next base: position 24,484,700 of record NC_053112.1, on the reverse strand, counting down.
GGCGAATACCTGTGTTAATCTCGGTCGGGCTTTCAACAGATGGAGACAATTACGGGATTGTAAATGATTCAAAACCGACCCCGAATTGACCCTCACGTATGTAATATGTCTGTGTTTTTGTTGTTCATTTTATTTCACATTAATAATATTTTGCTGTTTGCTTGTATAATCTGTATATTGTTTTGTGAATGTACAGTATATTTTAGTTTTTGGCTGATAAATTGATGGGATTTACTGTTGGGAAGGTTCCCTGTTAGTTTTTCAGTAAAGGTCTGAGGACGCCTTTGTGACTATAGGGAACCATTTGGCACCTGTTGGTAATAAGTTGACACTCGATATGAAACTGAAGGACTATAGACCTTTTTCACAGCCGACATCTTGACTTGTCATAGCAGAAAAAGTAATTTTATTAACAGTGTTTCAGTTTCGGTAAGTCAGTGCCAGTGAGCCAGCATGCACAATACCAGGACCCTAAAACTAGCTCACCTAAACGTATTTCAGTCATATATAATGTTACTAATAGCATGTGCTTTTCTTGCTTTGACAAGCCAAAATGTCTGCTGTGAAAATGGTCTATTGGACACTGAAGAAGGCATAATGGAAACATCTGTGCATTTTTCCCCTCTAGATAGATCACAAGAAATGTTTTCCTGCAAATTATATTTATATTATCTTTTTTTCTCCAAGATTCAAACTCACATTTCTCTCACGATATCCTTGGAGAAGTTTCAGATGGTTTGGTTCTGGTGCTGCACCAAAGCCTTTGTCTCCTCTGAAAAAACAGAGATTTTAAACATGTTCAGTATGACATGCTTTGATGATTTCATTAAGGCATATTACATTACTGAATTAGGACCCACAAGGGGTCATAACATTATAATGCAAACATCAGTATCTTACAGAACAACTAGAACAGAGGCTTGAATCCTCGACTGCATCTCCAGACTCTGCTCCAAACTGATGGGCACTATGTTTTTCTGAAAACATAAAATGAAACACATGTACTGCACAAGCTGTATGTCAAACCTCTGATGTAAAAAATGGTTAACAGAGAGGAGGTGGTGAATGTGGGGGAAGGTTTGGGGGGTTAAAAGTGACTTACAAAATGTACTCGCAGGTCTCTGGAGAAAACAAATCCTGCTGGAGAGAAACACATTCAGCAGGCAGCAGATGTGAGAAAGTGAGATGTGAAATTGAGATTATTCCTCCCCAGGAGGAGAAGAAGAGATAAAGACATACCTTGGTCAACTTGAACTAGACCTCGCTCTAAAAGCATGTGCACTGACTGTTCGGACAAAGTCGGGTTTGCAGCCAACAACCTGAAAGAAATACAACACTTTAGCCAACAGCAGACTTTGGTAGTATACTAGAAATCTAATAGCCATATTTTATTTTGGTCTGTTTTATCTTTCAACAGGATTTATTCTATTATGTTAAAAGAGTACTCCACACATTTAGTATTGCATTCCTTTAAAATTGTTGGACTCATGATGGAGTTTTGAAAATGGATATAAATTGATGCTGCAGAATGAGAGATATTTTCATTTGTATTACACATATAAAAACAACAAACAATCTGGCTCCTACATTACCCACAATGCAATGTTGACAGTTTGATCAGATATTTGGGTGTGCTGTACTAGTGGTAGCCTAGAGATGAGGAGCAGGCTACAGACATCTGGTAAACTCACTTCACTTTTTCATTTTTAGAACTGTAATCTTTAATCCCAACCGACGCTGACTCAAGTGACATCACTTGAGGTTCTTTATCAGACTTAACACAGCTCCCTCTGGAGCCACAAACGGCTTTTCTAACATATGCATTAGTACTCCCCAATCTTTTAAGTTCCCCTTTTAACACACTTCACATAAGCACAACACATCCTACACAGATTAAAGTGCTCATATTATGCTCATTTTTAGGTTCATAATTGTATTTTGAGGTTGTACCAGAATAGGTTTACATGGTTTAATTTTCAAAAAACACCATATTTTTGTTGTACTGCACATTGCTGCACATCCTCTTTTCACCCTGTGTGTTGAGCTCTCTGTTTTAGCTACAGAGTGAGACAGCCTACTTCTGTACTGTATCTTTGTTGGGATTCGCACATGCGCAGTAGCTAGGTTACGATTACATCAGCTAGCTAGCTGTTTCTCTAACTTCAGTAGTACAAGGCAGGATTAGCCGGGAGACTTCTTCTAAACGAGGGCGCACTTCCAACTTTGCGTGGAATACCTGCAGAACAGGGACATGTAAGTAGTTCTTTTGTAGATTATGGTGAACTTGTGTGTGTTGTAGCAGTGTTTTGCCATTGAGAACGAGGGGGCTAACTGCTAGCATGCTAGCTCTAGCATGGTTTAGCCCCTCGTTTCAGCTAGTGACGTAGAAAGCCGTGTAGATTTTGAACAGCTCACCCGGAGACTGAAGGCAGGTTACATTCAGAAACATGTATCTCACTCAAAACAGCATGGATATTCTTTTCCCCAAGTTTGTATGTGTGTGGAAGCACCAGAGACACAAAATAACAACCCAAATCCCAGAAAAAGTGTTTTTTTAATAATATGGGCACTTTAAGGTTTATTTAATTTGAATTAGCCATAAACTGGAGTGGTGTAGTACCTCTCAACTGCCTTCTCATAAGTGTAAACTCTTTTCTTCTCTTCTGTCTTTTTTTCAAACTGAAGCACGTCATCCATCCCCTGCCTAATCACTTTGGAAAAAATATTCTGCAGGAAAAGACACAGAAATTACTGACAGCAGTGGAATATGAAGATAATGCAATACTACTGCAACAATCAAGTGTTACTATTAGATTAGCTTCCCTTTAAAGGTTTGAAACATGCAATATAGTGATCATTAAAAGTGTTGAAGTACAGGATCTAAAGGCACGAATCCAAAGCAGTCCAGCAGTACGACGGCATCCACCATCTCAGGATACAGCGCAGTGAACTGTGGAAAACGCAATGTGGACCATGTATGATACCACGCAAAAAACATATAGGACAATATTCTGTGTAAGGTGTGAAAACAGTAATAAGTTGTCCAGTATGTTAGGAATCTTAGTTACCATTCCAGCGATATTGCCACCTGTGAAAGAGTGAACAAACACTCATGCTCAAAGTTTTAGAGACTCGTCAAAGTCATTTGTTTGTTATTGACTTCAAATAGATTCTGGCTTTGATTGTGAGGCTTTTCATTAGATTAATCTGTTGATACATTTTTTTGATTATTCACTTAGTCATTTAGTCTATAAAGTGCTAGAAAAACGTGAAAAATGTCTAAGCTAGCACCTTCTAATTGCTTGTTTTGTCCCACCTACAAAACTCAGTACATGTGAATCACTCACCCATACTGTGGCCTATGATGGAGAATCTTGTCCAATGGAGACCTGTGGGAGTTATTTAATAGAAATCACATCTGATTAAATCTAGTTTCACTTATAGGGCTGTACTTTACTGTCACAGAGATGCACAAGAGTCCTGAGGAGATATAACCTCTTGATATAATCAGATATGAGTGGAACTAATGGCTAAAAAGATCCTGCAACTTCTTGAACTCACACACCGTCAATGACTCTGCGTACATCTGCCACGTTTGCAGGAAAAGTATAGGGAACTCCAGCAGGACGATGGGAAGACAAACCGTGACCGGCCAGGTCCACCGCTACATATCTGCACTCTGACAGGAAATAGAAAGAGATAATTAGGTGGTCCTCTGACTTTTCATCTAGCGCCACCATCAGGTCAAAATCTCATGTTTGTGACCAAATTCCTCCAAAACTAATAACATTCCCATCAGCCTTAGTTACTTTTTGTGATAATTAGCAAATGCTAGCATGCTAACACATACCAATATGTTGAACACGGTAAACATTATACCTGCTAAATATAAGCATGTTAGCATGCCCAAGTTAGCATTTAGTAGTAGAGGGCTGCTAGCATGACTGTTAGCCTAAGCTTTGTCCCAAATTCACACTAGTAAGTCACAGTATGTTAGCAGTTAATATACAAAAATATTAACATACTTTACCATTTTATCCTTACAGGAAATGTGTGCCGCTTAGAAAGACACTAAAGAGATTTTTTTCGAGCTGTTTTAGCCAACACTTACAATTTATCTCATTTGTTTTCCAATTGTGAGCTGCTCCTCCATTTCCTTTGTGCATTGCATTGTGGGAGAATAGCGTGCAGCACACTCAAAACTCAACAGTATTTGGTATACATGCTGTCTGCTTTGAGTGTAGGCTACTTTATTTTGTCATACACTACATTCTAAAAACCTGCTTAGACTCAGTGGGTAGTGTGGATTTGGGACACAGCTTTCGTCTTGTTAAAATAGGGGTACATGGTGTGAGGGTGAGTCTCATTTTAACCTCATCTACTCTGTCATAGTTTACCTTTGGGCAGAAGGGGAATGAGGGTGTTGAATGTGCCACAGTTGTCAGCCCAGCCATGTAGGCACAGCACGGGATGGCCGTGATCAGGACCCCAGACTTTCCCTCTGATCTCTCCCCATGGGACTGGAATAGAGAGCTCTGAAACTGGACACATTACACAAAACAACACCTCAGAAAACTGATTAAAAAAAATAGGATCTGACCTAAATGTACTGTTGATATAAATTAGCAACTACTAGATTTAACTACATTCATGACTCCTGAAAGTGGTAAAATGTTAAATCTCTTGGGTCACTGAGAAAAACTACCTGCTTGTTTAATTGTAGATGACATTTCAGTGTCTGATGACCCTCAGATTTTGTCGCTGACAAATGAAAAAGAAAATCGCCTGCAAAGCTGAATATCCAGCAAAAACAAAGTGACAAACTAAATCCTGAATTGTGTGTTTAACAAATTAAACCTGCAGACATACTCTGACCTTTGGAACCTGAAAGAAACATAAACAGCAACCAATGATTTTATTGGATATGCATAATGACAAGTTGCTGGTATGGCCAATCGTCATACACTGCAGAGGCGGGTCTTATATTTCAACAAGGTGACAACTCTACTCTCCTGTCTGTCTACGTTCCCTCAGTAATGCCTATCAGGCAGTCTCCTGCAAGGACAATACATCTGGGAAAGAGTGAAATCTGGTACATGCTACCATCATTCATCCCTCTGTAATGACATGATCTTGAGTACAGTCACAGCTCTGTCTGCAGCAAACTTGATGATGGTGTTGGGAGTCGAAAGTGGTTATACAGTCGTGTGTGTACATGGAGTATAGCAGGAGCCTCAAAACACAACCCTGGGGTGCTTCAGTGAGCACCCATGGCTGAAGGTGGAAGAGGTGTGTCCGTCCACCCTCACCACCTGGGGCCTGTCCATCAGGAACTCAAGGAACCACATGCACAGTGAGGTGTTGATCTATGGTGTTAAACGCTGACCTGTAGTCATGAACAGCAATCTCAAATACCTTTCTTTTCCAGGTGAGATAGGGTGGTGTGGAGCATGTGTGCTACGGCATCTGACGTTGATCGTTTTGGATGGTAGGCAAACTGTAGTGGGTCCAGTGTGCGGGGTAGTAAGGAGCAGTATAATCCTTGACCAGTCACTCAAAGCATTTCATCACTATAGAGGTTAGTGCCACTGGGTGGTAGTCATTCGGGCAGGCCAGTCTTGTTTTCTTGGGCACAGGAATGATAGTGGACTTGAAGTACATGGGTATGACAGACTGAGCCAGTGACAGGTTGAATATCATTTCAGCACATAGTTTGAGGACCGCCCACTGATAACATCAGGTCCTGCTGCTTTCTTGGTGTTCACATGCTTGAAAGCACACTAACCTCTGCTATTTTTGCTTGTTGGTTGCCAATGGCCTCAAAGCAAGCATAAGTTGTTTAGCTCATTTGTCACAGATGCATCAGCGCTTGACAAGGAATTTTCAACGTAAAATTAGGTAACTAGTTTTTGGTACTTTCTTTTTCATCTGCAACTATTAACCTGGATTTTAACATCAGCTATCTATCATGAAACCATCAACAAACCGCAGAATCTATTCTATATATTAAATAGAGATATATTCTATATATATCTGGACAGAAGAAGGGAGGGGTTAACTGTATTAAAGGCCTCTAAGTGATCGACCCTTACAATGGGATGTGGTGTAATGTCCAAAGCAGATAGTATGTATTTTACAGCCAGTGATGTGATAAAACCTGAAGCCAGATTGAAGAGTCTCACACAAAGAACCTGGAAATGGATTCTATAAGTTGAACATTAACGGGTGGCTTGAGGCTGTTTCTCATAATGGAGGGTGGAAGAGATCAGGCTGTAGTTGTTCATGTCACTTTTGTGCTACAGAACACCAGCAGTTTTTCCACACATTTAGAAGTGTGTCACATCGGATTTGAAAGCTCTAAATTGGGAAATAACCTTATTAGTTTTCTTGCCAAGAGTTAGGTAAGAAGATTGATACCACACTCATGTTTGTGCGGTAAATATGAAGCTACAGCCATCAGCTAGTTAGCTTAGCTAAGCATCAAGAATGGAAAACGGGCAAACAGCTAGCCTGGCTCTGTCCTAAACCGTGCATGAGTAAAACATTCTATAAGTGTGTCCGCCGTCCCCCCGTTCTGATTTGTCAATGAAGTTGAAAAATAAAAATACACTTATGATGAGACCTTTAATACGATTGTTCATTTAACACAGTTTTCTCTTCTTATAAACAGTACAATATGACTTTAGTGTGACAGTGTGAGGATGTTTGTAGCTTATAACTTGTGCTGTGTGTTGTTTGACTGGGACAGCACTTTGGTTCGCAGGAAGTCAGACACAAATGAAGTAATGACTTCAGGCTTATTCAGATGAACGTGATGATCGCCTGGTACCTTCACCACCATGTGCTGAAACCAACAAAAACAGAGAGGTATATTAACTACAGATATACAGAATCAATAACCACTAAGATGTTCAAATAACCATTACAAACAACTCCAATTAGATTTTCATTCTGTCCCAAGTTGCAAACTCACGTTTCTGTCCTGTAAGCATTGGAGAAGTGTTGAGGTAAATTTTCTTTGAGCTGGTTCAAAAAATATTCTATTGAAGCCTTCTTCTGCTCTGGAAAAAGATATTTTGAAAACACAATGTGAGAATAGGCCATATACTGTAGGATGAAGACTGTCACTGATAGAAAGCTATGATATAGACTGAGATTTGTGGGGTGGGGATATGATTTTCACATCATTTGTTAGCTGTATTTCTGCTCAGCACATTAGCTACTGTAAGTCAGTCAGCTGATATAAATATCTCTGTCTGTTGTCACATTGTCATACTGCAGTCATAACATAATGCAAACATCCATTTCAGTATAGAGCTCAGTATCTTACAGAACAACTAGAACAGAGGCTTGAATCCTCGACTGCATCTCCAGACTCTGCTCCAAACTGATGGGCACTATGTTTTTCTGAAAACATAAAATGAAACACATGTACTGCACAATATTAATGTTAAACCTCTGATGTAAAAAATAGTTAACAGAGAGGAGGTGGTGAATGTGGGGGAAGGTTTGGGAGGTTAAAAGTGACTTACAAAATTTACTCGCAGGTCTCTGGAGAGAACAAATCCTGCTGGAGAGAAACATTCAGCAGGCAGCAGATGTGAGAAAGTGAGATGTGAAAGTGAGATTATTCAGAGAAGAAAAGATAAGACATACCTTCGTCAACTTGAACTAGACCTCGCTCTAAAAGGATGTGCACTGACTGTTCAGACATTGTCGGGTTTGCAGCCAACAACCTGAAAGAAATAAAACACTTTAGCCAACAGCAGACTATAGAGACAAAGTTACTAGAAATCTGAAATAAAGCTTTGTAAATGATACCTCTCAACTGCCTTCTCATAAGTGTAAACTCTTTTCTTCTTTTCAGTCTTTTCAAACTGAAGCATCTCATCCATCCCCTGCCTTAGCACTTTGCAAAGTTCTTTCTGCAGGGAGAGAGACAGAAGCTACTGACAATGGTGGAATATATATATATATATATATATATATATATATATATATATATATATATATATATATATATATATATATATATATATATATATATATATATATATATATATATATATATATATACATACACACACACAGTATATGAATAAAAAGAAAAGATTGGAAATGAAGAAAATATATGTGTATATATATATATATATATATATATATATACATACACACACAGTATATGAATAAAAAGAAAAGATTGGAAATGAAGAAAAATTAAAGCACAATGCAAAAACATTGAACTCTTCATTTTCACCACTTATTCAATAAATGTTCTTTCCTTGTAAGCCTCTGGTTGAATAACACAACAGTCTGCCTATACAGTATAATAAGCAAAGCATCTAAATTTACAATAAAAATACATGACATATTATAAACATTTTCTACATTGTATTTTTATATGTCTGGGGAGTTGGGATATTTAGCAACCTGGAGTGAGTTTTACATTCTGCAATCAATAAATTACAAATGGTGGGCATTAAATGGCCTGATTCTGGTATTCTAGAGTCTGTCGTATTCTGACTTGCAGTCAACAAAATAAATAAAGAAGTAAATAAAGGATTACATTTATGCCTTCTTTCGGCAAAATACAATTTATAGAAACAGTTCAATATATACAATATGAAAAATTCAAATAAAATATTTTCAAGACTTTTCTTCTGGTGTCTGTTCACTGTCCTGGCCATGCATGTATCCACACAAACCATTAAAGCTTCACAATGAGTGTAATCTGGAGAGTCAAAATGATTCGTACTAAATCTGTAGGTAGGAATCCGTACGCGTCCAGAAGCACGAGAGCATCCACCATCTCAGGATACAGTGCACTGAACTGTAGAAGACACAATTTGGACCATATGATGATACCACGTAGGAAAATGCAGCAAAATGGTCTCTGTACATTGCGTGGAAAAGAGAAAAGAGATAGGATAAAGGCACTCACCATTCCAGCAATGTCAGCACCTGTAAATAAAAAGAACCTGCATTTGATTCGCACTTTAAAATGACTCTGTAGCACATATTAAGATAAATTCTGCTCCAATGGTGGACTCACCCATACTGTGGCCTATGATGGAGAATTTCCGCAGCTGCAGAGCTGTGGGAGTTAATTTCACAGATCATCAACCAGATTCAGTATCATCAGAACACCAAGGTAGTTTTATGGTGCCAAACGTCCCTCTGTGGTTTAATTATATGCATAAACAGAAACATGAAGTCCTGTACATTCTAACCGTATGCTAAAACTTACACTGATGTTTGGCTAAAAACTATTCTACAAAATTATGAGCTTATTATGAGCTCTCACACACATACCATCAGCGACTCTGCGTACGTCCGCCACATATGCAGGAAAAGAGTAGAAATCTCCAGGAGGACGATGGGATGACAGACCATGACCTGCCAGGTCCACCGCCACATATCTGCACTCTGACAGGAAGTACAGAGAAGAGATGTGTAAAATACACACAGAACACACTCAGGGGACACCAAATCCCTAACAAATAAATCACAATTTTGGATAATGTTATTATTCTGAGATAGTTATTTGAGTTTAGAGAGTTTACAAGCACCTGAAATAACTGCTCAATTTAAGCCAGAGTTATTATTAATTCATAAATTAATTTTTTTTTTTTACTGGAAACTTACCAATTAATGTTGAATTGTCTGCTTGTACGTTCACATTATCACTTTAAAAAATGTTAAAAAAAATGTTTTATAGGTGCAATATGTAATATTGTATGTAATACTGGCAGCTAGCGGTTAAAATAGTTACTGCACTACCAATTCAAAATACTGGACAGTCGTTTCTCCCGCCCCCTCCTGCCCAGACTCGAAGTTCAGGGGGGTTGCCAGGCTGAGACCGCAGCATTCACAACAATGTTGGTAGACGCTTTTCTCACATAGCCAGACATTACTCCACAGCACAGCAGAGTAGCTAACGTTAGATGCTAGTCTCACATAGCCAGACATTACTCCACAGCAGCAGAGTAGCTAACGTTAGATGCTAGTCTCACATAGCCAGACATTACTCCACAGCACAGCGGAGTAGCTAACGTTATGCTGGCTATATCGACAGTCATAAAAGCCCGTGCTCACGCGGAGCCATAGACATATACACGACGCGGAGCTCTGTAACCAACTGACAGACACACTTTTTCGGCTTAAAATTACAGTATGAACCGCTAAAAACACAACAACCTCACCGTCCTCTCCACACGCCAGTCAGGCACACTTCCTCGGCTTAGAATTACAATACGAAACACTAAAAATACCACTGCCTTGCTGACGGAACACACTTCATTGGCTTAGAATTACGGCAACAATCGCTAAACACACTGAAAACTCATAGTCCTCTCTTTCCGATTTACAGCCCCCCTCTCGTGGCTTAAAATAACTCACCGTTGTCGGGTCCAGCTGCTGAACTACACGTTGTAAACAGCCATGGGCCGCTTGCCTGGTCCTCCCGGTAACGTTAGCAGTTAACAGGGTTAGCATGGCGGCGTTAGCCAGGACCAGTCGGGATCACTTTACTGGCTGTGTCTCAATTGTTTGTGTGAGTAACCAACTCGGGTACTCTAGCTATATAATTCAATGAGAGTACACAAATGTTGAAATGACATAAAATGCCCATCCCTAGTGGCTGTGACAAATTAGCCTGAAGCTAATGCTTACCTGTTCAGGAGGAAATAAGCCAATTCTGCGTCCTTTTGGGATCTAAGCTGTCTCCATCTTTCAAATACATCTCCAATATTTACCAGGGAGTTGTTACGTCTCTGGTCACGCAACTGTTAGAAACATGCAGTTTACTTTTTTTTTTTAGGTCGGGTAGAATCTATCTCCGTTGATCCTGTTCGTTTGTTAGCTGCTTTCATGGCTGTAACAACGTTACAGCTGTAGCGCGCTGGGTTTACGTTTTTACAGGTATATCTGGCAACCTGGCCTGGCTGTCAAACTGGGCCGTTGATAACCACAGACCAAAACATAAACATAAATTCCGTCACGGAATGTAAATTTCAAAAAGAAAAAATACTGACATTAGCATTGTTGTCAGAAAAGATAGTATTTCAGTTTAACATGTTTCCTTAATATCTGATGAGGCATTGGTGTCATTTGTGGATTTATTACAGTACAAATATTACATATTGGACCTTTAAATGTGTTCTGCCACCAGCAGATGGTTTCAGTTGAACATTTTGTTGCTATAGCAACACCTGCTGACAGTTCTACAGCTAGCAGTTTTTTGGTCGATAGTTACGTCAGATCTGTGTCCAAGATATTGATGGCCATCTCCCATCTAGCTACTACTCAAATCCACTGTTTGAGCATTACCTGTAAGTACTCCTATTACAGCAATTTTGTGACTGTTCATTTAGAAGAATTTAGTTTTTCTATGATAAGCTAGCTTACTGCTAACCAAGCTAGCCACTATAGTTTTTAGAGAATCGTACTTTACTAGCTAGTAAACATTCTGTAACTGTTGAATTACAATTACTGTTGGGCTAACTGCTGTGTATGTTACAGCTTTTACTTGTGGACTTTAGCTAGGTGTAACGTTAACTACATTTGTTACTTAACTTAATTAACTGATAGAAAGAACATTGTCTCCATTTTAATGTTACTTACTTATCAATACCAAATTGCAAAGCTCTATGAAAAGTCCTGGAAAAGGAAAATTATAACTACAGTTACTGTAGTACAATTGCAGTCAGACCAATGAAATAAAGCGTTACCCTGTTTTGTTAATAGAAAGTCTCATTAATAGCCAGTAATGCATTAGCTAGCTACCTTTGGGCAGAAGGGGAATGAGGGTGTTGAATGTACCACAGTTGTCAGCCCAGCCGTGCAGGCACAGCACGGGGCGACCGTGATCAGGACCCCAGACTTTCCCTCTGATCTCTCCCCATGGAACCGGGACACAGAGCTCTGAAACTGGGACACATCACAAAGTCTGCAGATCAAACACAATAATTACTGAGAAATAACAGCTCAAACACTTAAAATGAACGACTAATATTATATATTTCAACCGGGAGCAAGAAACGATTTAACTAATTTCACACGATCGAACTACATCCATGAAAATAAAGTGTGCAGCTCATGCACAAAGATTTGACAGCTAAGAGAAAACAGAAATGAACAACAGCACCATTACTGGCACAACGTTATATGAAAAAAAAAGAAAAAGAAAAGTACTGGATGTTGAAATCCCAAACTAGTAAACAAGTGGATATCAGTGATTTCAACTGCTGTAGATCTCTGACTGTACACTAATTATTAAAGTCTCCACATCTGACTTTGTTACCTTCTTTAGCCATTGTAGTTGATGTTGCACAGTATCTAACGCCTCGTAAAGTTTGCAGTAGCACTCGCATCTCTAAACAAACTAACCGTAAACACGTAATTTCCGTGTCCTCTGGCTCTCTGCTGCATCAGAACGATAGAGCACCACAGTGGCATGCCTTTTATTCCCTCAGTTCGGTCTTTTAGGCAGCGCCGCTACTAGGTGAACAGCTGATTATTTTCACCTGTGTCTATTTTTCCTATATAGAGATTAATCTTACAAACTGCCAATAGACTTTTAGGAACAGTATCTCTGTCATTTTATTTACCCAATGCATTAGAATAACTCCGTCACCTTTAATCATACCCATCGCACTAAATCAGGAGTCAAAGGAATTGCTGAACCAAACCATCAAACAAGAACTTCTAAAGCCTTAACACAAAATTATTATTTCCGTAGGCCTACACAAAGTAGGAAAGTGCTCACTTCCATGCTGCACTTCCTGCACAAATGATCCTTTATGAATATCACTCTGATAAATTAATGGAGTGATAGCTATGATATGGAATTAAATATCTAAGATGTTTTGTTTTTCCAGTCAGCATTTGATACTGATTACAGAAAGTAGAAAAAAATGTTCCACTATGGCACCCCTTCATAGTTTTTTTTAATGGCAAAAGTGACATTGCTACAATAGTTATAAATACATATAACTCAATATCAACAATTCGGCAAGACATGGTTTTCCCTCTACCAAAAGGTCTTCCGTGCTCCAATTATTTATTTTACATATCTGATTTCAATAATTGTCCACAGCCTTTCAACAGCTGTCAAACAACTGCATGCATCTTTAACGATTTATTGGATGGAAATCAGGAAATCATCAAAATAAATTTTATTTGCATTTTAGAAAAAAAAAGGAAAACTGTGCAACAATATCCTAACATACTGTATATGGGTAAATATTTACAATAGCCTGAAAAATACATTCATTTTAAATATTTAAAAGTAGATCACAGAAAAAGCAAAGATAGATGATGGTCAATTGTAAAATGATTAAAGATTACATTACATAAAAAAATTTAAGGAATTGTAGTTTCATAGATTTCCAACAGATGATCCTCCAAAATAAAAGCCTTTATTAACATAGTTTAAATGCTGTAAACAATATACTGTGTGACAGTACTTGATGAGTTCATATTCATCCTCTGCTCCCACTGTGGCACTCAGGTACACACACTTTCTTCCCACAGCTTACTACCTTTTGAGATTAAACATGAGGACACGCTTCAGAGAAACTGAGCAACTGATAAAATATTAACAACAGGCAGCGGACTTCTAAGACACCTGTGCATTTTAAACAATCCTCAAAGACAGCAGCTACAAGGTGATCCTATACCTTCTGCCTGCTAATACACAGCAGTCTGAACTGCAGGGCAGCAGGAAGACACCAAGCTCAGAATAGAGTTCAGTATAGTCTAAATAACTAAGATCTTTATTACTCCTGTATGATCTAATGCAGTCCAATACAACGGCTTAGCCATCTATCTTTACAAAGCTAATGTTGACTTTTTGAACCTTTTCACTTTTCGGATATTTATTCGTTGGGTAGGTATTCGGTTTTATATTGTAGGATTAAGAGATTTGTTTTGTTTTTAATACTGTAGAATAACAGAATCCTTCAAAATGAAGCGCAGTGTTTCCATTTCAGCTCAGTGAATCTTTACTGCATTTTGCTGTCCTCTCCTTTGATCTCCCTGTTTCACCAAGGGCAGGGCTTTAGGGACACACCCTTGAAGCAGAGCAGAGAGAGAGGTGCAGTCTTGGCAGTCTGCTAACTTCTTGCTCTCGCTACCGATATTAGCTGCTCCATTTCAACAATGTGAGGCTGAAGAAAACATGCAAGCAGTCTGAAAATCACCGTGGTGTTCTGTCAGGAATAAGCTATGAGCAATGGAAAGGTCTGCTATGGGCTAACACCGCAGCGCTTTGCCATCCATCTCAACTGAGAGCGGTGAAATCTCTGGCTGAGTAGAGTTGTAACGGACCAGTGTGATGTGTGTAAAGGTCTGTGTGGTTATGGAGCTTGGTATCGATTCAGGAGAGTTAATGAAGGTAAACACAGTGAACGGCCATGCTTAATGGCACTGGCTGGCTGAGTCCTTCCCTTCATGCTCAGCTCTTTTGGCTGTTTTTTTTGCTGATTTGTCTCTTCAACTTACCCAACACCCCCCTTCACTATTTCACAGACCCTCTGGAGTTAAAGACAAGCGGCTATTAAATATCTATTAAAATGCATTAAATACTTAAAGGCGCTCAGCAAAAGTAACATGAGTTATGCTTACATAGCTGGTTGACAGGTTTTAGCACCAAGGTGAGTGTAAACAGTACAATATGAATACAAACAAATGTTATGTTAAAATCAGCAGTGTAATATTACTTAAGGCAAAACCAATGTTTTTTGTGTTTGCTATAACTTCGAGGTCTGTTCAGCTGTTTGTCGGGCTGGCTGTGTCAACACTTTGGTCTGCAGGAAGTCAGACACAAGTGGAGCGACAGCTTTAGGATCATTCAGATGGACGTGATGATCACCTGGTACGGTCACCACCGCGTGCTAAAGGAAAGAGACAGAGACAATTAAACAAGTGTGAAAGATTTCACATTTTAACCTGCAATCACTGATTTATTTTGTACACTTGGGGGCAGCAGAAAAACAAGTTGCGAACACAACGTTGACATATCATCTTTTAACCCTTGTTAAAGGGTCACCGGGACCCAAAGGACAACACAAAGGTTAACTATACGTTTATTTGACGTTTTGTATTGGCCTGGCGTTGTAAGTTCAATATTCACTCAAATTCACCAACTCCTGAGGGAAACTTGGACATCTTTAGCTTCTAAATGCTCCAGGTAGTCTCTTACTGTGTCTGCCTGCCATTTGGTGCTGACAAGGTAGTGCATCGGGTTTTTAGAGCATTTTTTTGTTTTTTTTACTGAAAATGGCTGCCTGCTGCTGCTGAAAACGACACTATGAGAGCAGCGAGAGTGAACTTAAACAATGAGCTGAAAAAGCTCGGTAAAGCCGAGGGCAGCTGCAGATTCGGGTGATAATTCTCTGTCGGGACATCACATTGTCACATTATACAGTAGAAATATCGATTATAGCCACTTTAAGAAATCATTAGTATCATTCTATATTATCATTAGTATTCTGATATTCCAAGCAGCAGCTACATCGTCATCACCAGCTGACTTGGAAAGAGACCATCACCGGAGACGTTTAGTTGACGCACATCTTCTGTTCTCTCTCATCAGCAACACTTGACCAAGCTCCAGTATGTGGGTTGGCGTTGAGGTTCACAGCTATAAAGATTTCTGCTGCCTGTGGCCGGGTTAGCTCAGTTGGTAGAGCAGGCGCACATATATAGAGGTTTACTCCTCGACGCAACGGCCGCGGGTTCGACTCAGACCTGCGGCCCTTTGCTGCATGTCATTCCCCCTCTCTCTCCCCTTTCATGTCTTCAGCTGTCCTATGGAAATAAAAGCCCGAAACAAAAAATCTTTAAAAAAAAAAAAAAAAAAAAAAAAAGATTTCTGCTGCCCCTGAGACATTGAGTTCACACTCGCAGCTACTTTAGTATCTGTGCAGCCGTCTGTCTGTCTGTCTGTCTACTAGGCACAATTACAAACACTCAAAGGCTTAACGGTTAAAAATAACCATCAAGCCTACCTACTTTTCATAAACACACTCACATTTCTGTCCCTATAGGCCTGGAGAATTGCTGATGTGAATTTCTTTTGCTCGGGTTCACTAAACATTTTCTCAAAGCCGTCCTCTGCTCTGGAAAGACAAGAAGAAAGAAAAGAAAAAGACTGTATGTATATTCAGTGAGGTACAATTAACTAGTATTGCACTTTAGGTCATGTACTGCAATAATGAAATGTGAGGTAGAGGAATAACTTACAGAATAACTAGAACAGAGGCTTGAATCCCTGACTGCAATTCCAGACTCTGCTCCAAACTGATGCGCGTTATATTTTTCTGAAAAAAAAAGGAAGGCAATACAATGTACAATACTGTCCATGCATTTTATGGGCTGCATATGACACCTGTGGGAGGGATAAAAATGTAAAGTGATGAGTTGGAGCAGTTCAGCAAAAACCTACCAGATTAATACGGAGGTCTCGGGTAAACGCCACACCTGCAAGAGAAAACTGCATTATATTTTCAGCGAAAGAGTAAAAACATTCAGAGAGGAGGGTGAACTAATTTGGTTCTATGAGGCGTGCCCATGACAAAAATAAAAGCAGAGAAGAGGAAGATAAAGACGTACCTCCTTCAACTTGAACTAGACCTCGCTCTAAAAGGATGTGCACAGACCGTTCAGACAGAGTCGGGTTGGCAGCCATCAGCCTGAAAGAAATGAAAGGCTTTTGTAGAAAACCCTTGTACAAACAGCATAACTGGATGAGTGGATGTTCAGTATTCGTTGTAAAACAACATAAAATACAAAAGGTGCAACACCTCTCTACTGCATTTGCATAAGTGTAAACTCTTCTCTTCTTATCTTCCGTCATTTTTTCAAACTGAACCATCTGATCCATCCCTTGCCTCATCACTTTCAACATTTCTTTCTGCAAGAAAACAGACAGATGATGAGGTAAGCAATTCAAAGCTACTGACAAGAGTGGACTGTACAGCACAGCTCTTTGTGAATTATTATGGAGTAAGTGTAAGGCAATAATATCATGCTAAACACAGAGGACAAAATGGTGTCAGATTCAATTACACTGGTGACTAAAAGCATTTCTTAAATGTCACACAACCTGTATATTTTTTCCATTTACTCACAATCTAAAATTCATTACACAGCGATATGAAGTCTTTTACAGTGTACACTAGAGACGTTCTCTCCTAGCGGGAACTCCTGTAAAAGTGTGGTGTTTTTTCAACAATACATTTTAACTCTATAACTAAGCAACTTGTCTGTACCCACTTTTTAATTCCAGTATGGACCATATGACTTAGAATTATTTATTATTATATCATGTTTTTTTATACTTCTTTGCCGTATTTAACAAAAATAATGATTATATATTAAGCAACCTGGATACGTGTCATAAAATGAACATGAATGAGTGTGTTTTTTAAATATCTTCCAAGGTTTTTTTTCCCCAGGAAAATTAAGTGTTTTTGATGACTTTCAAGACCTGCAGGCTTTAGGTTTTTGTGACTGGTAGTTGTGCAGATAGTTTGATGTGAAATGTGAAATAAAAAGCATTAAAGTAAATGCTTGCTTCTATAGTAGGACTATAAAAATCTAAATTAACAATGAATTCTGTGGGAGGATTTATGAAATTGTTCTGAAGCCTGGTGTTAATAAATGTAATATTTCACAACTACAAAAGACATCGTATTTTTCTTCACCCTTAACTAAAACAAATGACAGCCCTGTAGTCTAGATTAGATTGTAGTAGATTTAATAACTGTTCATGTACCTTATCTGTAGGAAAGAATCCATATGAGTCCAGCAGTACGACAGCATCCACCATCTCAGGATACAGTGAACTGAACTGTGGAAGACACAATACGGAATAAACACCACAATACTCTCTACAGAGTCAGTATATCGTGTGAAAATCGTATCCTGTCATGGCCATGTCACTTACCATTCCAGCAACGTTGCCACCTAAAAAACAAAAAGAAAGAACGAAAGAGTACAAATAAATATAACATAACACAAACATTTTAATTGCTCTAATTCTGCCGTAAAGCTGCACTCACCCATACTGTGGCCTATGATGGAGAATTTGCTCCACTGCAGAGCTGTGGGAGTCATTTCACAGATCATCAAACAGAATTCATATCTCATCACAGAAAACAGAGGCTGTTTTTAGTTGAAAGACAACGTCACTACTGCGGTTTAACTGCAATACGAGCTGGGTGGTATTGTTTAAATATATCACAAATCAGTTTTTTTAATATATAGAAAGTCGTCCTGCAACATGTGGAACTCAAACTCACACACCGTCAACAACTCTGCGTACGTCCATCACATACGCCGGAAAAGAGTAGAAAACTCCAGGACTACGATGTGACGACAGACCGTGACCCGCCAGATCCACCGCCACATATCTGCACTCTGAGAGGAAGGATAGAGAGGAAAGCAAGAGTCTCACCAAGTGATTGTCACATTCAGCCGTGAGGTTCATAGCTGGGGATGGCTTTTAGAAGGCATCGTTGTTTACAACATGAGAAAGTTGGGTGGCAGTCGTTGGCAGTGAGAAGAGAACGCCACCACATTCTATTTATTTTACAAAACACTTCTTGGCAAACTACCTGGGTCTCTAACATGTCTTTTTAACTAGATCAATTTCACCCTGCACCAGGTCCCAAGACTATTTGGTCCTCGAAATCATCAAGTTAATACTGAGATTGGGGAACTGGCTCCTAAATACTATGCTCCACACAAGTGGAACAATCGCAGAAACTTGTAAAATTAGACTAATCCCTTTTAATCAATTTAAATCCCTTTTGATTGACATAGAGCAATCAGACTGGATGCATTATTTTTTTTTAATTGATGTTGTCCCTTATGTTGATGTCCTTGATCTGTTCGTTGTATAATTTGTTGATTTATACTGTAACTTTCGTGTGCTTTAATTGTTTTATATATACTGTAATCAGGGAGTCCTTGTAAAAGAGAGCTAGCTCTCTATTGCCTTCCTTTTTTAAATAAATGTTTTAATCAATCAACTAATCTCTTTAAGGAAATAATTACCTATATGAAACAAAAAAACATTTCAACATTTTCTAAAGCATTTTTGAGTGAGTTTACTTTAGCTGAACAAGGCAAAAACAAAACCTAGTCAACCAGCTGCAATTGTAATGTCTCGGTAAAGGGCAGTGGTAGTAATATCATCATCAAACATGCATGTAGGCCAGAAAAGGGTTCACAGACAGGCTGTATTCAAAACTATACTAGCAGTAAGTACTCATTTTGGCCAAAATGTAGCATGTAGTATGCAATGTGCAAAGACAAGCAAAATCTCCACTATGCCAAAAATACCCAGATGACGTACTGATTTGGAAAATATCTCCAGTATGCATCGAACCAGTCTACCTTGCCTACGTCCCACAATGCAAAGCGCTGGAATGGTCACAACCGCTGTGCTTACCTCCACTTTCCAAAACCGGCTAAGCCTGGCCTAGCATACATACTGTGTTCGCCTATACTACGTAGAGTGTAGTAGGTGCCGTTTCAAATACAGCCACACACTGAGGCAACACTATACACCTGCATGAGCTGAGTAGTCTTGTGAAAGTAGAAAGTAGTGTTGAATAAATCAAGCTCAATTACCAGGACAGTTTTGGTAATGGGGTGTAAAGTTTCTTGCTGTCTTTATGTGTGCATAAATGTTATTTGAGTATACAGTATATAGCTGAGAAGCAGGCAGGAAATGTGGTAGCCCTGAGGCCACCCTCCCTACAGTACCAGAGAGCTTCTTATTGTGAGGCAACAGTGTTAACCAACCAACACGCCTCCCCGGCATACTGATCTGCAAAAGTACACACTTTCGTGTAATAAGCAAAACACCACAAACGTGTGTGCACTGAATAGTTTTTGTAAAAGCAGAAGAGACATGGAAAATGACAGCCCCCGTTCAGAAAATAATTTCCCAAAAAGTATACCTAGTAGCTTCCGTTTTAACACTGTGAGTGGCAGCAGGAATTGATTGACAGGTGATATTATATATAATACGTGTACATATACATTAGTTAAAAGAGAGAAAGTGAAGATTGTTGAGTTTTCAGTTTAAATGACAGTGGATGAGAGTGTAACAGTATCTTATTAATTCATGTTTAAAGCGTTTAAAGAGTTTTCTGGGTCAGATTTTTAGATTAGACTGGGGTGTTGTTACATTTCACATAAACAATTACCTTTGGGTAGAAGGGGAATGAGACTGTTGAATGTGCCACAGTTGTCAGCCCAGCCGTGCAGGCACAGCACGGGACGACCGTGATTGGGACCCCAGACTTTCCCTCTGAGCTCTCCCCATGGGACCGGGACACAGAGCTCTGAAACTGGGACACAGCATACGGTTAATGATACTCATGAATGGCTGTGACCTGTAACCAGATACTGTAAACTCACTCTTTCAAAAAGAAAATGTTTCTGTGCCCAATGTAACTTGCCGGTGGAATAGCTTTGTGAGCAATTTTTGGTTTTAAGAGTTTATTTTGCTTATCGCTGAAACAATTAGCTGATTAAACAATTAGTCAACATACAGAGAGTAATCATAAACATTTTTTATAATTAAGTTATTATTTAGTCATCAAGATTAGCTGCTTTTCTCTGTATCATGATGGTTATATATGAAATGGTCTAAGCTCTGAGAAATAGAGATAGGCGTAAGTATTTACTTGCTACTAACCCTGTCAAATTTGAAAATATGACTCTGGGGTGCCCAAATTAGTGCTGCAACTATCAATTATTTTCATGATTGATTAATCTGTCGATTATATATTTAAAAAAAAGTCCTGGGAGCAGAAGATGACATCCTTAAATTGCTTGTTTAGTTTGACCAACAGTCCAAAACCCAAAGACATTCAATTTACAAAGGTATATCACAGGAAAATGCAGCAGATCCTCCTTAAGCTGAAACCAACAGATGTTTGGCGTTTTTGCTTCAGGAATGACTTAAGCGACATATACATTAATCGACTATCAAGATTGTTGAGTAATTTTCTGCAGAACCCAACACAAATAACACAAATGGAGACTTTTGCCTTTTAGTCAATCCGACTATTCAGCAAGCAAAGTACTAGGCTACCTTTCCCAGTATACCACACTGCACATAGCGGTACATACTGTACATATCTGTCTATATGGTTCATACAGAATATCCATATTTATTCTGTTTTTCTTATAATATATTCTGCTAATACACTGCATATATCTATATTTTTCTTACTACTATTATAATGTCACTGCTACTACATTGCACATATCTGTACATGTTGTTCATACACTGTTCATATTTCATAGCCATATTTATTCTGCAACTATTTGTCGTGCCTATGCACCACCTGTCTATATTTGAATATCACATTGCACTTTTCTGCTTTTTTGCACTTCTGGTTGGACGCATTTCGTTGTCTTTGTACTCTGCGCAATGACAATAAAGTTGAATCTAATCTAATCTAATACCTCTATACCTTATATATGTCAATGCTCTATACCTGCATTTTTAAGTTAGATAAATGCAACGTTAAACACTGATGCTATTTCTCATCCTAATTATAAGAAATCTATGAAAACAGAAAGTCTTTTTACCACATGTAATTGTCTGTATCCATCTCTTCCCATTGGCTGTGTTCACTGTGTCCTGTATCATTGTTGTGTTCAATAAAGAGCATTAATAAAAGGTAACGTTAGCCTACTGGACCAAGGTGAGGTTAATTTTAACTTAAATTGCCCCAGTCTGCAGCTCCTGTTCCACTGGTATGCAGTTAAACACGATTCATTCCACTTTTATCTTTTCTGTCATGGTTTTAAAAACAGGTTATATAGGCCTAAGACTAAAGTTATGTGTTTAAGTTACATCGTTAGTTACCTGCGTGTTTCATTGCACTGGACTGCAGGTGTCTGACGCTTTTCAAAGCCTGCAACATACTGGAGACAACCGAGGCTATATTAAAACCTATACACGTAAAAAAATATCTTAAAACGTCGAACTTAAATATGGACGTTATCAACGTTTTCAGACTTTGAAAGTCACTCCCGGTTTTCCGGGTCTTGAAAGACCACGTGACGCGAGCGGAAGATGCTATTGGATAAACGGACATGTGGATCTACAGTCTGGACCAATCATCGTTAAGAAGAGGAGGACTCACCTTCAACAAGATAACTTACAGTCTATGAAGACAACCAACAGAATCGTTTTTACTAAAACGGTCAGTTAAAGCTGGGATAGGCCTTTTATTTTTGAAATTCCATTATAACCTTTGCAATCCTATCCGTGACAGAAGACTAAGATAAATATAAGAAAATCCTTTATTAGTCACACAGCCGGGAAATTTGCATCCTTTCAACAACTCAAAAAGGGAACACAGACTTGTCAAAAAGAGTCTAAAAGAGCCAATAATTGCAAAAAAAACAAACATGTTAATATTAGCAAATCATTCCAGAGATGGAGAGAAAATGTTGCTTATAGTTTAACCTTTTCTCTCTTTTCGTTATCCAATCTATTGACATTTTGTTTTATTCATGAACATGAACAGTATGTATTACAGTATGTCTTCTCAAAGTGCTTTACAGGCCCACAAGTTTGCAAAGAAAATAGGACGGTAATTCTCATAGAATTGCTGCTACCTGTATATAACAGCATTTGGATCACAATTGGGATGATTGAAATCATTGACTATATATGTTTACATGCACACCTACTGTATATTCCACTATTACTCAGAATATGACAATATTCCGAATTTGATTCAGGTCATGTAAACAGCATATTCTGTTTGGATATTCCGAATAAGGCCTTTTTCCGAATATGGCATATTCCAGTATTATTTGGGTTTTAGGCTATGTTTAGACGGAAACGATCTGAAGAGAAAACGCAAAAGTGGCGTTGCGTTCTCACTTTTTATTCCACGTTTAGACGAGAGTTTGGGGGGGGGCAATCTGCGTGCATATGGTGACGCAAAAGTGTGTGAAATTCGATGTATTATGCACGCCAGGCAGTTAGGTGGCACTGCCACACAACACCACCAAGTCAGCGCACCTGCGTAGAACCTTCCTAGGTTGCCGCTAGGGTGCCTCTAGATTTCTAGGCTATCTAAGGCCCTTAGATAGCCTAGAAATCTAGAGGCACCCTAGCGGCAGCAAATGTAATTTGCAGCCAGGGTCAGTCTAGCAACTCTCCGTTGGCTTGCGAGCTGGAAAATCAAAATTCTGGTCAGGCCAATCACATCGTGTATAGAGTCGGTGGGCGGGCTTAACATAAGGACGGCAAAGTTGCGACAGTTCCGTGTGAATTCCCTGCTACTTGAAAACAAAGAAGATGGCTGCTGCTGCTGGCGAACAGCAGTCTTTCGAATCGGCTTTGGCCGCGACTCTGGAGACTTGGAGTTAAGCACTGAAGTCATTTTAAAAAAAGGAAGATGTGTTCGGAGTTTTGCCGACCGAATACGGCAAAAGTTTAATCTATCAACTAGCGTTGCTCTGGTTGGCTATTGCGTGCAGAGGAAAAAACAACCGTTTATCCCGCCCCTCGGTTTGAGCCCTGCCAATGGTGAGTTCCCAGACCCAACATCTTGATGTGGGTCTGGCTTGTCAGGCTAGGTTTTAGAGGCATTCTTTGGACATGTATACGGCGCTTTAGGAATATGCGTCTCAATCGGGGTTTTAACCGCAGTTTACGGCCTCTTGCCTATTTACGGCTTACGGTCAGCTCTGTGCGTTGCTATGGTTGCTGTACAAAAAAAACAACCAGCCAACAGTTTGCAAGGCTGCAGACCCAATAAAAAGGAGAAACACAACTACTTTTAAATATTATCAAAGACTTGGATATCAACAGGTTTTTGGATATGCACAAATATCGCTACGCCAACCTTTTCAAGAAGCTGGTTAAAGGAATGAAAGAGGGACGCTGTGTTTGCACGGTCCAACAAGTCCGCCACCGCTGGTAAACTTTGAAAAAATCTTATTTTGCACGGCTAGATAAACAGGAATATTAGTGGAATACTGACTTTCATTAGCCATGTAAACAGCTTAATCAGACTTTTTCGGAATAAGGACAAAAAACGTAATATTATGTGCATGAAAACATAGTCAATGACTAGTAGGCTATTCATACAGGATACTGTATGAAACACGTGCATATGCCCGTGCTCGTCTAGGGGGCGGTGCTTAGGACAGAGAGGGAGCTGCAGGAAGAGGGCTCTATTTTCAAATTTGGCCAATTGTTTGGCCTTTTTCCAGAAAACTGCCAACCCTAGCTTTAAGTGTTCACAGTTCATCAACTGACATACCCAAACACTGTAAAATAATAATATACTGTGAACAAAAATAGAAAATAAAGTTTCAGGACAGGGAATTAGAATATTGTTAAACAAAAATACAGTAAACAAAAAGAGTGCAGGAAACTGTCACACACACACACACACACACACACACACACACACACACACACACACACACACAAACACACATGCACACAAACTTAAAAAACATTTGAACAATTCAAACACAGCAATGTCACCACCAGAGACGTTGTTTACGTGGAATCAAAAGTTTCCAGATTAAGTTTAGAGATGTGTGTGAACATTTGAGGAGACGTGCAGTTGGAGAGGTAGACAAATGGGAGGGCTGGAATAATCTGGTGACAGGACGGAGAGAGGGAGTATAAAAGTTCAGCTTTGAGGGGGGGGTGAAGTCAGGCCAAGAAGAATTTGGTTTAATTACACAGGATATTTTACTACAGGTAGGTACTGTCATTTTTAATTGTTTTATAATTAAATCTTAGAATAATTCACATTTACTAATAAAATGTGTCATTTGGACGATACCATATATATATATATATATATATATATATATATATATATATATATATATATATATATATATATATATATATATATATATAATGGTTTAGTTAAAGCAAAATGTAATAATAATTCTCATTCGGTGCTCAGGATTTCAGAAAAATACGCTACTCTACTTAGTTATTTATCATGGTGGAGAATGTTTTTATACATAACGTTATAAGAAATAAAGCAGTTTTAGGTGACAAGGTCATCAAATTAAAATAAAATCCAGATAACTGTCCTTGAAGAAAAAAAAAGCTTTTTATTACCATGTGACATCTTTTAGAGCATCAAAACCAACAGTTTGTCTAATTTCACTTCACATGAATTATGAAGGGCTACGAAGGTTACTTTACAGACTCAGCGAGGGCAGCTGAGGTAATGTATCTGCCTCCTGCACTTGAATACAGTGGCTCTTGGCTGCTGGCCATCAAATCAAACAGGACAACAACAAGTGTATAACTTGATGTGATCCAGGAACTTAGTTTATCTCTGATTGTTCTTTTCTTTTCGTCTGTTTTTATTCCTCAAATCAGTGTTTGTGTAACCTGTTGCTCCATCTCCTCGGATCATGGCTGACTTTGACATGGTGCTGAAGTATTGGGGTCCAGTCGAGGCAGACTACACTGGCAATGGGGGCCTGGTTTTGACCCGGTTAGTGGCTCTGACAAGTTAAGATTACTCTTTCCTATAGGTCAGGGCATGCCAGTGTCCTCAGTGGTGTCTATGGCCCTGGTGTGTGTGTGTGTGTCATCTCGGGTGAATCCTCACATTTTCTATTCTTCACAGTTTATTCACAGAGCACCCAGACACTCAGAAGCTGTTCCCCAAGTTTGCCGGCATCGCCCAGAGTGACCTGGCTGGTAACGCAGCTGTTTCTGCCCATGGAGCCACAGTGCTGAAGAAACTGGGTGAGCTGCTGAGGGCCAAAGGCAACCACACTGCCATCCTCAAACCTCTAGCCAACAGCCACGCCACCAAGCACAAGATCCCCATTAATAACTTCAAGGTGAGGCTGATGTAAAGAATGTTTTAATGGGTAGTCCATCATGGTTTGAGCCTTCCTCCCATAGTCGTTAAAGGTGCATCCCATTTTTTTGTGTCCTCCAAGCTGGTTTTAAAGCCGCTTGTGTGACTTTCTCTGTATTTTCTTTTCAGCTGATTACAGAGGTTGTTATTAAGGTCATGGTGGAGAAGGCAGGACTCGATGCCGCCGGGCAGCAAGCTCTGAGGAATGTAATGGCTGTTGTCATTGCTGACATTGACGCCGATTACAAAGAGCTGGGCTTCACCGGCTGAAGGTTAAAGTCTTGCCAAGAAAATATACATGCAAGATTTAAAAAAATGAAATGGTTTGATCTTCTGAAAACACATATATACTAATTTGCAATCCAAGGAAATTACATTACAGCACTACTATAAATCACAGCCTCAAATATTGCTATAGATTTAAAGATCATAGGAAACATAATGTATCTTTAATTGCAGAATTATTGTGTTATTTGTTGTATTGTGTGTGGTCCAGTATTACTAATAAATAAACATGTTTTTATTTCTGTTAAATGAGATTGATCTCATCCAAGATTCCTGACTAACAACAAACTGTAAAACCTTTGTCAAATATTACCAATAAAATGATGTTGCTGTACTCTGCTCATTATTCTTTAAGTCACATTTCCAAGTGTTATTCCTTTCCTGAATATTTTTTATTAGTCACCTCCTGTGTCCTTGATGCAAACGGTAATAGAGTTGTAAATCAGTTTTTTTCCAAACTTATTAGTTCCAAACGTATTGCTACTCATCATAAATAGTAGATAAATTATGTCTTTGTGAAAAACATGTTGTCTGAAACACAATCCAGCAACTGGCAGTCCAGATAGGAATCAGGCCAAGTCTAAAACACTTAACATCCATTTCTGGACAAGTGTGCAGGCACAAAGGCACGCAGGCACACCAGACCGGCATGCAGGCATGCGGGCACACACACACACACAAACTTCAAAAACACCTGAACACAGCAATGTCACCAAAGATCCTCAAGCACAGTGTTATCTTTCAGTTCATAGTCACTTGATCAAATGTGGACATGACCCCTCACTGCTGCATGTGTCCCTTGATTAAACTCTGCCTCTCAGCTTTTTGGTGAAATTACATGAAGCCATTCAATGTGAGGTTATTTTATACTTGTAACCCCTGAAAACAAAGCAGTGTCAACTTGCAACCCCTCGTCAGATGGGAAGTTGAGTCTGTTAGTTTTGAGAAATAAGTCAGTGAAATGTCAGACAATATTGCAAAAGCCCATCACAATTTATAAATTAGCATGCTGATGCTGAAAGCACCGCTTTTCTTTTGGTTGACAGATCAAGTATTTCTATTTGTAATGGAATGTGCAAAAGATATGGTCATTTATCATTGACATTCATATCCCACTGACCCCCTCTTGTCCTTCCAGTTTCTGACTTCATGTGATAACAATGTTTGCCATGATGATTACCTAACTATTAATGGTCTTTAAATGCGTGCGTGTGTTAGTGCATGCATGCAGACGTGACACCAGGCACACTGCCTCTCGGATACACACCTCTGCCTCCTTTGCTCCTCCACCCTCTGACGTCTGACCAACTGTTAAGTGAACAGAGGTCAAACATTTACATTCAACAGGACAGAGGACTCAGGTCAAATCTCAGACAAACAGGACATTATTTTTCTATTAAATGAGTAAGTTAAATGACTGGTATCACATGCATTCAGTTTTTTTTTTAAACCTAGAAAGTGATATTTTAATAATATTCTTTTGTATCATAAACCTTTAGATTCTTTACCTTGGTTCTCCACTGGTGCTACAGTTAAGAGCGGGGCTGGGCAATATAGTTTAAATCAATATTCTATCATTACAGTTTTTATTGCTTTGGTACTATTATCTCAAGTAGATGGTAAAACCTCACAACTCTTATTACAAAACTCAAACTCAAAGCAGATCATTAAAATGATTTAAAAAAAATTCAAACATGTAATCACATGTTCAATTGAATAAGTACAACACACAGACCACACCTAATCAGTGTGGCATCAAAGACAATATCTTTCATATGAAGTAATTGTCTTTACTTCTTGCTCTCAATACTTTTGATATGCTGCTCTGCTGATTTGCATAAATACTCACTAACTGTTCTTAATGAATAATCAATGAACCATTTGGTAAACCTAGGGGTTTGTACTGGCAATTTCCTTCAACATGGAGCAGGATAACATTATGTTGTGTTGTGTTATGTTGTGTTTTGGTGATTAAACCATATGTTCTCATGACATTTCACATAAAACTTACTACTACCGTATTTTGAATCAATGGCTGTGTGGTGAGAGATGTTTACAATCCAAATGAATTCACAATGGCAATTTTAGAATGAAAGACTGGCTATTTTAAAAGTGGGATGAGTTTGGAGTTTTGTACTTAGAGTTATGAAATTGTACCACAAAGTTGCGATTATAGTACCAAAGCGATAAAAAAACTATTATCATCATCTTCATCACTATTTTGCAATGTCCATACATCACAATATAGATATATAAAACATCACGCATTAAGATAATCAAACTGACTTTAAGCCAACTTAAAATGTCTGTACATTCAACTGATGTTAAGTCTCATAACATGAGACCATATTATTAAAATAATTAAACAAAAAATGTAAATAGTTGTTTTCATTAATTAGTTGTTTTCATTAATTATAGTTTTCATGTTGTCATATTCATTAATTTATTTCATTAAAAGTATTCATTCATCCAATAGTACATTAAAATACATTGTAAATTTAAAATTCCAAAAGTATAATTTTCTTCGATTCAAAAGTTTCAGTATAACCAAGCCAAATGATCAGTCCTGCTTTTATTGATCATAGACATCTTTAATGTCCTTGTATTGACGCTCAGTTGTCTGTGAACCATAAACAAATACACAGTATGTACATAAAAAGCCTAATTTACTGTATTGCAATTATATACACTATGCAATACAGAAGTATTCTGCTCCTTTGAAAGAAGCTGTGCAGTGTCATGTTCTTATTGGCCCTAATTTACAAACATACTACAACGAGATATGTGTTGATAGTGCGGTATCACAGTAGAATGTAAAGGCCCTGCACACCCACGCAGGTGTTCTCAATCTGGCTGATTAGACCTCTGTTCAGGCTGAAGGTAAGCGGCGCTATGATGGAAATGACATCATGTCAGTGAGGGAAATGTCAATCAAGACTGTAAGCGCCCACGCAGTCCAGAGAAGAGATCGAATCAGCCAAACATAATTAAAATCACCTGTGGGTGTGCTAATTGATACATTAATACACAAAAATGGACATTTATTGTAGCTATAGGCCAGTCCTTTAAGCCTGAGACACACCAAGCCGATAATCGGCCGTCGGACAGTCTGGCGAGGTCAGTGACTCGAGTCTGTTCGGTGTGTTCTGTGCCGTCGTCCGTCCGAGGGGCCATTGGCCTTCATTATGGCCGATTTTACATGATGAATCGGAAGGCGGGCACTGCCGGCAGTCGGACTCAAATGACCCATCTGATTGGTGGAGTGCTAACCCGGAAACAAGGAGCGGGATGAGCGTGACTAGAGTCTCTCAAAATCGGACGAAAATCTTTTAAACTGACCTTTGTCGATCTGAAATGAAGACAGATTGAGCAACTGCATGGCCTATTTCTCGCTTTAACCCTTGTGTTGTCCTTCGGGTCCCAGTGACCCGAAGGACAACACAAGGATTATGTACTTCCGTTTACTTTGTTGAGAATTGCTCTCTAAACAAGGGTTAATACAGCACCTTAGTTCTTGTTTGTACAGCATTTTGGTCAGCTTAAACTGTGTTTAAATGTATTCTAGAAATAAACTTTACTTACTTACTTTACAAGAAACAGGGTTTAGAGAGCAATTCTCAACAAAGTAAAGGGAAGTACATAATCCTTGTGTTGACAACACAAGGGTTAAATGTTTCCAGAAACACGTTTCGGTGAACTATTTTAGTACAATATGAGATCGTATTCTGAACGAGCCGTCATGACAGTCTGGCTTTGAATTTCCAAGGAAACCAGACCCACGTGACGCGTTCGTCCAATCAGCTGCCGGTTTAAATTTTTGGGCGACAATACAGATTAGCGCCGCCTGCTGTTATGGAGACGTATTAGGTCTCGTCGCTTTGGTGTGTTCCGAGCATAGACTATGGTTCCAAGGCACTTTTTTGACCAACTCGGGGAGACTGATCAGTCGAACTGCCTTTTCTGCCGAGGGTCAGCCGTCTGGTTGGTGTGTCACGACCTTTAGATGTTAAAAGTTACAGTTCAAAAGGTGACTGTATTGGTTAAAATACTTTACGTCAAACTGTCAAAAACTGAACACAGTTATTGTGATCTTTGCTGCGGAGAGGCCTTTTGACTCGCCATTAAAAGCCCGGTTGTAAGTTAAGTGTCCCAGTAAACCATGACAGTGTGCCAACATGCACAATACCACGACCCTGAAAATGAAGGCGCTACTTTTATTTTATTATTTACACCCAATTTCCTACTGTTACATGTCAAAATGTCTTCTATGTTCTTCACAGATCAGAAGGAAGAATTGTTCATGAACTAGGTGAGTTACAATATATTTATGTTCTCTAGTTCTAGCACAAGAAATAACATTTCAAATCTTCAGTTACCAGTTCTGATGATCTGCTTTTAGAGAAAACTGCAGGGAGAAGAAAAGAAACTGCAGCAGCTAGAAGCCAAAGCGCAAACATGTAATGTAAAATGAATAGAGGAAATAGCATGCTATTGTGTTATCAAATTGGAAAGTGCAGTCACAATAGACTACAAATAAATATACACACAAAAAAGTCAGACAAGACATGTCTCCAGAGAAAACGGCCACAGGAACTAATCAAAGCTCGGCTGGTCGATGTCTGGGGGCACAGTGCAGCGAGTCAGGTTGGACAGGTAGAGAGCGGTAGCCATGGGAACAAGGCCGGCCGCCACCTTCAGGATGGTCAGCAGCCTCTCTGTAGCATTGGTCACACCATCTGGTGTCTGGAGGGGAAGAACATCACACAAGACTGCTTTTAAAGAAACAGCAACAACGGCACAGAGACCACTGACCTCAGAAATATGCAGCTATATAATCTACGTGCGAAAATAGTTTACCCAGGGTTCAACAAGTTCAATTTGAGACATTTTTAATAGCACATAGAATGTAATGTAATACCTTGTGGCCGGTTTCATGATTATACATACCATTATTTTAATAATCCAATAATCTTTTTAGTGATTTTTAAGGAGAAAATATGCTCTGATAAAACAAGAAATTTGAAAATGTATTTAGACAAAACAATCAAAAAACTAATCTGCAGATTAATTGATAATGAAGATAATGCTTAGTTGCAGCCCTTACACCTAACATTTCCTTCTAAAGACTTTGTTGTTGTTGAGGAAACTAAATTTATCGCTTTTTATGACTTTTTTAAACCTGCAGATAGCCCATTTTCACTGTGGCCATCAATAGCAATAATCTATGCTATGTCTTGCTCTCATGCTACACATAAATTTGTCTCTGAAATGATGTCTTTAAACCATTCTCAATGTTTGTGACAAAGGTCGATACAAACCTGATCCTCTGCAAACAGCAAGGGGCAGTGGAGTGATGCCGCCAGCTTTCTGACAGCGTCCAGGCGCTCTGTGGGGACCGAAGCGTTACGAGCTACAAGAGACAGATCCATAAGAGGGCAGTTAGTCAGAGAGAGACACAGAAAGGCTGAACTAAAAGGTGGTCATTTTCCAACAATAAAAGGAAGGGATGAGGTAAATAAATAGTGAATAGTGAAGTATCCATCATAGAGAATGCATGCTCCAGTTCATCTCTTTTGCTCCTGTTTTGTCCTCCTTCATGTGATTCAAGGAGTTGAGGAGAGCAAACAAATACTTAAAGAACTGAACCCCTTGCCATACCATTAGTGACCATGAAGCAGACTTTTCCAAGGAAATATCCAGGGTCCAAATATTTCAGGGAAGCTTCTGCTGACTGGAAACTATGACGAAACAAAATAATACACGTCACACAATTAACTATTAAATCATATATTTTAACAATCTATTCATATTTGGAGAGCACAGTCATTAGTACCGATATAATGTAAAATACATAGACCAAACCACGCTGGGGAAATTTAAAGCCCCTTTCTACATAATGATAGAACAATATCATAATTAATTCTAGTGTAAAAGTGAGTGTTGGCATCACAGTTCTACTAAACAAAAGCAGCGGATGCCATGCTATTGAGTTCAGATTTCTCTAATAATTACATATCAAATGTATACTATGTTTGTGTGGTTTAAGAGATATAA
The DNA here is from genome assembly GCF_010015445.1 of Perca fluviatilis. Taxonomy (NCBI): domain Eukaryota; kingdom Metazoa; phylum Chordata; class Actinopteri; order Perciformes; family Percidae; genus Perca; species Perca fluviatilis. The sequence goes on along the minus strand of NC_053112.1, from coordinate 24,452,457 downwards.
AAATAGTTCTTGGTGCAAAAAAAAAACAAAGGGTTAGGACATACAAGTAGAAGTTAATGAGATTCATTCAGGCAAACTAAAACTACGAGAGTAGATATTTAACCTGAGTGATCAGGTGAGGAGATTAAAATATAAATAGGTGAGGATTTGAAAGTTACCTGAGCTCTGAGGTCAGGTTGATGATAAACACCACCAGGTCTATCCTCGGACGACTCTCCTCATTCTCCATGGGCAGAGGCAGACTCTTAGCTAGTCTCCTGATAGGTACAATAAACATGCTTGTTGTCAGGCTGAATGTGGTCCACTTATGTGTGGCAAACAGAGGTGGTAATTCTGTGTCACACACATCACATGGGATGGATGGTACACATGGGAAAGATTCCCATATTTATGACTTGCATGTCTTCATGTCATCAGACAACTCGAGATGGTTGTATGAGGGTTCAAAATACTATGCATGCACTAACATGTATTATTAAAACGTATTTTTAAGTGCCAAGTCGGATATCGGAGCTTTCAGAAGAAGCTGAGTTTCCCAGTTGTAATTACGACTTGATGTGAATATTATTTACCTGTCGAAAACTGGTAATTAAGATGCCTCTCATGTACAATACAAAAAGCACAATTGTCTTGAGCTGAACCCTCAATTGTTAGTAAATAAATTGGTATAGTTGCATGGTTAAACATTTATACAAAATGAATAACTAACCAGTCGTAGTTCCAATAGCGAAAAGCAGATGGTGTTTCCATGTGTGTGCTTAATGACCATGTCCTGTAACAGACAGCTGGCCTCAGCAGTTTATAAGGACGGAACAGTACTCACACATTCACAGTGACGGCGGTCTCCTCCACCAGAGCGTCTGCTAAACTCTGCTGAAACTGCTCCTCACTCTCCACCAGCTGGGGGAACAACACTCCAAGTCAGCACAAAACTGGATCACAACACTTTGCACTATAACACACTGCTTTAAAATATATATATATATATATATATATATATATATATATATATATATATATATATATATATATATATATATATAAGAATACTCTTAACTCCATATCAAGATGTATTAAATCTGTTACATTGTGTTATTGTAATTCACCACAGTTTTGAAAATATAACGTTTATTCTCAATATACTTGGAGTCTGAGAATATATTTCTACAATACATTATATAACATCACTCAAATAAAATATATACTGCTCTTCTTTAAAGCACATCATATCATTAGGGCAGTGGTTACCAACCTTTTCAGCATTTGGCCCTTATTTGTTCTGAAGATATTAAACTATGCATTATTTCACAATAAAAGCTACATTTAGATAAAAGAAAGAAAAACATATAATTGTACTGTATGTAGCAGAAATATGGTTCTTCTTTTTTTTCTACTTAAAAATCATATTCCCATCCAGATTTATCTTGTGCACCATTGTAGGGGCCCTGACCCCAAGGTTGGGAACACTAACTTTTTCAGTCAAGGACCCCTAAACTGACACAATTAGACCAGGACCCCCATTTGATAAGATTTTGTCCCAGGGTCCTTCATCTGATAGGATTTTTGCTTTTAGATGTTTGTTTTGACTGAAACCCATGGCCAAAATAGTCATATATTCTGCCGTTGTGTTACTTATGGATGGATTTATAGTGAAAATAAATGATTCCCCCTTATGCTGGGGACCCCCTGGAACCCCCTCAAGGACCCGCCTGGGGTCCCCGGACCCTACTTTGGAAACCACTGTATTAGGGATTATGCGATTGTTTTCGTTATGCTTTTGTTTTTAAATTTTGAACAGCGGTTATGTCAGGGAGAGCTCAATGCAAAAACAAACAAAGTGTTTTAAACGTGGGTACATCATTAAGTCAGATAGGATATAAAATAGACTATGTAGATATGTTTTGTTTAGATAAATGTAACGTTAGGTCTTTATGCCGGGTACGTTAGAGTATCCAGAACAGACAAAAATGTGCAACTGGGTAAATACCATAGTAAATGCCTTTTTATAATACATCCATAATGTTATCTGTACTCTGATGATGACGACCGAGGTAGCTTACCGTTACCTCACTCTAAAACACTTTATTCTCCTGTTGGTTCATTCTGAGAGTTGAAGCAATGAAAAAACAAACTCACCAATATGTTCGCTGTGCACAAACCAGGCAGCTTACTAAACGGCTTCAGCAGCGACATCCTGATGTTAACACTTCAAACAATTCCCGTTTCGTAAAATATAGTAAACAAACCCACCCAATGTCTGGTCATTTCGGGCAGATATTTAGCAAACACAGTTCAGAATTTCAGGCGATCGTTTCATGTTCACTCGCGCTTTTTTTCCCAAACGTGCGTCTAACGTCATGACGTTTTCCCTACATCGGCAACTGACGTTATGACGTTTTCCCTACATTGGCAGTCGTTTTCTGCCACCTACAGGCTGCTTGGTGCTTGCAGTCATAGACTGTTAATATACAGTCTGACTGCAGTTAACTCCTCACGATGTATCGTGCAGATTGTACTTTTGGAGCAACATGTTGTATCATTAATCCAAGTCTTGAATGCAGCTGGTCTTCCTGAGGAACTTGTTTATAATTTCTTATCTTTTTTTTGTGTTACCCTATACTTCTGCTCCACTAAATTTTGGAGGTAAATGTTGTACTTTTTATTTCACATTTATTTTGACAGCTTTAATTACTAGCTACTTTGCAGACTCATGTTATCAATGCAAAACATAATCGACTAATGCATTATGATTTCTACCGTTAAAATGATCCCCACCTTACATTAAAGTGATGCTTACACAATTATAATCCTGATATATATTAGTACTTTTACTACTACCTACTGCACAGGTAGGTGCACAAATCATCCCGAGCCATGAACCTACAATAACATCCATTACCGGTCTTATAGGGACTATTTTTTGTAAAACTGAATGACAACTTAAAATATATTTAAGTATTTTTTTAGTACTGACAAATGAAAGGACCTAAAAGCTAAAAAACAAATCGAATTGTTTAAAAAAATATATTTTTCTGTTGAGTTAGACATCAATAAAGCAAAGAGGCTACGGTACAAGGTCTTCAACCCCAAGACTGGAAGTTAAAGAGAAATTTGTATAAACACATTGTATTTGAATAGAAGCAGACCATTTTATTCACTTAATGGTGGCACAGCAAAGTAGATTCCCCCAGTACATCCAGGTTGTATCACAGCAAACAGGACACAAGTCCCTGGACCTTTAAGTGTCAGTATGTAAATATGCACATCATCTATATGCATTCACATGTCAGAAACTGAGTGGAAATATTTGGATGACTTCTTTCAGGGGGACAAGTGAGTTTATTTTCTAAGTATGAGCTCATCACTGCGTCCTGAATTAAAAGGCAGGCTCGGGGATGTGTATTGAATTGTCCAAATGACATTGTTACGGCTTGAAGGAAGCAAATAAAACAAGCATCAGAAGTGCCATCAGTCATTCACAGCTCATTTCAAAACATTGCTGCAAGAGATGCCACATTAATGAGTCCAACCTGTGTAAATCAATCCACAGCTACTGAAACGGATTGATTCCTAATGGAACAGGAAAAACAGTAACAACACTGAAGGTCCAACCAATGATAAAAAAAATAACAGCACTTCATGTGAGTAAAATAAAAACTGGAACCAAAAGTAGGACTGATGTTTCTTCACTCACTCACTCGCTGTCTAAATAACTGTACATAAGATCGACAAGATGGCATAAAAAATGACTGTACTGGTTCCAGGTCACACTAGCCTCCTAATTCAGTCTTATAAAAGTTGGTTTTGCATGTTTACTTGACTGCCACCACTGAAGTTGTTCCCTCATCCCCATGTTAAGTTTCCACCATCCACCTGCTAATGTACATGTCCCACTTTTAACATGAACACACATACAAAGCAGAACACACTCGCACCAACACACACTTAACTCTCCATGCTCCTTTTAGTAATTACTATATCCAAATCAAAGACTTTGGAAGCTTCCGCTTCTGTTCATATCTCCCCAGACTCTCGCTCCTCGGAGCTGGAGCGTCGGTCCCGCTCGAACGATAGGGATCTCTCTCGTTCCCTGCTCCTGGCTGTGTCTGTGGAGGGGAACTTCTCCCTGTCCTCCCAGTCTCTGCACGCCGCCCTTTCCTCACGCCAACCCTCTCCTACTGCGGCACCATCTCCACACCTCTCCTGGGACGGCGAGGGCTCCTTGTCGCGAGTGTGAGATGATCGGTCTCTGGAAGACCTGAGAAAAAAATTAGCAGCCACAAATTGATGATCATCATCATCATCATGAAAAGTACACCTCCAGCACAAGATTGAGGACTTGATGTCCTTAATTTGAGTTTGACTTTTCTTTCTTTTTTTTTTTTTTAAAAAAAGGGACAGAAAGCCAAGTTACTGTCCAAAAGTCTTGCATTGCCAGACCTATATCCAGAGCACAGTGTCAGTGTCAGTGTCAGTGCTGGAGAGAAGTCTGGCTGCTCAAGTTAACATTCTGGTATCGCAGAAAGAACATCTGTTTGTTGTATTTCTTTAAACTAATCACAATCGTCTTTGGGGACGCTAAACACCGGACGCAGCGACGGCGACCTTGCAAAATAGATAGTGGAGGAGAATGCCGGCTGAAATAGGGAGCCAATGGCAGGCTTTATACCAAAAATCTACATCAGGTGAGTCAGGCTATTGTCCACATGTAGAAAGATGGTTCTCAATTAATCAAGAGCTATGATTATTTTAACTATTGATTAATCTGTCAAATATTTTCATGATTTGTTTATTATTTTTACTCTAATAATAAATGATAGAAAATTGTAGAAAGAATCTTTTTTTTTTTTTTTAAGATTATTTTTTCTTTATTATATAGTGACAGTAGATATACAGGAAAGGGGGAGAGAGATGGGGGATGACACAGAGCAAAAAAAATGCAACAATTTCTAACAGCAAATCAAACAACCAAATCTAAAACTCAAAGATATTGAATTTCCAATGATTTAATTATAAATGATATATGCAGTGAAAAGCCACAAATTGTCACATTTGAATGGCTGGAACCAGTGACTGTTGAAATGACCTTAAGGATTTATCAATTATCTAAAGAGCTGTTGATGTTCCAACAATCAACTAACTGCTTAATGGATTAATTGCTTCTCCAGCAATAAATTAATTTATAAGCACCTGAATAGAGTCCTGCTTGAAGGTGATCACATTTTGCTTTGCATGTTAGGTGAATCTCTCAACAAATGGACAAATTAACATTAACATTAGTTAACCCTGCTGTGAACACATAGGTTGTTATGTAATCACTGGTTACGTCATGTGAAATGTTAGTAGTTAAATTTAATGTTATTTAAGCAGGTCCGATCTAGGACTGCATGATTAATCTAATCACAACGTCACGCTGTGCGATTACATAACTGCAAAAATTGTGCGACTGGAGTAAACTAAAAAGTGTGCTGTGTGAGTGACACTCTGTGTGCCCTGCAGTCTCCACATTGTAAACACCCTTCACTTTACCGACAGTATCAACAGCAGAAGAAGCCACCGTGTCTTAAGAAGCTCGGTGTTCTCCGTTAACTCACTTTACATCGTCTTTGCTATCTCTTTTTCCCCTTGCTTTCCTCTCACACAGCCGCTCCGACACACTGCTCACGGTCGCTCTCCTCGCTTCGCCACTCAGGCACTGACGTCACTCACTTGCCTGCCGTTCTCGCTCTCACTAATGCCTAATGTATGGTTCTGTGTTGAATCTACGTCTTCTGAATTACTCTACACCCATGGATGTATTAAGCACGCCCCTCGCAATGTCTACAAAAGATGACCAGTGACCAGCCAGTGTGTTTTATGCAGCAGCGCGTGTACGGTTACATGAGTGTCAGAAGTGTAGAGGTTGTACAAAGTATATTTTGTAACTAGTTATTATATTACACCCAATATGTTTATGTATGTCTTCTTATGCTCGTTTAACTTTGTATGTTCAAGTTAAAAAATACACATTTCAAAATTTTAGTAGCTTATTTGGTGCATTTTCCTTAATAATCAAGTAAACTCCCGATACCATTAAATCGCAGCATTGTAAATTGCAATCACAATATGACTCTTTCTCCAATTTCAGTGATGGATACAAGCCATACCTCTTCCTTTTGCGCCTGTGAGAGTGGGAGCGTGAGCGATGCCTGTCCTTGTGTCGATGTTTCCTCTCTCTCTCTCTCTCCCGATCCCGATCTCCACCTTCTTCTCTGGAACGAGAGGAGTGGGGGCGTCTTGAATGATGGGCGGACGAAGTCGAAGTGCCTCCGTCCCTAGAAGAATTATTTTATGGAGAAAAAGTGATTTTAAGGTTTAAAGTTGCAATCTGCACTTCTGCTCCTTTTCTGTTTAAGTTTTATTTTTTTTAAAAGTATAGTGTTTGTATGATGTTAGTGCCGGTGGTTTTAATTTCAGATAAGGTAACTCAAACTACATAATGTGGGCCGTTTTAGCATTAGATCTGTCAACCTCTGAAGTTTCTATTGTTACGTGCTGGTACTAAGCAATATCTTAAATATCTCACAACTTTTCCAACATCAACACTGCTGTATCACAGCTGGTTTTGTGTACAATTACTCCCTTGTGTTAAAATTTGTATTGATAAAATTATTTAAAATAATGAAAGACTGTATTCTTAATAAAAACCACATCATGGCACACAACTAACCTAAAAATATGCAACAAAGCCACAACATGACAATCTTGTTTGGAATTTACACAAATAGGTAATGTCTGAGACGTTTTTAAGTAGAGCTACAGTTTACAGCATTATGTTGCAGTGCGAGTCTGTATATTCTATGAAATCATAAGTCACTCTGACAAAGACAAAACTTATAAAGTGATTCTGGTCAATGCAGACATACCTGTATCGTTCTCCGCTTCTAGATCTCGATCTAAGACAGAAACACAAATCAGTTTGCAGATGACACTAAACTCTCTCTTTGTATCAATGGAAGTCCGACTGTTCCTTACCTCCTTCGCTCCCTCTCCCTTTCTCGTTCTCTCTCCCATTCATTCTCTCGTTCGCGCTCTCTTTCTTGTTCCCGCTCCAATTCCCACTGTCGCTCTCTTTCATCATCTCTTTCACGTTCCTCTCGTCTTCTTGTTCGCATTCTTTCTTGTTTCTCTATAACTGCTTTCTGGATAAAACAAAAATAGCGCATAACTGAAAAATACTAGCCGCTGATTCTGTTCTATGTTCAGTACAATACAAATAATGGAAACTAGGGGTGTCACAATTTCGATTTTAAATTGAAAATCGATCGAAATGAGCTTTTAATTTCGATCTATTTCAAATTCTACTTGCGGGTCCGAAAAAAGAAGAACATTGGGCCTCATTCACCAATCGTTCTTAAGAACAAATTTGTTCTTAAACCCCACTTATGCAGTTTTTACATAGATTCTGGCATTCACCAATGTTTTCCTATTTGGGATTTGTTCTTAAGGAAGAACAGAATCTACGCACACTCAAGATTACTCTTACGCACAATTGAGAGCTGACATGTTTGCGCAAAATAAGTAGTCATACCATTTTCATCCGTTCTAATTTAAAATGTCCTTCATAATTTTATAACTAATTATTTTCATTATTTTACACATAATTATTTGTTTGTTTGTTAGTAAATAAAGATACACTACACTTACAGCTCTGCTCATTTGTAAAGCACTTTGAATTGCATTGTGTATGAATTGTGCTAGGCCTATATACTTCATCAGTTCTGCGCCCTTCTCCGGATACAGCGTTTACTGCATGAGTAATTGCTATAGACTGTTAACAATCTATGGGAATTGCATTCCATGCATCGGTTTTATTTGCTGCTTTGTTTCCACTGCTGACGCTACTAAATACAAGGTCTTGTTTTTCACTAACTTCTTGCAGCAGTACCTCCACTTCAGAATTACCGTTTTTCTTTTTTTTGGAGTCGAGGCCTCCACAGTCTATACCACGTCATTTTCGACATTTCTCTAAGTGTGCACACCGCCCTGCCATCTCATGCCCTTTTGTGGGAATTAACGGGGCGTTTACCTATGCTAAATAGGAGCAACAAGCATGAGCTTTCAACTTACGAAGACATTGGGATTCATCATTCTAAGAACACACCTGCAAACAATTCTGCGGTTTAAGAACACGTCATGAATCAGACGTAGACTTTTATTCTTAACTTTCTTAAGAACAAATTTAAGAAAAAAAACGTAGGAAGATATTGGTGAATGAGGCCCACTGACAACAAACATAGAAGACCCAGCTGGCTGGTAGCATGCAGCTACGGGTAACGTTAGCTTACAAGTAGCCTGGAGCTGCACTTTTCGAGACACCATGGCCACTGCCAGAGATGATGGAGAAACTACATTTCTGGAAATTCCTTTAGCACCCCTTACCCTTAGCTTTTCAAGCTTCTCGCGGATTTCAATGAAGCCGATATGCAGTTTGCCCCCAAAGTGGTCAGCTAGACGACGATCATTGTCGTGAAGACCCAAGTAAGCAGAGCACACCTCGCACACCCGCAGTTTTTGTTGCTGAAAACTGGAGGCTGGCATCGAGTTTCTGTACACATCCTGCAACAAAAGAAGGGTTATGAGACTGTGGAGCTGGTGCAAATTACTAAAGACACACCATAAAAAACAAAAGATTTTAATTAGTATTTCATAATGCCTGCATGATAGAGCTGGTTTTTACCTTAACCTGTTAACTTCTTAAACCCAGCCTTATCTATATCTATTTTTTTTTTTCCCCCCATCCTTTATTTTTACAGGTAAGTCATTAAGAACAGGTTCTTATTTACAATGGCAGCCTAACAAGTGGCATAGCCACTTAGGGAGAGGGAAGGAGGGCTAGATAATAAATACATTAGAAATACATACAGTTTAGAAATTACATAAAATACAATTTGAAATACTACACAGAAAACAATAAACACTTATAACGGGATAAGTGCACAGGTACATGGGTGAGTAAGAGAGGGAGAAACCATTCAAATATTTAGCTGGGGAAATTATGTAGAGAAGCAACTGCATATGTCCGTGAACAAGGATGATATGATGTTTTGAAGGACGAAATTAGTTTGTCCAGTTTGAGAATCTTTTGAAGAGCATTCCAGTCGCGAGCGGCAGCAGATTATACATTATAATATATGCATATTATTGGCTAATTTGATAGGTACAACGCTAAGGAATATGAATCCATTGTAAGTAAACTTATTTATATCAGAGTAAATGGGGATGCATTAAAGAAAAAAAAATAAGATTTTTATCCTCGCCTAGTATAAAATCTAAATTTTAAGGGCAATATCACCTTTGTCTAGTGGCAATAATGCAACTAAATGTTTCCCCTACTCCTTCACTACAACTTTAAATTTGAGGAAAATACACAAAAATACAACATTTATACTACAACTTATAAAGATATACTCAGGCAGTCTTCATTTTTACTGTTGGGGGAAGTTTTACTTCAAAACATTATTTTCATATAGCCATGTTACAAATAACAAAGCTTCCCAACACATTGAAATATAATAAACACAATTGACAGTGATCAATATGCATATATGGCCAAAGAGCTCCAAAGGAGTTAGCATTCACATAACTAGATTCCTCTGAATCTGATGAAGAGATTAATGTATGGCTCTTTAGTGTCTGCCGCCATCTGCTGGCTGTAAGTACTACAAGCCATCTGACCCTGTGTAAGTGCCATGAAACCAAGGGGGTAAGCCTCTCCTCAAGCTGTGGACACACCAGGCCAAAAATCGGCCGTTGTACAGTCTGGCGAGATCAGTGACTCGAGTCTGTTCGGTGTGTCCCGTGCCGTTGTCAGTCTGAGGGGCTGCCGGCGTTCATTTTGGCCGACCTGACATGTTCAGTCAGCGGCAGGGCAGTCGGGACTCACCCGGAAATGGCGAGCGGAATGAGCGTGACTAGAGTCTCTCAAAATTTGACGAAAATCTTTTAAACTGACCTTTGTTTGAGCTGAAATGAAGATTCAGCAACTGCATGGCCTATTTCTCGCTTAAAATGTTTTCAGAAACATGTTTCAGTGAACTATTTTAGTACAATATGAGATTGTATTCTGAACGGCCGCCATGACAGTCTGGCTTTGAATTTCCGGAGAAAACAAACCAATGTGACGCGTTCGTCCAATCAGCTGTCGGTTTTCATATCTTGGGCATCAATACAGATTAGCGCCGCCTGCTGTTATGGAGACGTATTACATCTCGTCTCGTCTCTTTGGTGTGTTCTGTGGCACTTTTTGGACCAACACGAGGAGACTGATCATTTCGACTGGCTATTCTGTTGACGGTCGGCCGTCTGGTCGGCGTCTCCTGGCTATCACAACGCGTAGCTCCTATGGCACCATTTTGATGCTAACAAGCACTCCGCCATTAGCATTCCATTGACTGTCATTCATTTTGACAGCGAATAACTTTACATCTGAAGCGTTTAAAGACTATTTGTTCACTGTTTATTTCTAAAGCAACATGACAATGTATAAAAGGCTCCATTACCTTGTATCTCACGTTATGGCTCCATAGCAGACGTTTTTGTAAAAAATAGGCTAACGATTGTGTCATGACCACGCGACTTACTGTCGCATAATAGAGGAATTACCGTATAGTACAGGAGAAGCTCGCAGGCAGTTTCGACTTACATTAGCTGTTTAAGTTTAATTACTAATGTTAAATAGCATTTTAGTTAGCAATAATTAGCCTGTGCCCATGTTATCTCCTGACATATACCTACACTCTCCGTCTCTGTAAGATTGGGAATGATTGAGATTTCTCTTGGCACAGCTACTAGAAGACTTACAACTTTCAGACAGGTTGCTCACGTCACATTTACATCGTCTCTCTCAGTTGGAGGCTGCGCAGTAACGCTCAGCCATCACCGGAAAACTGCTTCTAATATCCTTCACTGGTCTCCGTCCAGAGAAACGGGATCTGTTTGTCCATTTTATATAATGTCTATGCATGAAACATATGACAAAAGTGGAACCAAAATACTGCTCTCAGCTGCCTGCAGCAGAGACTAGACAGCGTAACGGGAGCTGGTCCTACGGGTCTTATAATAATACATCTATAAACAGGAGTGGATGGCTAGCAGAAACAAAGCTCATTGAACAGAAATGTATAAATAAAATGGTCTTTTGAATGGCAAGTTCAGTTTCAGCCCTTCCAGATGGTTCTCTCCACAAAACTTAAGTTATTTGCATGTACTCTTGATGTGAATTGAGTCTCAAATACTAATTGAGCATTAGAAACATCCTTTTTAAAGTACATTTAGAACAGATAAAAAAAAAAGTGTGATTAATCACGAGTTAACTAGGACACTCATGCGATTAATAGAGATTACAATTTTTAATTGATTGACAGCCCTAATATGTATTTATTCTAATACAATAAACTAGTCATAACACAGCATATATTAACTTTCTGACCTCTGCTTCTTTCTTCAAGCCCCGGGTCTTCTCCACCATTTCCAGCACTTGCTGGGCTTCGTCTACGTTCCCCTCGCCCCCGAGCTGCTCCGCCCGGGCCAGCAGCTTCCCGATCTCTTCGTTCAGCTCGTGGACACGTTCAGCCTTTTCATAACATGAGAAAAAATTAGCTCTAGATTCATGATAACCAGATGGTGTGACATTGTGCATTTTCCAAAGAAAATGACTCATTCCCAGTCATAAAAAGCACAGCATTCATAAAGACCTGATGATAATCTCACAAGAGCAATGTCAACAGTGAGTTTGTCACCTTTGCAGCCACTTCAGCGCTTATCTCATCCTGCGTTTCAGCTAGTCTCTTCTTGGCCAGGTCGGTCCTGCGGTCGCAGTCAGCGATGAAAGACTGAAGGTGTTCAGCAGCCTGCGAGAAAAACCAGACAATATTAAGATCAATGGGTTTTTGTGTGTGTAAAATATACAGTATGTTGGAAAAAACAATGTTTTGAATGTTGTTTAACTACTAAGTTCCAACTGTCCAGAAAGTAACTACTTTCGAGAGCTATACATGATGGGGTAATGCTGTGTGTGTGTGTGTGTCTGTGTGTGTGCACTACTCACATCAAGTTCAAAGAAGTACTCCTGCTCCTTAGAGGCAATCTCGAAGTCTGCTCTGAGGGCCAAGTCATGGACTTTCATACACTCTCCCAGATCCATTCTCTGCAGAAATCCCCCCAAAAAATGAATGTACTGTATTTGTATGCTTCATCATTTCACTCATATTGAGACTTATTATGCCAATAATTCCCTAATGTTAGAATGTAATCCTGTCTTTCAACATTTTACATGATATCACATTTGTGATATAATTTGAAGCACAGTGGGGCCCTTTTTTTATTTACAGTCTCCCAGTTTGAGGGGACTGAAAGTAATTAGACAAGTTGAAAAGGTTACATTCAAATGTTTACAGGAAGAATATGGCTGGAGTCCCCAACCCAAACTGCAGATGAGATTTGGTACTGTTCCTAGCAATGTTATGTCAGTGCAGCTATCTTCCATTCTCACTTTGAGGGCTTTTACCTTCAACCTGACCCTAAAACAGTGAACAATTTGAATGGGGTCAGATGAAAAGTAGCCTTTGTCTGTATGTTTACAATCACTGACCTGCTGCATGGTCCTGAAAGCTTTAAGTCAGCACTTTAACCTTGTAGGCATTGTAGCACTTTAAGCTCAATGTGCTTGAGTAGAACCAAAACCAATGACAACAGCTGTCCTATTACTTTCTGACTGCAGTGTATATGATATATGATCTTTGTGTATAAGTGTGTGTGTGTGTGTGTGTAAACATAATACTCACAGTGCCAGAGAGAATATCATGAGGACATGAATCCAGGAGGTGACTTTTGCAGACTCGCTCATCTGTGAATTTGATTCTCTGCCGCATGCTATCTCCTAAAAAAAGGAAAACCCCAAGAACAGAAAGACATGTTGATTTGACAGCCAGTCCTCCGATTAAAACGTAGCACGATACGTACTAAAGCATTGAGGTGCAACGTGCAGCCTTGCGATAAACTAGTCACAAATCTGTTACCATAACCGTAAGTCCTCAAAGTTAGCTGCTACGATATAGTCTGATAACATGACAACATCTGGTAGCAAGAAAGGAACCACGAAAAAAGAGCACACTAACCATGACCAAATACAGTGGCTAAAACAACTTAACTTGCCATGTATACATAAACTCAAAACACAACAGGTAGCTAGCCGGCTGGCTATCCTCATGTTAGCTAGCTTGGTTTGAAAAGCATGCCTCACTGTCACTGCCTATCGGCTAGCTTTCCGGCTAATGCTAGCAACAACACAAACTCATGTCTTGATCCGATTAGACACCGATCTCAACCACAGCCAGCTGTGCTCACCGTCTCTCCCTGTCCCCATGAGTTGGTCCAGCATCGCTCGCATCTGTGCCTGGGCCGACATGTTTCTGAGTGTTTAGCTAGAGTTGTGTGAGTCACTCCTCGCCAGCTAGCTACAGTCTTCACACATGCAGCCTCCTCGACTGCAGGCCTCGTTGGCTCCTACACCACCACCAACCACTGACACGAACTTTTCCCACAAGGAGAACAAGCCTGAGTCCCGCTGAGCCAGCGAGCTGGTTGTGTGCAGCGTTGATACAATTGACTAGTTATCACAGCACTTTAGCAACAGATAAATGTGACTTTGTAACGGTGGATGGCTTCGGGTCGGCTGAGCAAGTGCAACGTCTGTTTGGAAACTGCTTGGGTCCCGTGGTCGTGTGGCGCGTTCAAAGATCGGTAACTGAATGTAGATAGGGCAAAGGGTTAGCTAACTAAATCTGTATAGAAATAAGTAGCCAGGTATTCTGTAACACAGTATCTAAATGTATTAGCCAGTCAGCTAGAAGTTGGCAAGTTTATTCAACGTCCTTTCTTCCGCCTTTCCACTTCCCCTCCGTGCGCGTCGCCGCAAAGCGCGCTCTAGTTCCTTGCCTCGAGGAAGGGCTGCAGTCATTTTTTTTTTAAACTTTATTTGAAGAACACTAGGACATCAACAGTTCTCTTAATACATCCATAGTATGTACACACACAAACTGTCCATACCAGAGGTGCATGTATATGAAATGTTTTTGAAAAAGTAATACAAACTCAAATCAATGGTCATCAAATTTATCAAACACAAAATTAGTCTTAATTGCCTTATTTTAAGATATCTTATACTGTTGCCATATTAAAAGAAGAAAAAGAAAATGTATTATTCGTAAATGTGACATTACACCTGAACTTACTATCAAAATGTTAGGAAATTAAAAAAAATTGTATTTAAATACCTTGAACAATTGTGGACAGTATAGGCTTATTCGAAATATATATATTACAGATAAGTATTTATTAAATTTTACATTTTACAATTTTCACAGGCAAGGTCTTTTAACCTGGACCTTGGTAGTACATTCCTGTCCACATAGAAACTTGGAATAACAAGGATATAGTATAGCCTTATTATTACTATTATACACAGTTTTTTATTGCTCATGGTTTGACCATGGAATTATGTAGGTACGTCAATTTTGAAAACACAAATGGTGAGTGAATTCCGTGAAAAATGTAAGGTACCATTGAGTTCAAGTCCCTCCATAGTGCACCCCCTTCCCCATTCTTCTCATTATTTGAATGTTTACCAGTACATATACATTACATTGTATTACGAAGCTCTAAATGTTGTTTCAAAACCTTCTCGACAATCCCAGTGAATAAACCGTGCAGCAACAGACACATCAGAAATGCTTACACTGAATGAGTATTCTAAATGAATACTCTGCCTTATTCTGCCTCTGAATGGCTTACCTTGGTATTCTCACCCTAACCCCAGCAGAAACCATATATACTCACATAATGTATATATATAGGGCCTTATCTACGAGCAGAAACACGGCTCTGAACACTAGAGCCTACCTATCCAACCAATGAAGACAACGAGTATTAGCCAATGAGAAGGAGAGTAGCTCCCGATCTCTAAATACATCCATGCTACATCGACGGTCACAGTCCCACCCTCGGCCACTCCCACTCTGCTGACATTACTGGGAAAAATGGCGACGAGTATACTGCGGCTCCCGCTGCGACTTTTCACCAAAAATGCGGGGATAATGAGCCGTAACAACGGCTTGAAAACATCTAACATATCCAGGACGACTCAAGGCAGGACCGTAGTATCCACGCCGTCGGGGGCAATTTTACCGAAACCGGATAAAGTGAGTTTTATTCTTCCTTGATTATCGAGTGAAAACCGACAGCGTAGGCGGGACTTAACGCTGCATTGACAGCCGCTGTAGCATATAGAAAGGCAGAAGATGCGCGGGGGTTAGTCAACTCAGCCAATGAACGCATGTTTACACGAACGTAGAGGTACTTTCAGGAAGTAATTACCCCTTTTTTGTCATTATTTTGTATCAATTAAAATCATTATTGATTAAGTGGACATTTTATGTTAGCCATTGAAATAATGCGTAATTGGAACATTTGCCTCTGATAAATGGTGTTATTTGAGCTAGCTAAACACTACACAAGCTGGTGTGCGTTGTTGTCAAGGCAAGAAAAATCGAGGACAATTAATGATATCTGTTTATTACAGGAACGCGTCGTTTGTTCTAAACTATGATGTCCAATAAGATTACGATGGCCCATACAGATAATTCGATATAATTGGAACACAACAAAAAAATCCCTATAAAGAACCATATTGAAAGAAATATGTCTACCAAAACTAAGTATGCTCCACCCATGGATGGATAAACCTGCTGTAGGGCCACAGGAAATAATGAGCTGATGGGCCACAGTTAAGCCCTTTTCAAAACAGGGCCTCAAGTTAATAGTTAGGTAGTCTGGTTTACCGGATGTACAGTGAAATTTTCATGTCACTTGACAAACTTAGTCCTCTTGTCCCTTAATGTTTTCCAGACACCATTTGGACTCATCCGCATGACAGCAGTGGTGGTGCCTTTCCTGTATGTGGGAACTCTGATTAGCAAGAACTTTGCCGCTCTTTTGGAGGAGCATGACATCTTTGTCCCTGAAGACGATGACGATGATGACTGAGCTAACTCCAGAAAATAAATGGTAAAGTCAAAGTGTACTTTAGCAACACCTTATTTGACCTTTCAACACTGTTGCTTAGACCTTTTTTATGCACTCTTATTCATTTGTAAAGGGTGTTTCTAAGCTATATGTGGAAGGGTGTCGTTTATGGCATGTTTGCGACATTGACAATCAGTAACAAAGCTGCTGACAGTTTTTTTTTATTATTCATATCCACAGGGTGCTTTGCTTTACTGAGTGAGAGCACACCAGCTGGCACAAGGAAGATGGGGCACTTTGACATCTAAATACATCCCTCCACCCATCTCCTCTCCTCTGCTAATTATGTTGTTTAAATACTTTTTTTTTTCTAAATCTCATATCATGTGAGGCTATCAAAACTACTAGTTATGCCTTCACTCCTGTTTGCATGTTTTGTCTGTCAACTTAATAAAGGGAGTCGATTACACATGGATTAACACTTGTTATTTAATCTTAAAGCCGTCTACACGTGATTTGGGGTAGGGCGCAGAGCAGCGAGGCAAAGCACAGTGCAGGAACGTTCTGGAATTGGTTGCGCCTTGAAAGGTCAGCGGCAACGAGGTCAAAGTTTAAATAATTTTAACTTTGAGCGCCTAGTTGGGCGGCACCGCTCTCCCCACAGAAAAACAATGGAACAGCCAGCGCAGAGCAGTTTTACCGCGGATCATGTGTAGGTGGCTAAACAGTCTTTGCACAGTGGTACACAATAGTTGACATCATTCTTAGTCTAACTCTTTTAAGTCATATCCAGTCATAACAGTACATGTTATTGCAATGTAATGATTTAGTTGTGATATTTTATAAATATTTCATGTTGGCTTGCTGTCATCAAGGTAAGTTTTTAACAGTTGTCCTCATTGGTCAGGTCTGTCTCGCTCCCTCCTGAAGTACAGCGTTGGCCAGTCTCAAGTGTTCGTTGAGGGAGTCCGTCTCCAACTGGCTACGACCCCTTGTGTCACTCAGCTCTACATAGGCCTTCTTATAACGCTCATAAGCTGTTTCTTTCTCCTATAGTAAGGGTTGGAACAAGACACATCAAAATCAAGCAGGGAGAACAGTTTAAAGTGATGGTTCGGAGTAATTCACCCTAGGGTCCTTTGCACCATGACCTCGAGCCAAACACCCCCCCAGAAGCTTTTTTCACCTGGGTCTAACATTGGGAGAGTTAGCTAGAGTAGCGTTATCAGCTGAATAGCTTAGCGCAGGGGCTAATGGACCCACGTTTGTATCTTGTAAGTTACCCCACTAATAAGTACCGAAGTAATGTACCAAACGTCTACAAGTAGTACAAATAGGTTATGCACTCATAAAACGATGGATTGGAAAGTTTGTAAGTACACCAGAAGTTTATGAACACTTGCCTGCTCTCTTCAGCTCTCTGTTGCTGCTGCTGCTGCTGCTGCTACTGCTGCCACCTGCAGTTAGACGAGTGCTTAGGGCCGTCTACAAATTACTACACCGAAAAGAGATACAACAAAAATATTTATTAATTTAATGATTAAATAAGGTAATGTCTCCAACTTACCTCAATTATTACTTGTCTCCTGCTAGTTATACTACAGCACTTACTTTAAAAAAAAAGTTAAATTAAAAAATATTTTTGTTGCATCTCTTTTCGGTGTTGTTATTTGTGACCGCCGCCCCTAAGCATCTTACAGCAGCAACAACAACAGCAGAGAGCAGAAGCAAGCAGGCAAGTGTTATTTACATAAACTTCTGGTGTACTTACAAACTTTCCAATCCATCGTTTTATGAGAGCATAACCTATTTGTACTACTTGTATATGTTTGATATCATTTCGGGCATTATTAGTGGGGTAACTTACGAGATACAAACGTGGGTCCATTAGCCCCTGCGCTAAGCTATTCAGCTGATAACGCTACTCTAGCTAACTCTCCCAATGTTCGACCCAGGTGAAAAAAGCTTCTGGGGGGGTGTTTGGCTCGAGGTCATGGTGCCATGGACCCTAGGGTGAATTACTCCGAACCATCACTTTAAATCAAAGCTGTAAATGTTCAACATATAGGAGTGTATTATTTTTGAGAGGTCTGATCATAAATCACCTTGGTGAGAGACTGCACTTCATTCTGTAGACAGCTGATTTCTTTTTTAAGGTACTGCACCTCATTGTCTTTCGCTCTCAGTAATGTCTGGAAAACAAAATGTGACATCTTACTATTGGCAGTGTAACATTTTCACATACATATGGAAAGTCTCAATGTATGCGACACTGGTGGAGAGTAACTAAGTTCATTTTCTTAAGCACTGTAAGTACAACTTTAAGGTAGCCTACTTCTACTTTACTTGAGTGCTTCCTTTTTATGTTACTTTATTCCAATACATTTAAGAGGGAACATTGGCGCTATTTACTACATTTATTTGACAGCTTTATTTGACAGCTGTGGTACAACTGTACAGTTGCTTTGCTGATTAAGATTTTACATACAAGACATATGATCAGCTTATAAAATATAGTGCATTGTTATAGATTAAACTACCCAATATTATACAATGTAGTTAAAATTATCTGAAAGAGTAAAATGCTACTTGCACATTAATGCATTCCATCAGTAACAATAATAAAAAAATATATAACAATTACAGGGCCCATTTGTCTGCATAACAAAAACCCTTACTTTTGATACATTAAGTACATTTTGCAGATAATACTTTGAATGCTGGACTTTTACTTGCAAAGGAGTATTTTTTACCCTGGTGTGAGTAAAAGATCTGAATACATCTTCCACCACTGGAAGTCCAGCCATAAAACCTTTTACTGCAGCCCAAAGTGATGTGCTACATTGATATTCAGGCAGTAGATGGCAGTATGTGCTGCACTATAATGTGACCAACCACAGATGCTCAACACTAATGAGGCCATCAGAAACTGTGACAATGTTGCTACAGGGAGCCATTACTGGGAACACAACAAATGTAAAAATGCAAAAATGGTCACTAGGACAAATAAGTAAAAATTCTCAGATCAATTAGTGTTTATTAAAATGGGTTGAAAATCCCACAGCACATTCGTCAAATGTTGCTTTCTGCTTCCCCATGATGTCAACATTTGTCTTTCAAGCCAGAGTTAATACTTGAGGTGCAATAACTGAAACTGGGTTGTGATGCAGCAATAAATTAGGATGCATTAGTATCACCTACTTTCATAGGAGTTTAGTCACAACCGTTTAAACCTATTGCTATCAATACCTCTACTTCTGACGCACTGCGCTCAGTGTTGCCAAGGGATACCGTGTCCGACCTCTGCCCTGTGATGAAATAACGCATGCGGCTGATCTCTTCTGCCACTTTGGCCTTAAGCTCCTGAAAAGAGATTTTTTTTTTAGCTTAAATTATGTCATGGAGAAATAATGTGAACTAGTATGCTTATGAATATTGTAGCTTCCTTATTAGTTTAACCCTATAAGAACAAAAAAACTGAATTTGATGTCAATTCTTTTAACAATCTATAAGGCGGTGTGGTACTGTATTAAAACAGAATTAAATCAGGCATGTATGTAAACCTGGTTCTCTCTTCTCAGCTGCTCCAGCTCTCTCTCCTTGAGACCGAGCTCAGTCTCTTGGCCCTGGCTGCTCTGCTCAGTGCGGCTCAGCTCCAGGCACTTCTGAGAGTAGCGCTCTGACAGCACATCTAACTCACTGTGCAAGACATCCGCCTGTGGCCTGACACGCACAAACACACGAGTTATGGAGTGAAATATAATGCATGATCATGCAAGGGGTCACGGCTGAGTGTAGAACATCTTAAGCTTGCAGCGAGAGCCCCGTGAGATAAAGGCAACTCTCAGCATGATAACAGAGTGACTGTAATAAACTTACATGTGGCCTCTGTTGGAAACATCAGCCTGTGCAGCTCCTCCAGCCAACCTCCTGGCCTTCTCCACCTCTCTCTCCAGCTCCTCTCTGTGAGCTGCTCTCAGTGCCTCCATTGCTTTGATAAATAATTCCATAATTTGTTACTTAAATTGTTTTTGCCTTCAACACACAGCATTACAAACAACACAATACAGCTAATTAAGAACATACATCAAGAACACAACATAAACTTAAAAGACATAAATACAGTTAATAAATACATAAATACTGGTTGCAAGAATAAAAGAGGCATAAGGAAGAGATGCAAACTGCCCCCAGGTGCTACTGTTGCATGATACTACTGTACTTCCTGTCTTACCTTTAGCAGCTGTCTGGCTCTCCTCCTGCAGCATCCTGTCTCTCTGCTCTTCCAGCTCCCTGATCTCCCTCACGTGTTTCTCCTGCAGCTCCTGCAGTGTTTTCCAATGGGCTACTTCCATGGCTTCTAGTCTGGCCCTGCAGGGGGCCCCGGGGCCACACGGGCTGTCCACCTCTATCCCCATGGTTGCACGCTCCCTCTTAATGCTCTCCACTTGCTTTCGAAGTGAGAGGGCCTGGGAGATGGATTTGTAGAGAGTATAGGTAGGAGGAAAAAGATTGAGATGTACATCACCTCTGGATATATTAACATAATTTCCTTGCATCGAAATCACTTTAAAGGAAAGTCTTACTATTGTTCCTAGTCATCACATTTCAACTTTTTTTAATGGAGTGACTAAGTTCTTTCTTACCTCCTTGTGAAGCACTTCAGCTTCATTTGTTTGAATGGTTGGAGCTCCATTTATGGATGGAAGAGCCCCATTTGAGCTCGATATATCAGTTTGTGAACCGGTGACAGACAGTTTGGCCTCTTCAGGGATAGACGTCTGGGTGCTAACGAGAGACTGTGATGCCTGTGGGGTGCTTGACTGATGAGCCTGGGCTCCAATGAGAGACTGTGCGCTTATGTCCCTAAATGACAACGTCTCAAATTCTACCCACTTCCTGTTGACGTCCAAGTCCGTGGTTTCAATTACAGGCACAGGTACACTCCCCCTTTTCAGCTCCATGGAGTCCCACCTGCTGCTCATCTCACTGAAGGGGATCCCCTCCTCAAACCACTTGTTCCTTTCCTCCAATCGCTTGGCTTGCTCACGGTCCCAGCCCTCCCCTTCTTCTCTCTGACTGGATGGAGATGAGTCCAGCTCCCTGTCTACTGTTTGCTGGTGGTAGTCGGCCTGATGGGAGTTTGCAGCTGTGGTGTTGGAGATGGAAGTGGTAGGTTCATAGTCAGAGTCCTTGCAGATGAACCGAGCAGGGGGTTGGCATGACGACGGTCTCCGGGAGATGGAGTTCTCTTTCACGCTGCCAGTGTCTGATTGGCTGAGGTCAGAGTGAGGGAAAGACAGGAGGGTAGTGTTACACATCAGAAGAAAGATGATAGAAGGGGTTCGGTACAGAAGGACCACCCAATCACATTGTCTGCATGTCCTCACAATGTTCAGGAATTTTCAGGTCAATGAAACGCCTGTTTTTTAAAATTAGACTGAGGATCATGTGAACATGATAAACATCAAGTATTCATCATTTTTGTTTTGTTTGTAAGTTTTGTCCTTTTTAGGCTATATGCTATGTATATAGCATGTGCTGTGTATGTAATTAGGCACAGTTTACTCTAAGGTATATGTGTAATTTTCAGTGTCTTTTTTTAAAGTAAACTGGGCTGAGCCCTGTTGTGTTTTAATTACAATTATTGCACGGAAAGGAGCTCATGCCTTTGAGAGGGGAATATGCTTCAGTAACTAATGATTAACTGTGATGTATGTAATGTATTCTTTTTGGACTTGATTTGCTAATTAATTAATAAAATGTCAACAAAAAAAGTATCCATCATAAAGGATGTCCTGTTTTGTAATTTGTTCATTACTAATTCTGATTAAATAGTAATAAATTATGACATATTCTGTAAGCATTGTCAGCCAAAGTAAAAGTCTTATTAAGTATTTTATTTGTGATCGAAAGCTCCAGAATAACTATTAAAAGAACCTTGAAGTAAGATTATTTAGTTAACTGCTGTTTCCAAGATCAAGAATGAACTTTGAACCTCAACCATCTTAATTTAATGTATGATTTATTTGGCTTCATTCCCTCTTTCCCACACATTTCCCACAGGCTTTAACGCTTGTCTTTTTAATGTTTTTTTTTTAGTTTTTTTTTTTATCTCAACATGAATAGATTTAGTATTTTCACATTGTTTTGAGTGTCATTGTTATAATTTTATATTTCTATGTTTGCAAACCAGCTTCAAATTGCCCCCTAAGGGATAAATAAAGTATTTTTTTATTTAATTGAAATGTATCTACATATTGTACAGTATTGAAATGTTGGCGTGTTAAGTCATTTAATGGACTTTTCTTCTTTAAGATGTTGTTTTCAGTATGTAATTCCTGGTTGTGGTACACTGTTGTCTCCCAGCAGGAGTTGATTGTATCTGAGTACATTTTCTCAAGTACAGTACCCAAGTACAAATTTTAGGCACTTGTACTTACTGAGTATTTTTGTTTTACATTTTACTCCACTACATTTATTTCACAGCTTAAATTACTGGTCACTTTACCAATTAAGATTTTATATACAACACATATGATGAACTTATATAGTATGATGGAATGTTATTAAATTACCCAACAGTATATGAAATTCTTCTCCAACTCAACCAATTACAACGGTAAAATGCTGCTTATAAATTAAAGCATCAGCAATAATAATCTAATAATTTAATATATAATAATAGTAATACTTTTATTTTCAATGCAGGACTTTTACATGTAACTGAGTATTTTTACAATGACATATTATATAATATGTCATTTTCTGCTGCTAGGGGTCTCTCAATCAAAACTATAACACAAGACGCAGTTTGGTGATGTTGTGAAGTAGCGTGGGATCAGAGGAGTTGCCGTCATTGCTGTGAGATTCTCCTGGTTAGGATTCCTTCAGCACTCATTGTTCAGGAAATTTTGACGGAAGCCAAATTATCCACAGAGTTCTCGTCCACTCCAAAGCAAATGGACTAGGTGATTACAACCGTTAAAAACATTAAGAAAGCAGTTCCACGTAAAATAAATAAAAAAGTTTCTCCGACGCTGTTCAACTCATCAGCGGAGCGCTGCCACGGTTTGCTTCGCTTGTTTCTCTGATAACTTAAGATCCTCAGACGTAATCGTGAAAATGTGGCTTAAAACTAGATAAAAAGTCAAATTGGTGACAGCTTCTGGCAGACAACCATAAGATTAGAAGATTTGTTTTGGGAAAATGTAAGTACACAACTCGCTTTTAGACATTTTTATGCAGAAATGTTACATATTATGCGTTGAAGTAAAGTATCTGAATACTTCCTCCTCCACTGTCTCCCAGAATAAAGTCAGACTCACCACGTGGTGTTCTGGATCGCCTGCTTTAGTAACTTCACCCAGTTCCGCCGTATTCTGGAGGTCATAACAGAGAGAGTGAACACTGCTCTCTTTGTCTGGAGGAGATCAAAAGACAGAGCAAAGACACACACACACACACACACACACACACACACACACACACACACACACACACACACACACACACACACACACTCACACATTGTTAAACAGGAAGCAGCCAAACATTTAATTGATGTGGAAGTGGGGGGAGGTGTGGAGGACATCTGACTGTCCATCTGTCTGATGGTGTACTGTACAAGACAATGAGCAAAAGTACAGTGAATACATACTTGTATTTGGAGTCCATAGTTCTTCTCTACATCACAGTCTGACACATTCAAACAGGATGTCAGGTTGATCGCTCCATCCAGATCATCTGACTGTAGCACAAATACGTTTGAAACCCTTTCAAATGACTGTATGTAGATTGAAATTAATTGCTGTAGGTTAACATCTAGTAAATCTTCCTACAAATCAGAAATTACTTTAATGTCACATATCAGCCCCTACCTCCTCAGCCTCCGAGTCTCTGTAGTACCTCAGCGAAGTATCACCCAGAACAAACCAGTGTTTCCTCCACTGAGCAAAACACAGTAAACATAGACAACATTAAATGAATGACTTTTTTACTTTCGTATGTAGACATCTTTAAAGATAATTTAGGGGTTGAGTCTTGTTCTTGGTTTTTGTACTCTGTCTGGTGTATCAGATTGTGCATGGTTATACAGGAATTAGAAGAGAAAATGACTATACCCTCTCTTTTTTTAATGTATAAGAATATCAATTTCAAAAACTTCCATTTACCTTGCCATGTTCATCCAGTCTGGACATCCACCCCTTCAAGTAACAGAGCCTGTAATTAAAGCATTGCGATCAAGCTCTTTGGAGGCATTCGGCAGTAGTTTTACGTCTCACGCTTCATTGTGTAATAGAGGAAACGGAAACTATCGAGATAACATCATTCTGAACCACGCATAGAGAGGCAGGCAGAACTATAAAGCACGAAAAATGGGAAACATAATGCAGAATAGGTATGTAAAAAAAAGGAAGAGGTGTAGCTTTTGCAAACCGTGATCTTCATAAACAGGGAAATAAAAAGAGAAAGAGGAACTGACTTAAAAACAAGCAGGCACTTTTAAAGCGTGTTAGCACAAAAAAACATACTTACCATGCATGTATCATATTGTACAATATATATTGTGAGGATGGGAGAAAGAAAGAGACATTGAGAGAGAAGAAAATGCATGACGTATGAGGTGAAATGAGGAAGTCACAAATGTGAGATCACACGTAGCTCTTATTAACATCAATGGCATGTCAGGGCTTCTGAACTACTACAAATGTTTGGTTGCAAGTGATTCAAAGCATTTATTTAACATTTTGAATGTTTCATTTTTTGTTCATCCATCCCTCTGTGTTTGTTGACTCAACATGTTTTAGGTATGACACTGCAGCACAGACACTGCAGGATACACTGGCTCGAACCCTCCTAGAATCTATTAATATAAAAATGATAAATCATATGAACATGCTGCCCTAAAACATAGACTGCTAACTAATGGCTTTTTTCCTGCAAGGTGCTTCTATGAGAGAGGCGCCCGAAGTAAAAGAGCTGAAATATATATCAGGGACCTACTTTAGAATGAATGTATGAATGACCCATTTTTCCTCCAAACACTCGTGATTTAAACAGATGCAGAAAAGTAATGCGACCGTGCTCACCTGTGTCTGCGGGCGCTCAGGAGGAGCTCGCTCCTTCACCTTTGAAGATCTGTGTTTTCCACTTTGATAATCTGAACTCTTTATAGAACAAACAGACGAGGTTACAAGGTCTGTTGTTACAACATGGATTTTATTGTGAACATGTGTGCAGTTGTTGGGTCGTACCCGTGAATGAAGAGATGCGGCTGACTGTCTTCGAGATGATCGTCCATTCTCAGAGTCCCGACATTTCTCTCGTCTGTCCCTTCCTCTCTCTCTGCCTCTCCCCCTCTCATCTGACTCAAGCCTTGAGCTGTATATGTCTGTTTCATCTTGGTACCTTTAGAGCCAAATTAAAGTGCAGAGAAGTATTTGACAAACATAAACACACATTTAAATACTTTTCTTCTTATTGAACTTTCACATTCCTCTGCAAAGGCTTCTAGAGGACTTTCTTTTTTCTCTTGCCATAACTAAGGCAATAACTTATGGTCAGATCAAAAGATATCTTCAAAGTCTTTTTCTACTTGCTACTTTACTTGCTTTTTTATGAATCTTCCAGCTGCTAAAGGAACAGTTTAAAGAACCACATAAGAATGCAGAATAGATGCATGGTCATGGAACTTCTGTTATGGCTATCTGTGAATATATGCTATACAATAATACCATACAGTACCATATAATACCACCAACCTGTAAGTCCTAAGCCTCTGGTCCCTGCATGGGCTGGGACTCTGGTTCCTCCTCCTTATCCCTGGAAACTCTTCCTCCGACTCTAGCTGGATCGTTGGAATACCAGCCAGGACAATGTAGTCTTCTATGGTCATCCCCACCTCAGATTCATAAAGATTTATCAACACGTTACATTATATGTAGCATGAAGAGTTGGCTCACAATGACAATGATGATGTTAAGCATGTATAATGTTTACGAGTTCACCAAATTCTTAGCGTGTTAGCATGCTAACATTTGCTAATTAGCACTAAACACAAAGTACAGCTGAGGCTAATGGGAATGTCATTAATTTTGCAGGTGATTGGTCATCAACAAAAGTGTTGAACAAATGAAAAGTTTGGCTTGATGATGGTGCCAGATGAAAGGTAACTAAAGTTATTACAATTGATCCTGAGGAGCACACAGATGGGTGAATCCATCCAATAGTTGTGTAAACATTTCACTGTAGGCTTCATCCTCTGGGGACCATGAATATCCGTACAAAACGTAATGACAATCCATCTCATAGTGTTTTAAATATGTCAGTCTGGACTAAAGAGGTTGACCGAGTGACAGACAGAAGGACATTACCATCCACTGAGCCACGCTGCTAGCTTGGCAAAAACAAGTTTTACTTGATATACGTAACATTACCTCCTCCACTTCTACTGCAGCCTTCTTGGGTTCAGAGATCAGTAAGGCCTCCATGCCTCGCCTGATGTTGCTCCTGCTTCTGTCGCTGCTGACCTTATGGTCAGTTTCTGTAATGGCAACATGTGAAAGTGAACCACCAAGCATCCGAGACTCCGCACCGCGTCTCGATGTGGAGGAACCACGAGAGGGTGGGAGGCTGAGTAAAGAGTGTGAGGACCCCTGCCAGGAGCCTTGATAAGGACTCAGTATGCTGTCTCTGGACTGTGGATCCCGTTGTGGGGTGTGGCTGTGTGTACTGAAGCCGTTCCTGGACGGCGATACTTCACGGCTGTTGCGAGTGTGAGTGTTTGCCGAGCTGTTAACAGCTGTTCTGGTTCGAGGAGATGCTTGAGATCCCTCATATGAGTTTTGCTGGATGGCTGAGGATCCACGGCGGGAGATAGACTCCAGATTCCTGTAGAGCTTCTCAGAGTCCAAACTGTGTTTGTTTGAAGCTTGTGATGGACTCCTCAAGTCTCGGCTGCATCTCCTTTGAACATCAAATTCACCGTTCTGTAAATGGAAAGAGTCTCTGTGCTTGTGAGAAGGGGTGGCTCTGGAGGGCGAGGCAGTCCGAGAGACGATGGACCCCCTCCTGCGGGATGGACTGGACCTGCCAGATGTATGCTGAGAAAGACCATGTGATGGAAGCGGAGAGGAGCCATGAGACGAAGCTTGAGACCGGGCCTGACTCCTGGAGAGGGAGCTTTTTCGACGGGTTTGTAAAGGAGGTTCAATTAACTTGTAGCGATCTGGGCTCACGGAGCTGTGACGTGTTGGTGAATTATTCTGTGAATCAGCTCCCCGTCTAAAGTTGGAGTGGTACGTGTACCTCTCTGGGGATTCACTTCTCCAAATTTCCTGCATATACGTCTCTGGGTTCCTCCTCTGGGAGGGCACGCCGAGGTTGATAGTCCTGTAGGGGACGCAGGCTTTGGGCTCAGGAACATAGTTGCTAGGAAGAGGATGCCCCCTCTCGTAGTAACGATACGACCGTTTGTTGACTTCCTCCATCTGTTGCTCACCATCACCTTTTCTGTCTGGAGAGAAGTAGCCACTCTCTTGTTCCCTGTCTCCTCTGGACTCTGAAAATCATACAAGCCTGAGGTCATTGCCTTAATATGTAGCCTGTAAAAGAGCATGAGCACAAGTCAAGGTGAAGAGTGTCTTCTGTACATTTAAAGGTCCAATGTGTAGGAATTTCTCCCATCTAGCGTTGAGATCATATATTGCAATCAACTCTCTCGCACCACGCAGCTCAAAGTACGTATTACATCTACGGTAGCCTTCACCTTCAAAAAGCCGGTGTCTTGCTCTTTTTAAACATTTTTCTTTTTCTGGGTGAAGAAGAAATTTGGATTTTGAATATGTGTGGTCCTCCATGTTTCCTTCTTCAAACTTGCCGGGGTCGGGAAGCTACGATACCCATTAGCAGCATTAGCAGCACCTTTGAGTTTATCATGTGACAGCAAAAACGCGAAAGGCGGAAATGTCCTGTTTGTCCCTTACCGGCTAACATATTTCAAGATGGCGCATAAATATGGAGCGTCTACCCCAGTTCATGTGAATGCAAATGTAAAATTTCAAGCCATAAGGAATACTTGGTATTGATGGTGGTGGTGAATATTCATGAAAAAGGACAAGTTTGTGAACAGGCAACACAGATTTTGATAATGAACAACTAAACACGTTACACACTTGACCTTTAAGGAAGCAAGTTTAATGGTGCAGTGTATATCAGTGACTGTACCTGATGTCTGGCGGGATCTGTCTCTGCCCCTCCTCTCGTCCATCCAGGAGCTTTTAGCTTTGGACGGGTCCAACCGGGTCATATCTCTTTGGGCCAAACAGGGCCTCTCTGAGCTGAGGGATCTGCTCCTCTTTGGACAGTCCCGCTGATTTGGAGAGCTAGAGGAGGGCAGTGCAAGATTTTCAGATACAGACGAGGAAACTGGTGCAAACATGGAGTTGTCAGTTTGTAAAATGTGTTTAATGGACAGTCACTTGGCTTGATGATCAGGGAGAAGGCCTACAAATGTTACAAGGGCTTTGAAAGATGATAGTGTAATGCTGTTATCTACCTAATTTCTGGTTGTAGGTGAAAGTTAAATCACATGCACAGCTTCTTTAGTGCAACTTGGCCCACTTTAATAACTCTGACCCAAACATAATACATCACTCTTTTCTTGCTTACAGCATATCATTGCAGCAACTTAAACATAAGACTGCAGATGTGCGAAGTGTTGTATAGTTCCCATCTAAACACAAAAATAAGGTTATCTGAAACTATGCAATTATATTCCTTCTGTCATGTCTGTCATCATGACAAATGTCATTAAGAGAAGTTAATCTACAAAATAAATCTTCACAAAATTTCAATTTACAATTTACGATGATGAATATATATATATTTTTTTTTATTTATTTATTTTATAGCAACACAAGGCAATATTTTCTGTAAACATGCACCCAATCTAATTATTCTTAATCAAAAGTAGGACTGCAGCAGAAAAGAGCACAATAGAGATCCATTAGATCTGCCCTGTTTGCTCCAAACTGTCACATGAATGGGAGTGAGTGGTGCAGTCCATCAAAAGAAAGCTTACATTAGATAGTGCCTCTGGAATCCTCTCATATACAGCATCACAAAACAGCTTTATTGGTAGAAATGAGTGTAATGTGTGCAGCCGACACATTGAATGACTTGAAGAGAGAAATATTAAATCATCTGGTTCTTCCTACTACTGGATTTAGGACTGCCAAAATGTGAATTTGCCTATAAAACAAACTTTGTGCTGATTAATCTGCTGCAACATGATATAAGAATGATTTGAACACAACACAGACTCATTATGATGTTTTAAAGTTGTTATGGTGAGCTTGTCAGCAAAACAGATGCTTTTACATCCAGCAGACACAGAGCAACATTAGCATTCACTTGGAGTTGTGTTTCTGGCCACCTGATGGATGTAAGTCCAGTAATTTCTCTCCTTTTAGCTCTGTTTGGGCTCCAACTCCTGAGGGAAATATCTGGCTCTTTAGCTGCTAAATGCTCCACTATGTTCACAAGCTAGTTGCTAACTGTCTGGTGCAGGGCAGGTAACACACAGTAACATACATCAAGCTAAGTTAGATCCTTGAAAGCTAATATTAAGCAGCTCATTCAGTGATACTCAGAGACAAACCCTATATGCTTAGGTTTCTTTCTGTGTCAATGTGTTGTTTCACAGTATATATGTGTGCTTACTGCCCTCGGCAGACTGTTGTTGGTAAAAAAAAAAAGAAGTGGTTTCTGAAAACAGGATACAGTCACCTGGATTGTATGTCAGTATCACAGATATTAAGTTCCCACTCAGGACTCAGACTGTGGACCAGACTCCACTCGTAGGTCCAGCCACCGCTGACATCATCACTACTGCCACTTGTGGTCACCTCAGACTGGGCGCAAGTATCATCATCTGCTTCCTAGTTGGTGGAGCACAGAAACACCTTTTTTAAGCATTTGGAGGAGTCAGTGAGAGTCAAACTGGTATTTTGACTCTTTTATTAAAAAATAATGATTACAATTAAGGGAAACTGCAGGGTTAAAAATGTCAAGTTGTCATTAAGGCAATTGTGGACTCATGCAAATGTGACTGTTTCTGGAAATTAACTGTTTATTTTGATCATTCCTCCTTTTTTCAAAGGAGCACAGTTATCACATTTGATCACATTTTTATAATAATGCACCAACTGAGTCACTTACAGCACATCATGAACCTGACAAAAGCTTAACACAGCAACTACCTGATGGCTGGTGTCTTTTAAAGAACAAAACACAAACCAACATAAACTTCCCCTGGAGACACAAATATTCAGCCAGCTAACATCCCAAGTCTAAAGATTAAGACATATTTCACTTACTGTGACTGCTCGTTGTCCTTAAGCTAAATCAGCTGTCAAGACTTTCAGCAGCTTCTTTTTTTTCCTCCTTCTTTTTTTTTTTCCCTTTTTTTTTAACAAAACACCCACAAAATAAAACCCCACGCCCCCTCCCCCCCCCTCCCTTCCCCCCCCCCCCCACCACAAACCAAACAAAACAACAAAAAAAAAAATCTTTTTAAGCTAGTCTCTGGACATGCTCATCATTATTTCATTGCTCTAGTGCTTTTGCATTACCAGAACCGCCTACTCAACTTCTTTCTCATCTTTATCTTGGTCCGTCCTTCAGTTCTACCTCTCATTAACAGGCAGACCACAAAAGTTTTGTTCGTTTTAGTTCTTGATCTCTTCACTGGATGCACGTTCGAAGTGTAAAATGTCATCTTTTGTTTTCAGGTGAAAAAAACGAACTTTCTTGACTTTATTCCAACGTTGTGTGAGGAGACATGTTTGCATGTGTCATAGGCATATCAGATTACAACCCATTCCCCAAGGATTGTAATGAGCCTTCATTAATTAATGATACAGAATCAAATGCCACCTTGTTGTATTATCCTTCTCCCACCTCCACAGTAGTTTCACTTGGTGATTGTGTTATAAGTTGACATCATCACAGTGTGCAACTTGTGGGACAGTTTTACCACATGCATTGAATGGTAGCAGGTCATTAAAAAGCACTTGACCCTGTTATTTATAATGTCAATAGATTTTGACCTCAGTATTGTGTCATCTTGATGCACCTCTATTCATCAATGTTTTGACAAAGATCACTGGTCACAAAAACATCAGAGCCTGAAGTTATCAAACTGCTACAAGTGAAATTTTGGACAAGGATAATGGACAAATGATAAAAGCCAAATCTTTCACTTTTACTCCTACTAGCAAATTTAGAGTTAAAATCTCAAATCTTTATATCCGTTTTCTACGTTGATCATCAACTGGTGAGGATGCTGACATTTTATCTGGAACCTGTTTGCTTTGGCCTCCTTTTTGTAATCAAGTATGATATTATGTGTGTAGCCAACACTAGGGGAAGAAGTATTCAAACCATTTACTTTAGAAAAAATAGCATGCCCTGCATTCACTTAAGTACAGTAAAAATACAGATATAAGTTCCAGCAACAAACTTTACTTAAAGTATCAAAAATAAAAGTACTCATAATGCAGAGTTGCTGCCGTCAGCGTTATTGAGGTGGTACTTTAATGTTGTCAAGGTGGAGCTAATTTCAACTCATTCATATACTTTTGGTGGTTTTAATCTGTAACAATGGATCATATTTTATAAGGTGATCATATGTTTAGTATGTAAATGTAGTAAAGCAGCAGTAACTAAGGTGGCGTCTTAATAGTGAGATCACTTGAGAGAGTTGCTCCTAAAGTTTACCTACATTTGCTGTACATACGGTGAACCACTTAATAAACATTATTCTTCCCTTTTTTTTATTGCCAAATTGTTTTAGAGCATTCTAACGTGAAATTAGGCCCATATTCACAAAACTACTAAATGATTCATGTACATACCCACTCTTGTGAATCGTCCCGTTGTGCAGCAGCAGCTGCAGCAGCAGTAATAATGTTGCTGCTGAGGTGCATATGATCCGGCCGCAGGCAGGAGCTGCAGCGGGAGGGGTCGAAGGTGTTGGGCTGGAACTGACGGCAGTAGCGGTCCTCAGCAGGGGGCGCCATGTCGATCCTGCTGAATCTGGGTATTCTCAGGCACCTTGCACTAAAATAGTCTTCATTTTAAATAGTTCTGGTGTGGTTATTTCCCAGGAGGCTTCTAGTGGCTCTTGGTCATTAACATAATATAAATAACAGCTATCATCAAAGCAATTGAGCTCTTATTAGTAATGATTAGGCAGGCTCTAAGAGATTAAAGGTTAATTCTTTAGTTATCTGCATTTTAATTGCTTATAAACAGAATAATATATATATATATATATATTAAAGTCTATTTGTGATGTTTCTACTATAAATAGAACCTCAGTCAGGCCTCAGTGTCAGTAACAATTTAATACCTCTTAAGAAGAGTTTGTGAGCAATCCTGTTGACTGAAACACACACTACTCTTGATGGGATACCTTTACACCTCTGAGCAGGAAATTGTGACAGTGTATAATGTAACCATTACATAGAGGGAATCCTCCAGCATAAGGTATCCATGTCAAGGTGCACATAGATATATCTAATAGTATATGACAAGTCACTCACCTTATGATTGTGGTCCAAATACTTCATTTTCACAGAGAAAAATGTTTGTGCTTATTTCCAAGAGAAGATCCTGCTTTGAAAGCTCCAGGATGTAAAATGGACTGGTGTGTGATCACGGAGGCTACATAGGCTGGGGTCTTTTATCAGAAAACAAACATTCATTGGTTCTCACATTGGCCCAATATGGGGACTGTGTCCTATCAAATATCATCATCTTTAGAAAGTGAACCATAGCTCTGACTCCTCCTGACAGATGTCTTATGGGTTGCCGCACAGATGGTAACGCTGACAGTGCAGCCACAAAGAGGAGACATAAAAGAGATAAGGCAAGGCTTACAGTGTCAGGGAATGAGAATTAAAAAATGAAATGAAATCATCATTTAAATGCTGATTCAATACAGAATAATATAATTATATCTTGAATATTTAAATATTTTGGGAAATACATTTATTTTCTTCCTTTCCAAGGGTGAGATGAAAAGATCAAAACCATTGTCATGTAGAAGGTCCCGAGCCAGCCAGTGGGTTTGAACCCTCTTGCTGTGAGTGCACCGCTGTGCTGCCCTGTTCCAACACAAAGAACTTTATTTTGAATTCTAATAGGCAGATCAGACAGATTAATGGGGAACATGAAGTCTTGGTTTGGATACTTCAGTCAGTATGAACATCATATAGCATCAATGAAGAACTGAAAACAACCGATGATCCTGTTAGGCTGTGTGCAAAGTTGGGGTGTTATATTGATAAAACAATATGCTGACAGTAACAAAGTTATATTAGTTTTATGTTGTTACAATGGAGCTGTAATGTAAAGTTCTTCCTTAGTGTGTCTCTGAAACTGAGGACAAACATGCACATTTGAATACTCACATTCAGTCTATTTTCACACACACACACACACACACACACACACACACACACACACACACACACACACACACACACACACACACACACACACACACACACACACACACTACATTTTGTGAAGGTACCACTATCAAATGAACCTTTAAGACACAAAATAATTAATTAATAATTAAACATCTTTCGCAAGTAAAATGACAATTAATGTAAGGAGATATATATATATGTTTGTCTTCTGCTGTGTGTGACATCCACGCTGTAGCTACATT
Organism: Perca fluviatilis; assembly: GCF_010015445.1. Classification (NCBI taxonomy): domain Eukaryota; kingdom Metazoa; phylum Chordata; class Actinopteri; order Perciformes; family Percidae; genus Perca; species Perca fluviatilis. Next base: position 24,418,649 of record NC_053112.1, on the reverse strand, counting down.
CAGCTTCTCTGGCAGCTGTTGCTATGGTAAGAGAGTAGAGCCAGTATCCATGGAAATGCACTCGGAAAAGTTCAGCTGACACAACTTTAAACAAACAGGAAGATAAACTTTTTATTGACTGTATATTAAAGCTACTTCATGTTCATTATTAGGACATTTTGGAATCATTGCAATATCATCTTTCATATTCACTTTTTTTCTCAGTTCTTGCTGATATGAAATCTAAATTGATCAAGATTGCTTTTATATCTAACTGGTAAACAGGGAAATGAGGTCACCATACACTGACGTCATCAGGAGTACCTTCCAATCTAAGGCGTCTAAGGAATCTCACTTTCCTTATTTGATAGCTCATCGCTCCTCGGTTGAACCGGAAGTTGTTATGGCCCTCGTCTCAAAGCTCTTATTCCTGCCCCGAGGATCGAGGATCGAGGAGGAAGCCGTGCAGCTGAAAGGGTTGCTAGCTCCACCCATACAGCTGACGAATTCACGTGATGTTCAGGAAACAATGTCTCACCCCTCTTAAAACACATTTTCTCGTTTCCTCTCTCCTCCCATGATTTCCTCCGTCTCTGCCATGCTTCCCCTTCCTCATGCTAGCTATAGAGCTGAGGCATTTCCTTTCAGATCCTTAACTTGCTGGGGATTTTTTAGTGCAGCCACACATTATGATTGTTTTCCTTACGTGCCTCGTTATTGTTATTATAATACAAATTAAAGGTGGAATAAATTTGTGAGCAGTGGCCTGGTAGGAAATTGTGATTTTAAAGCTGGTACATGCTACTGCTTGATATTTAACTTATGTACACATGTGCAGGTGTCTTTTTTTAATTGAGTTATCTAAAAGCCTATGTTTTTCTTAAGCTATCGCATGTTGTTTGTAATTGTAATTGTTATTTGTAATTGGTTGTTTGTCTCTTCATCACTGTCTCCAGGACTGGAAAATAACATAAAAATAGAGAAACAAACTCTGTAACAAAGTGTCTCATAATAAGACCAATCATAGATGATTAATTAAATCCCCTTCAGCAATAACCTCAGTATAAAGGGCATTATTTGATCCAGCACTCCTGACCTTGATCCTACCCCTCACCCAAGGCAATTATTGATTGTGACCAGTATTTTTGCTCAACCTTATGAACTCAACAGCTTTATTCCTCTTGTCCACTGCTAGATCAACAAACCCACCTATTTTATAAATCTGCAGTATATTTTATGTTTTTATTTAAAGCACTGTAGCTGTTTGTCAAATCCTTCTTCACAAATGGGAGAGGAGCAGCTAATAGGAGCTTGTATATAAAATGTTCACATTGGAAAATACATATTCTCTATACCCCAAACACACTTCATCTGTAGCGTTACAGGTGTGCCATGACTTTAAGTTTACCTGAGATTCTATCAAATCATTATCAACAATCAAACAGCCACCACATGAAACTGCTGCAAGGTTTTTATTTCTCACATTTTATTGCGATATCACTTTGATCATCCCATTTAGCATTTTTTAGCAGTATATAAACAAATAATAAATGGTTTATAACACACTATAATGCAGTTGTGAATATGTAAGGACATTTATAAGTGACAGTTGTAATTGTTTAATTTATGTGTATGTCAACAGTTTTCCCATGAGGCATCCCCATCCGAACAGTTAACGAATGATTTACCTTTGTAGTACAACAGCTGAAATCATATTACACACATTAACAAATCCTTACAGTGTGTTATTGAACATATTAACTGTTTTTGTACAAATCATTCACAGGCAAGTTTAAAACTGTTTGTAGATGTCTATGTTCAAAAGCCATTAAGAGATGTTGAGCTTCTTTTTTTCATTCTTAAATGGTAGTTTGGAAAACTTTTCTAATGGATTTATCCCGGAGCTTTCAGTTGCATCTCATGGTCTTCACCAGCGGATGGAGTTTGATCAGTTGTCATGAAGATTGAAAATTTATTTGAAAAATATGATACATACATATTTTATATTTCATGTTTATTTTTTAATATGTTAAGACATATTTTGTATGATTACAACTTTATTGCCACTTGTCTGTTACAGATGCTTTACAAGAGGAGTTTTAGTTGTTGACAAATACAAATACATTAATAAACACTTGACAATTTTCCTTATATCTGCGTTCAACTACATATGATGTTACATAAATTCAATTTTATTTATAGTATCAAATCATAACAAGAATTATCTCGAGACACTTTACAGATAGAGTAGGTCTAGACCACACTCCATAATTTCCAAAGCCCCAACAATTCATAAATTGTTTATATACTGCTTATAAAAGTTAAATAGCGAGGGTAAAGTAAAGTGTTACTGCAAGTATTAGTGTAATGTTTTAAATCACTGTAGGAACACAGTGTGCAGAGAGAGTTAATGTCAGCACAGATTTCTCTCTGGTTCAACAAGACTTCAGTCTGGTCCTTTCTTGAATAATAGTTTTGTTATGTAAGCCTGTCTTGAGAGAAATTTAAGTAATGCTTGCAACACTTATTTATACAAAACCTGCCAAAAATGAGTGCAGGTTCTCAGAGTTGTTTTGTGTTAATTTTATAAAATGTTCAAGAATTCTCTGTTTAGGAAAAGTCATAGAAAACAAAATACACAAAACAATAAAGTGCATGTGGCATGTGTCTAATGTACAGAGCAACACGTATAGAGTTCTTATTTAGAGTAAATGTGTTTATCCGCTGGGAGTGATTGCCCTCCCCTCCTCCTCCCACCCCACTCGGCCTGCTTTTCTAAAAACACGTTGACCTGGATCAGCTCTCAAAGTGAGAAATGAGGCGTCCGCCTGCTTCTGAGTAAATTGGCTCTCATGGTATTTGAGGGGGTGTCATCAAGCAGGGCCATGGAGACGGCTGGCACTACACAAAATAGCTTCCATCGCTGCTTATCACATTTAAAAAGGACTGAAGGGAAGAGTTATTATAATAATCTTGAGGGCTTTTTTGTCATTGACCTCTTCAATGTGGTTTGCTCTGGGAAAAATCATACTGTATGTGTCTGTGTGTATTATTGTGTGCTTTTTAATACGAAGGGTGATAAGGAGACGTGATGGATGGTCCTGATGGAGACAGAAATACAGGAGTGCCTCCAGCAAAGTATGCTACAAAAATGCATTAATATCTCACAGCCACCTAGATCAGAGCTATTTCTTCACAGATGGCCGTGTTGGCAGTAAGGAAGGTCTTTCCTTCCCCTTAGCTCCATGCACAACTTAACACTCTAATTAGAGGGTTTTCTATTAGACACTTTTACAATGTGGCTGCAAAGGGAACCTGCTGAAACACAGCTATCTTCATGCTTCTGCAGTATTAATTTATTATTTTTATGTTATTGTACTATCATGTGTGCAACCCACATTCATTTCTAAAGTGTAAGTGCCACCGCATATTTGATTGTAAAACTTTGTCTGAATTGTTTGAATCATCAAACTACTACCTTCATCAACACAACAGCAACAACTCTTTCATCCAGACATGGAGGACATTGTGTTCCTTCGACTGGGAGTTATTGTCAGCCCACTTATTCCCACTGTGTGCCCACTTAGTTTATTCCTATGTTATACAGTCTATGGTTTATCCCCTAAACTCTGACCCTTGCCCACACTGCTCAGTCACTGTACCCCCACTTCCCCCCCTACGCAATGCAACTCCAACCTGTTGTCTTATAAAGCTAAAAAGAAAGGAGGTTTAAAAATAATACCATGTGGAGAGAGAGGAAGTGTATTTATATGCGAGAGAGAAAGAAAAGAAAACAAAAATAAGGTTTCCATGGAAACTAAAGAGATGGATCTAATTGGCAATAACACCTCAAAGAGATCTGAAATAAGAAACCGTAAAGTCAGCCTCACTCGCTGCCATGCTCAATCAACCTTTCCTATTTGATTTATTAATGCTTTTTCATTTATTTAAGACTGAGGGTGTTCAATCTGTTCCCTCCAACAAGTACAAAATGGTTTTGGCCGAAGCAGCCACCATTTCTCTGTTTTGTCTATTTCCAGGATGACTGGTTATCAGAAACTAAAGCAGGAGAGATTATTTTGGCACACAGGTAGCACTTTGGATTGATTCAGCATTACACCCACACACCCACACACACACACACACACACACACACACACACACACACACACACACACACACACACACACACACACACACACACACACACACACACACACACACACACACACACACACACACACACACACAGAACCGTCTGGACTGAAGTGCTCTGCAAATATCCACGTGTCATCTCAGAAATACCAGAATATATTATGACCCTTCTAAATCTTTTAGAGATGTTTATTTTTTAATTGTCGATTAATTGTATTGCATTAGTTTATGAAAGTTGTAAACCTCAACTTTCCAGACCCAGAACTCACAGTGACGTCATACAGAAAATAGCCTGTTTTGTCTTTTGATTTACCAACAGTCCCAATACAAAATATATTTCATTTACCATCATATGTGGGCAGTAAATCATCACATTTGAGAAGCTGGAATCAGCGAAAATTTGTCATTTTTGCTTGAAAAAATTACTTATTTTTTAAAAATTTTCTTTCCAATAGACTAATTGATTAATCAACGTATGACTGCATCTCTAGATTCTCTGTGACTTGAAGATCAACGACGAATGTTTTTATTTCCTCATTTTCAGAGTAACTACACAAATTAAGGTTCCTGCATTTGCAAAAGGACACAAACACAAATCACCATTATGTAACCTGTGTTAAACCAGACATAACACAACGACTTAATCACCTCCCTTGGCATGGGATTGCATGTAAATGAATGACAATGAGCTCAGGGTGGTCAGAGTGTCAACTAAAGTTCACTGCCATTCAACCTCTCAGTGAAAAGGATGACTGATGTTTTTCTTTTCATTAAAACTATTCATGTAATGACAAGTAAAGCACAAGATAGGAGCTGGGTTCAAAAAAGTAAAATAATAAATCATGACAGTTTTTACAGTGTGGTTGCTGGTTGGGTGATGCTGCTCAAGGCGAAGATGCACGACAGAGGAGATGAACGAGGAAGCAGTGAACTGATGGAAGTTGCAGAGATTGTAGCAATTACCCTCTTCTGCCTTTCTGAATATCTTCAGGAGACTGGCGATTCACTTATCATGTGCAAGTAATTTGTTGTCCAAAAAATGCTATGTTGTAAAACCCAAAACTATACTATACATTTCAACAACAAACAAGTACAATTTTGGTGAGAATATTGTATATATAGACCCAAGTCAAGTCCCAAGTTAAAGGTCCCATGACATAGTGCTCTTTGGATGCTTTTATATAGACCTTAGTGGTCCCCTAATACTGTATCTGAAGTCCCTTTCCCGAAATTCAGCCTTGGTGTAGAATTACAGCCACTAGAGCCAGTCCCACAATGAGCTTTCCTTAGGATGTGCCATTTCTGTGTCTGTAGCTATTGAGGAGGAGAGAGGGGGCGGGCCAAAATCTCTGGGCGGGCAAAGCAGAGAAAGGGGAGGTAACCTTGCTCCTTATGACCTCATAAGGAACAAGATTCCAGATCAGCCCATCTGAGCTTTCATTTTCTCAAAGGCAGAGCAGGATACCCAGGACTCGGTTTACACCTATCACCATTTCTAGCCACTGGGGGACCATAGGCAGGCTGGAGGAACTCATATTAATGTTAAAAAACCTCATAACGTGAAATTTTCATGCCATGGGACCTTTAAGACAAGTCCAAGTCCTAAACGTTGTGTTTTCAGCAGAGAATAAGTGCCCTTAAACTATTGCTCTTTCACATTGATTCCAAATAAACATTATGACATGTAAAGTCAAACTGATCAGCTGTTTTACAGTGTTATTCCTGTGTTACAGTTTAAATCATTTGTAATGTATGATCTGTCTGTATTTTGTTGACCGCAGCAGAGTCTTTATATCCAAATGTGTTACTGTAATCGGAGGTGTCATCCGTTGTCTTTAACTGACAAACACATCTCTCTCTCCTGATGATGAGGTGATTAGCTGCTTTTGGATTGATTCAAAGTGTTTCCATTGTCAGGAAAATGAAACTTTGATTGGCTTGACTTTTAATTAAAGTTAAAAGACTAAGGTCCAAGTGAAGTCACAAGTCACTGGTGTTAAAGGTGCACTCCATCAATTTTACACTTGAAGTTCAGTTTACTGATCATGGAGAGTGCCACTCTTTTTTCATAGAATATCATTCTGTAGCTTTAGAGGAGCTTCCTAAAGTCTAACAAAACAAAACCTGTGATGTAATCAGGGATATCTCAGCTCTGGTGTAGAGATTTAACATTTATAACAGAAATGTGTTTAAAGGTGTGGGCATTTACCAGGGGAAGTCTAATAGAATATGCTATGGAAGTGCATTATGGAAGATGTAGGATCAAATTCAGGATATTTTTTACTATTCTGTTTTTTGTGTCTTTTTCAAGCCTTCTAACTTTATGTAAGTGTAATACTAAATCACTGCAATTCCCCTTTAAATTCAAAGTTGAGTTCCATGTCTTTATTCAAGTCAAGTCTAAAGTCTAAATTTTATGATTTGAGTCTTACTCAAGTTTACAGTAAGTGCACACCTCTGGAATTGGGTACCCATACAAGTCTCTCTTGGAATATATATCGTAAATAAAAAACAAAATAAAAACAAATTCTCTCTTATTGAGACTTCTGATTTCACCATATAGAGCACCAATGACACACAAGCTTTTCTGTCCACGCCTTTGTATCTTGGGTTACTTTCCTGAAGATCTGAAACCATTAAAATCAAAAGTAAAATCAGTTTGTATTCTACAGACAAAATACTGCATTGCCCTTCAGTGAAAAAAACAACCTCAAGCCCCAACTGTTAATCAATGGCTGGAGCCTCTCAAGTTGTTTGTCCATGGAAAATGTACAGTGCCTTGCGAAAGTATTCGGCCCCTTGAACTTTTCGACCTTTTGCCACATTTCAGGCTTCAAACATAAAGATATAAAACTGTAATTTTTGTGAAGAATCAACAACAAGTGGGACACAATCATGAAGTGGAACGAAATTTATTGGATATTTCAAACTTTTTTAACAAATAAAAAACTGAAAAATTGGGCGTGCAAAATTATTCAGCCCCTTTACTTTCAGTGCAGCAAACTCTCTCCAGAAGTTCAGTGAGGATCTCTGAATGATCCAATGTTGACCTAAATGACTAATGATGATAAATAGAATCCACCTGTGTGTAATCAAGTCTCCGTATAAATGCACCTGCTCTGTGATAGTCTCAGAGGTCTGTTTAAAGCGCAGAGAGCATCATGAAGAACAAGGAACACACCAGGCAGGTCCGAGATACTGGTGCGGAGAAGTTTAAAGCCGGATTTGGATACAAAAAGATTTCCCAAGCTTTAAACATCCCAAGGAGCACTGTGCAAGCGATAATATTGAAATGGAAGGAGTATCAGACCATTGCAAATCTACGAAGACCCGGCCGTCCCTCTAAACTTTCAGCTCATACAAGGAGAAGACTGATCAGAGATGCAGCCAAGAGGCCCATGATCACTCTGGATGAACTGCAGAGATCTACAGCTGAGGTGGGAGACTCTGTCCATAGGACAACAATCAGTCGTATACTGCACAAATCTCCACTTTATGGAAGAGTGGCAAGAAGAAAGCCATTTGTTAAAGATATCCATAAAAAGTGTTGTTTAAAGTTTGTCACAAGCCACCTGGGAGACACACCAAACATGTGGAAGAAGGTGCTCTGGTCAGATGAAACCAAAATCAAACTTTTTGGCAACAATGCAAAACGTTATGTTTGGCGTAAAAGCAACACAGCTCATCACCCTGAACACACCATCCCCACTGTCAAACATGGTGGTGGCAGCATCATGGTTTGGGCCTGCTTTTCTTCAGCAGGGACAGGGAAGATGGTTAAAATTGATGGGAAGATGGATGGAGCCAAATACAGGACCATTCTGGAAGAAAACCTGATGGAGTCTGCAAAAGACCTGAGACTGGGACAGAGATTTGTCTTCCAACAAGACAATGATCCAAAACATAAAGCAAGATCTACAATGGACTGGTTCACAAATAAACATATCCAGGTGTTAGAATGGCCAAGTCAAAGTTCAGACCTGAATCCAATCGAGAATCTGTGGAAAGAACTGAAAACTGCTGTTCACAAACGCTCTCCATCCAACCTCACTGAGCTCGAGCTGTTTTGCAAGGAGGAATGGGCAAAAATTTCAGTCTCTCGATGTGCAAAACTGATAGAGACATACCCCAAGCGACTTACAGCTGTAATCGCAGCAAAAGGTGGCGCTACAAAGTATTAACTTAAGGGGGCTGAATAATTTTGCACGCCCAATTTTTCAGTTTTTTTATTTGTTAAAAAGGTTTGAAATATCCAATAAATTTCATTCCACTTCATGATTGTGTCCCACTTGTTGTTGATTCTTCACAAAAAATTACAGTTTTATATCTTTGTTTTGAAGCCTGAAATGTGGCAAAAGGTCGAAAAGTTCAAGGGGGCCGAATACTTTCGCAAGGCACTGTATGTACAGCCACCTACAGACATTTAACAAAAAAATTGAAGATGCTTCATGAATTACTTACTTACTGTAAACATAGTAACCCGACCTATTCTTTCTGATCATGAAATGCAGCTTTATTTTTTATTCTTAGTGTTTTTGTATCTGTGTGTGTGTGTTGCACACACACAGATCTTGCATCTTTATTCATTTAACAATACGAAGCCCCTAAATGCACATGTGGAAATTTTCTCAAAATTGTGGTAACGAAGTATTGCTAACGTTATGTGGCTAAAATTAATATTCATTCACAGCATTAAATCGGTTAACAGTTGCCTTATCATCTTTAGGTTTGTTGATGAAAGTATCAGATACATGTCTTTGTGTTTAAGAGGAAGATGAATACCTCCTCCTCGGCAGCCAGTCTGACTGGTACTCAGATTGGTTTGAGCACAAGATACTTTTCTCGTGAGTACGCAAAAGTATCTCGTGCACGCAAGAAAGTTTCTCGTGCACACCAGAAAGTATCTTGTGCACACCAGAAAGTTTCTCGTGCACACCAGAAAAATTCACTATGTCTCTTTAGGGGCTCCGTAAAAACCAAAACATACTGTATATTCAAATCTTTATATATTATGCAAAAGGGATATATGTACATTCACTACAAACTTCATGTAGACTGCCACATTTATCACTAAGTCTATTTAATAATTGCCATAATGCAACATGACACCAAAAGACACCATTTTGTACCAATATAGATACACTGTAAAATGCCTCAGAAACACACCTACACAGTCTCTACAGAAATATTGTAGGATTACAATAATCTTCACGGGTGTGTTTTGTTGGATGTCCGTGCAAGTCTGAGTGGGCTAAAGTCTAAAAATTATACAATCCACATCGCCACACTCTGGGGAAAACAATAGCATATAAATAGGAACATAATCAGAGCGCTCTCTCTCACTTAGTCTCTCTCTCTCCACACACACACACACACACACACACACACACACACACACACACACACACACACTGGCAGGGATCGGAGCAGAAGCACAACCACCAGGCAAGAGCGACTCCATTCAGCTACTATGGAGCAACAACACAAAGCTCAGACTGGAGGCATGTACAAGTTTGTGCAACAGAAATCTGGAAGCAGATTTATGAAAAAGGTGTTTGTCTATTGAGGGAAAAACGAGAAAGAAAAAAAGAAGAGAGGACAACAACTCAAAGTTCTTTTTATGTGGATGAAACCATTGTTGGTCTCCAAAGGATTCAGTCTACAGTTACACCAAGGTAAGCGTTTACAGCTTATTCTTATTTTTTGTTTGTTGTAACGTCTGCTGCCTCTTCTGGGATGATTTAAAAATGACTAATATAACCCAAAAAGGCTTTTTATGTTGTATTCATCAATAATTATAACTTGTTTACTTTCCTGACTCCACTTTAAATCTTAAAATTTCCAAATTGCATAATAATAATAATCTTCAACCTCGGCCTGCAATAGTTTGTCTGTTCGTGTTCTGTCTAACTTCTCAGACACAAACACAATCAATACTTTAACAAAACTTTCATGTGGCTGAGTAAGTCGACTGTAAAAAAACAATCTGGGGAGTGTAAACAGACAGAGGAAAAGATTTTAAAGGCCATAATCATTTTCAAGGTTAGGGTAGTACTCAGCTCCTCTACCACCCCTCCCATCTCTCCGCTCCCAGCTGTCGATTATTCCCGCAGGCTTTGGATTGATTTTCAGCACTGGACAGCTCCTGTGGCCTCAATGAGACCAAACACACGTCATAGCTGCTGCTTAGTTTGCAAACTTCCCTGTCATAACTTCTGGTTGCACTGTGTGAACCATTGATTGGCATTTAATACTCCTACAGTTACAGTGTAACAAACATGTAAACTTCACATTCATCTGTATTATTTTAAATCGGTATGACACAATTGTTGCACGTTTTGGGGCTGAGGCAACTACTATGTCCCAAATTCATAGTGTGGAGAGTATCTTCTATCAAACCCATTCAACTTTTGCATCTTTAAAAATTTAACTCATTTTTGCAGTGGTGCGAGTATTTATTACTTCAGTAAAAGTCACAATACCACACTATAAATGTACTCCATTACAACTATAAGTTTCCAAATTTCACTACAGCAAAGGTATATAAGTATTTAGCATCAAGCAGATTTGTCAGAAGATCCATTTTATTTTCTATTTTGCTCTTTACTAGAAACTACACAATACTTTGGATAACAATCAAAATAAATTGTGTAATTATAGATGGTGCACTAAGACTATATAAGTATTACGCAATAAGATGCTTTAAATCAAAAAGTACTGTAAGAGCGTCATATGTATCATATATGTTTTTCCATCCATGCATTAACAAGTAGACAGCATTTTAAGGAGGGACTAATTTAATAACTGTAGATTTGTGTTGTTTAATCAATAACAGTGCATCACATTTTATGAACTAAACATATGTTTTACATGTAAAGTCTTAATCTCAAAAGTAACTAGTAAATGGAGTAGCAGAAGTATTAAGTAGCAGGAAATGGAAATATTTAAGTAAGGAACAAGTACTTAAATTGTATTGAAGTACAGCACCTCAGTAAATGTATTTAGTGACATGCCACTACTGCAATATGATTGTTTTTGACCTGTGAAGAGAACAAATTAGCTACTCTCCATTGTTCATCTATTACTTTTTAGTGTTATTTGTAGTGTGTATGTGTGTGTAGAACACACAGGTCTCTATTTTTGCTTCTGTTTAGGACTATAGCACACAATGTGGACCCACTGCTGTCCTAAGAGATATAAAGCTCTTCTTGAATGTCAGTTTAAAGTCAGCGTGTTGTACAGAAATGCAGAAAAAGAGAAGAAAAAGATACAAAATCGCCTCTGAAAAACATGGCATGACCAAAAGTAACTCACATATTTTCCCACATTCCTTTGGTTTAAATCTTCTACTTCTCTGTAAATGGCATTACACGCTGTAGTAACATCATCGGACATCATAATCTTTTCATCTTAATATCACACTGTCTGACGTGGAAGACATCATATCCTTTCTTTCCTTATCCCTCAGTCAGCTTCTCATATAATCAGATTACACAAAAGGGCTTAAACCAGGTCACACAACTGCCATCCACCTTTGATATTGTTGTTTGGATTGGGAGATTAAGGGACATACTAATCTTTTAGATGACAAAGGCTTCCTACATTCTTTTCCTTTGCATGGGATTATGCTGGAATATACATCAGTTTAGTTCCTCTGACGTACCTGAATAAGAGCTATGTCAGAGTTATTCTTTATTTGGAGAGCGCTGTGGGGTAGTGGTGGTGTACTGCAGGTTTTGGTGCTTTGGTGGAGGTCACAGCCTATTTACGCCTCTCCATTTCTCCTCTCCTCTCCTCTCCTCTCCTCTCCTTTCTCCTCTCTTTTTCTCTCTCTTCTCTCCTCTCCTCTCCTCTCCTCTCCTCGGTCCGTTTATCTCCTCCTGCTTGAGATGTTCCTATGGAGATGGCTAATACAGTAACTATGATCAACCATTACTGTAATTACTGCCACTCTCCCCCAGGGATGCCATCATCTGAGAAATAAAGACATCAGCCAGGCATATACCGAAAGTTGGCTGCATTCGTGGCAATATTGAGTTACAATAATGACGGTATTTAATGTTTATTGGGGCGTACACTTATTTCTCACATACATTTTTGGCAGATTCACACAAAATATTTACAGTCATCAGCATTTATAAAACAATGCATTTACAGCCACAAACTACAACAAACATAAAAAATATAACTTTATGTTCTACGGGCAGTTCTTTTGTTTTCAATCTCATAAATTACAATGTATACAATTTTAAAATTAACATGTTTCAATGAGGAAGCATGAAATGAATATGAATTAGATTTACTAAAACAGTAACTTCAAACCAGTAAAATGGACCAGAATAATGGTCCTGCAACACATGCTGTGATGTTTATAATGTTCATTTTTTTCTTGAGAGAAGTTTATCTAATTTTTAAAGTTATAGTTTGTGTTTTGATAAAAACAATCCAAACTCAAGGTCTGCTAGATAGTTTTAAGATGGAGTTTGCTCAGTTGTCATGGAGATGAATCACGACATGATATCACCCATAGCACTTTTAGTAGTTCTTGTCCAGGTGGGCCCAAAAGCAAAACTAGTGTGCTATGAGTGTGGATGGATTTTTCTTGGTAGTGCTTGTTGTTTGTATACAATTCTGTTACACTGATGGTCCTCATGGCAACAACACTTTAATATTATGCTTCAGTATATTATCAGGTATCTCCCCTATTTTGACCAACAGGTAGACAAAAGAACAGCTCAATCAACACCTCTCTGACATTTCACCAACAATTAATACAGTCAGCTTTACAAAGGTATCTGACTATTGTGTGGATTTTGGAGTTTTGTTTGCATGACACTAATGATGACAATTATCATTCTTCAGAAGATTCTGCACTCCACAGTATTCTTTAGCTAATGACTTCTTCTTTGAAAAATGGAAATAAAATAACACAATACAATAAAACTGTATTGACCACACCTTTGTCCAATGAGCGACCGCAATTACATATGAAAATGCAGCAGTTCCATTTTGATTTCTTTTGCCTCTTTACTGCGAACTAAGCAGTGCTTTATAGTGTGATAAAAACTGAAATTAATTTTGTGACTATAAAGAACAAAAACCTTCTCAGGGTAACCTTTAGGCTTGTAGAGTTTCTCTTCTTTCTTCTGCTATTCGTTGCACAGCTTATTTGTTAGTTGATCTGTGTTGTTCTGTCCTGATCCCACACATGATGCTGCTGGCACTGACATGGGACTGACCTGCGTGACTATATTGGTTGGCATCTAAGGACTCTGTAAGAAAAGGTTGTGACTTCATGTAGAGGACGCTCTCGTCCAGCTGTGGGAATTTGAGCTGATGTAATTATCTGCCCTTTTGGGATTATCCAGTCGAAAATCACTCTTCATCCAGCCAATCAGCAGCCAGTTCTTAACATCTGTCCTTGGTTTAACAGGAAAAAGAGTCTGGAAGCATCACACACAAGGGTTGCACACGGCCCACATTACATGACTTTAAATCCTATCAAAATCTGTACTTGGGTGTGAGTTTATTTGCATCAGTGTGTTTCTATTTGCCCGTGCTTGTTATTTCCGCCAATATTGAACAAAGGCTTTTAAACTGCAGTTGTCAGAGATTTTCCAAAGACAATCCAGTGTTACCTTTCATTGTCAACTAATTTATATCATTCAAAGTGATTCACTTGCAATAAAACAAACCGCTGTTGCCCTTTTGTATTGTGTGTGGATAGGCCTTCTATTGGTTATGCAATCCGGGGCTTTTTGGTCCTCCTGGTTATCAGCTTGCTGACGTAATAAACCGAACAGAATTACCTTCCAAACTTGTCATCAGGCCAAACAGTAGATCAATTGTTCCTCTAGCAGTAGATTACCACGGATTCATCTCTTTTTTAGACCTTTGTCCCTTCCAATGCCTGTCTGGTTTTCCACCCCTGGTTGGCCTGAAGGTCCCTAAGGCTAATCACTAGCAATGACCGAATCAATAAGCTTTCATTACACATAACAATCTGGTCTGCTCTGTACATTAGGGCAGTCAGGGAAATATTAGATTCTTCAGATATTTAGGCATGCTAGCATCATGGCGCTATGAACAGTCGCGTGGGAACGTATTTGGACCAATGGGGGTGGGGGGTGGGAGGGGGGGAGCTTATAATAGGTCTATGGTTATCTCGCTTTGCCAGACCTTCCTCCACAGCGCTGCGGAGGTCTGGCTAGTCCACACAGCATTCCAGGATGGTAGAGAAATGTGCTGTGGTTTATTGGCATTTCTTTAAACCAATCACAATCGTCATGGGTAGCGTTAAGCAGCCGCTGCAAAATAGCCTCGGGAAGGAACTTGTTTTGGTGGAACATTTGTACGTTCAAGAGTAGTTTTAGTCGTGCAACAGAAAACAGATAGTCTAGCTACAGTAGCTGTCTGGATTTACCCTGCAGAGATCTGAGGAGCAGTTAACCATAGTCCTCATAAATCCACTGGAGTTTGAAATTCCAACACAAAGAAAGCGGAAGGTAACAGACGTCCGGCCGAAAAGAGTGAAATCCAGCAAAATTTTCGGCAGCAACATAGTAATCCCAGAAGTGGAGCGTCGTGGATATGGACTAGGTGTATGGTGACCAGACATCCCTGTTTTTGGTGGCCTGTCACCGTTTTTAAATGTGTGTTAAAAATACATAGCAAGCCTTGCTGTTTTAAGTAAAAATGTCTAAAAACTGGGTAACAGAGTTTACAAAATGCATGGTTTATTTATGATTTAATAACCTCACATCAGTAAACTCCTTAGCGTCTTTGTCCTCTGAAAGCTAACAGCTGTGCTGTTCCAATACTGTCCTGTCCCCGGTGCGATAGTAGCCCTTAGAAAAGCTTTTCTATCCAGTCTGGAACTCATGCTTATTTTCGGGGACTTGTGTACAATAAATCCATACTCTTAGATCCAATATTGATAGTCTTGTTGTCCATACTTTATTTATTATCGACCATCCATTAACTTTTACTGTCGTTAGCTTTGTTGCTAAAAAAACTTATTAACATTCCTATGAGAGTCTTAACCAAATCAGAGGTTTGTTTACGTCTTTGTGAGGCGGGTCAATGCATATTCTTTACTTCCCATCAAATACAGTCGGAAAATGCATAGGTGACTGACCCAAATGCTCTCTGGCTCATTGCAGACAGGAACTGTTTGTTTACAAGTTTAAGGTTGTTGCCAAGTGAAAGCTGCAGGAGCTGCAGCAGCTACCATCAGGAGTGGGGAGGGGCTGCATCCCCTAAAGCCCCCCACTTCCAGCGCTGGGGGCTATGGATGGATTTGTTGGTCCCCCGCTTTGTTCCAGAATGAAATATCCCAACAACTATTGGATGATCTGCCATGAAATTTAGTCCAGACATTCTGGTCAAATTTTCAATCCCAACAAAGATGGAATAGAAGTGAGATGCCTCACTCGGTAGCTAAAACAGAGAGCTCAACACACAGGGTGAAAAGAGGAGCTGCAGCAACAGTTATTTTTGTTGCAGTACAACAAAAATATGGTGTTTTTTGAAAATTAAACCATGTAAACCTATTCTGATATAACCTCTAAATACAATTATGAACCTGAAAATGAGCATAATATGAGCACTTTAACATTGTCATTATGAGCATGTTAGCAAGTTTGAACATTTAGCTCAAAGCACCACTGTGTGAGTACGGCGGCACAGAGCTGCTAGCATGACTGTAGCCTTGGTGATTTGTTTGTATCCAGGAATTAGCCATCTTTTTAAACAGTTTTGCTTTGTTTACCTTCACATTTTGAATGTACTTAAAATCACCATTCGGATATTCTGTGTTCACAGAAAATGTATCATGAGAAGGCAACACTGATAACGAATGCAAGACAGATCTGAGCTCATACTGCCTCCCTGTCCAGCAACACTACTTTAATGGTTGGAACTGCCCGCCCCAACCTACATTACTGCCCTCGCAGACACAGCCTGATGATTATCGGTGCCATGGGAGCGGTGCGAGTCAATAGGTAAGAAAGCATGGGGAATAAAACTATGTCAATGGCCTGTTTTAACTGCTTTATTGATGAAAAAATACATTTTAGGTTATTTCTGTTCTTTTCACCTAGGAAAAAAAGTCCAGTCATTAATTGAGTTGTCATGCTACTGTTGATTCTGTGTGTCATAAGAGCTGTCTCTCTTCTCTCTACTGTCTGCAGTTTTTACTGCTTTTATCGTTGATTGGATTTCCAATACTTTTATTCTTAACGTCTTTGCTTTAAAGTATTGCCTGCAAGGGGACTACAGATGAAAATTCTGGGCATATTTTCTGAAATGTTATTAATATACTGTCTCTATCAAATAAAGTAATAAACTAAACTACAATTAAATTACTGCTGCAATCTCAAAATAACAGCAGAAATATATGTTTTCAGTTTATAATGGTTAATAATGTATTAATAGATCAATTATAAGTCATTATTTACATCATTTGGGTTGCTGGGTTGTGAAAAATGTCCACTCCATAATTCATCAGGTAGACCCAATTAGACCATTTAACTTTTTACCACATGGCTGCATGACAACACATTTATTAACTATTTATTAACATTTACAACTTCAGACTTGATGGATTATCACAAAAACCATCAATACCATTTATATTTCCAGAAATATTACTTTGCTGACATTTTTCGAGAAAGCCATGACCCTGTATTGATGTGTTAATTAGTGCGTGTAACTGCAGAATTGATAGTTTATTGCCCTTTATAAAAAGCTTATTAACATTTATATCTGCCGACTTAAAAGCTTATTAGAAAGCGTCAAATTCATGAGAATTTATTAATGGCTCGAATTTTAAATCTAGTTAATGACACTGATTGATAAAGAATAAAGTAAATGGTTTATAAACTAGTAATAAAGACTTTAGTAACGATTTATAAATCCTTCATAAAATGTGACATATGAGAAAAGGGTACCAACACATCCAACTAACTGTTCACAATCGTAACTTAGCAACCCTAAATATGCAATGCAGGTCTGTCAACCTTTGCATTTTATACGATTGCGTCCAAAATTCCATACTAACTAAGTATGTGAGATTTTTTAGTATGTCCGAAATCTTAGTATGAAACCAATATTATCATATTACTTATTATATTGTATTGTTTCCAAACGTTACCTATTCTTTCTCTTGTTGGAATTGTCCTTTGTCAAATGTACTTTCATTGTTTTTGTTTCCAACAGTTTCTTTGTCTCTGTAAAGCACTTTGAGTTGCCTTGTGTATGAATTGTGTTACACAATTAAACTTGCCTTGCCTAGTACATCCACTGTGTAGTAGTTCCGTGTTGCGCGCAAGCCAAGCCTGACTGTTTTTAGAGTTTAATCTTATGTTAATTGCTCTGTATTGCTCTTTATTGGATTTGGGGAAGTTTACACACCAGCAACCCCAACCCAATGTTACCCAATATGGTTTTATGTTCACCAAACTCATCCTGAAAGCCTTTTCTCTTGTAGTGTAATGTTAAAAATGTTAGAAAATATGGACAAGCATGTAAACTAAGCAGTCAAACAGGTCTGATCTTACATTTTGAATTTTTTTCTTATCATACTTATTAGAATGCAGAGTTTGACAGTGGTAGCAATAGGGACCAGCTTGATAAACTTCAGTTCCCCTGACCTAATTTTCTCCCCTCTGCTTTTCAAGATACAGCATCGTTTCCACAGATGAAGATGCCCTGAAGATCTCCAGCCAGGGTCTCCATAATGGCCACAGTCCTTTGACTCAGCAGTCACTGTCGGGGGCCTGTATGCTGGGTGAAGAAGGAGGAGGAGAGTGTCCAGAAAGTGATGACGGAAGAGGGGCTTTGTCTTTGAGAGTGACAAATGAGCCCATCATCCACAACAGCTGCCGTGCTTCACCTTCATGTCGTCTGGGCCTAGATCTGGGCACCGGCCGCCTGCGCAGCCGCTTTGTGAAAAAGAACGGCCAGTGCAATGTGGTGTTCAACAACATGGAGGATAAGCCACAACGATACCTGGCTGACATTTTCACCACCTGTGTGGACATACGCTGGCGCTACCTGCTGCTCATTTTCACCACCACCTTCCTTTTGTCTTGGCTGGTGTTTGGCCTGATCTTCTGGGGAGTGGCGCTTGCTCATGGAGACTTTAACCTTAAGGGAGGGGATCCTCGAAGCAATGTAGAGGATGAAAAAGACGAATGGCGGCCATGTATTCTCCACATCCAGGGTTTCATTGGGGCGTTCCTCTTCTCCATAGAGACCCAGACCACCATTGGATATGGTTTCCGGTGTGTTACTGAAGAGTGCCCAGTCGCTGTGGTGACTGTGGTGGTCCAGTCCATCATGGGCTGCATTATTGACTCCTTCATGATTGGGACCATAATGGCAAAGATGGTGCGGCCCAAGAAGCGGGCACAGACCTTGCTGTTCTCGCATCATGCCGTCATAGCTCTGCGAGATGGTAAGCTGTGCCTTATGTGGCGCCTTGGGAACATGCGCAAGAGCCACATTGTCGAAGCACATGTGCGGGCTCAGCTCATTAAGTCGCATGTGACGGCGGAGGGCGAGTACCTCCCTTTAGAGCAAACAGACATTGATGTCGGCTATGATGATGGGCTGGATCGGCTGTTTCTGGTGTCACCACTGGTCGTGGTCCATGAGATCAACAAAAACAGTCCTCTGTATGACCTAAGTTGCTCTGACCTGCTCAAGGAAGACTTTGAGATTGTGGTCATTCTGGAGGGGATGGTGGAGGCCACAGCTATGACCACACAGGCCCGGAGCTCCTACCTGGCCAAGGAGATCCTGTGGGGTTACCGTTTTGAGCCTGTGGTCTTTGAAAAGGGTAACCGCTACCACGTGGACTACTCTCGCTTTCATAAGTCCTACGAAGTGCCATCTACGCCTCGCTGCAGTGCCAGGGAACTGAGTCAGATGAAGGGTCATGGCAGACAGTCTTCATCCTCCAGCTCGACTTACTCCCCATCTCCATCACCATTTGCCCCGAGGGCATCTCACCACCTCCTGGGCCCTCACTCCCCCAGTGCTTTCTGCTACGAGAATGAGGTAGCTTTGTGCTGCGGGGACGACGAGGATGAGGAAAATATGACAGAGAAGCTGGGGAGCCTAAATGTAGTAAGTGACAGAGAGGTAAAGATGAGAGAGGACATTCACTTGGGTTTTAAAGAGACATTTGTGGAGGAGCAGACAGTGCAGATGCTGTGTGTTCTAGACACAGAGAATCAGATCAGCCTTGACAGACTACAGCCCACCCTACCGTTATACATCAGCAGAGAGTCAGGAGTTTAATCAATTGTAATGGCTGCCCTTCCATTTGTTTCCTCTCTTTGTCTGTGTGCATCCAACCAAAGTATTGAACTAGTGTAAAAATAAAAAAGACTTAGGACACAATTTAAACTATACATCTGGAGGAAGAGAAGGTTATTTATGCAGCTGTCACAAAATCCACTCAGCTTTAGCTCGTAACTTGGTCTGGGTTTTAGGTTTTGTATACTTTCAGTTGTAACATCAGCATCTAAACAATGCACACCTTGTCTACTTTTAAATATGGTGACTGAGTATTTCTCTCAAATCATGAGGCATCTTGAAAACTTTATTGCTTTCTTGTTTTATTCAATGTTTGATTTTTGTAAATATGATATGCTTGTGTTTTAATTTTGAAATGCTTATGCATCATATACAGATAAATGTTATGAGAGAAAAATCGATTTATTTTAAAGGAAGCATGGCACAAATGTTCAACTTCAACACACTTTCTTACTCTGTGTAAAAATAAATTATTTCTGTATTTTGAAATTCTGTCTTCCTGCCTGCCTGAGTTGTTACTTTTCACGTTTGATAAGCCATTTATTCCATCATGATAGACAACATGAAACAATTCAAACGGTTAGTCAAACATGTACAGTTGAAGAACATGCACTTTATTCTTACTTTTATCACTATTATACAAACACTTTGGAACAGTGTGTTGTTTTGTATGAACAAAGCACCTAATAAACAACAGTATTTACTGTTAATATTGGAATTGCCTCTGTTGAGTCTTTTTGCACATTTTCTCACTGGTTCAACAGCCCAGCCATGCTAATTACCACCTGTTTCTGATTGGACGAGGTCACACAAACCTTATTTGTCTTGACTTTGGATCAAAACATGGATGGTTGCTCTTTCTCTCTTGGCTGGCATCTTGGCTGGATTACTAATTAAGGTAAACATTATACCCATTAAACATTAGCATGTTAGCATTGTCACTGTAAGCATGTTAGCATACTGACGTCAGCATTTAGCTCAAATCCTCACAGACCTGCTAGCATTGGTGTTGACTCTTAGTATTGTTGGTAACTTGTCTGGAAACCTGCAACACTCAAGTACAATGTCAACTGGATTTCACGTTATTATTAATCGTGTGATCCTATGTGTCCAGTGTCAAAATCTAGTTCTGTGTGTTTAAACACAACAGAAAGCAAATTTTAGAGGCAGGTTGATTGCACACAATCCTTTTGAAAAGACACGATAGACACCATTCGCTCAGGGAGACACGTCTGCGGGAGTTGAAAATATTTGAACTTCAGAAAAACTGCTTTATGAATCTGCTTCATAAATGCACTTTAAGAGGAAAAAGGAGAGAGACTGGCAGGCTGAACACAAACACACAACCACACTCCCACTGACACAGTCTGTTGCTAGCTAGCTTACAGCTAACATCTGTACACAGGACCGCCAGCAGGGGGAAACAAAGGGTCAGGTGTCCCGGGCCCTAGGTCAACCTTTAAATAATCTAATCTTTTCTTGGGCACGAGCAAGACATACGGCGGCCCTGTCTGTACAGGCATCTTTTGCCGAGTCGGGGGTGAAGCATCCACACTATTGCATTTTTCATTTGGTTCAGTTAGCTTTCACACTGCACTTTGTCAAAGGCACTAAACATTGTAAACAATAATTATGGATGTATGTGCACTCAGTCCATGAATGTAAATGTAGCAAGCTCACATCAAAACAAAAATATTACACTTAAATACTTGTTTTAAAATACTTTTAACTGATCATAGTTTAAGTATTAATATTGAAAACCGTGTAGTATTTCTATATTATTATGTTATTACATTACTTTATTTCATTTTTAAAAAATATGTCAGAGATTCCAACCGCGTACCACTAGAGTGAGCTTGCGTACCACCTTGTAGAGAAGCTAGAGTTACTAGTTACAGTTACAGAACCAGTGTTTTAGAAGAAGGCGAACGAGCAGCTAACTAGTCCTTTACATTCCACTTCCGGGATTGCTCCGGTGCTGCAGGAAATTCCGCCGGATGCATATATTTTCCATTTTCTTCCGCTTTTGTGTTGGAATTTAAAATTCAGTGGATTTATGAGGACTATTAACTGTTAACTGCTCCTCAGATCTCTGCATGGTAAATTGAGACAGCTAGCTAGACGACTATTTTGCAGTGACTCTGTGCGGAGTTTAGCACCGCCCATGACGATTCTGATTGGTTTAAAGAAATGCCATTAAACCAGAGCATGTTTTTCTCCCATCCCCCAATGCTATGTGGAGTAGCCAGGCTCTCCTTCAAGGCGCTTTGGAGGAGGGTCTGGCAAAGCGAGACTAGCAGCTAACAGACAGCGAGTGAAGGAAAGGGTGGACCTGATGAGAGAGAGATAATGATGTGTTGTTACCAAGGGGGTAAGCTTTGCTTCAGAACTCGAACCTCCGATGGCGCCATTTTGTTGCTACAAAGGTATCACCTCCTGTTAGCATTCCACTGACCGCCTTTTTTTTTTTACGTCACTTGACTGTGAATAACTTTACATCTGAAGCGTTTAAAGGTAAACGTATAAAAGGCTCCATTACCTTGTACCTCACGTTATGGCTCCGTAGCAGACGTTTTTGTAAAAATAGGCTAACGATTGTGTCATAACCAAGTGAGGAATTACCGTATAGTACAGGAGAAGCTCGCAGGCAGTTTCGACTTACATTAGCTGTTTAGGTTTAATTACTAATGTTAACTAGCATGTTAGTTAGCAATAATTAGCCTGTGCTTATGTTATCTCCTTACATATACCTACACTCTCCTTCTCTGTAAGATTGGGAATGATTGAGATTTCTCTTGGCACAGCTACCAGAAGACTTCCAACTTTCAGACAGGTTGCTCACGTCACATTTACATCGTCTCTCTCAGTTGGAGGCTGCGCAGTAAAGCAAGAGATCAACGGAAAAGTGCTTCTAATATCCTTCACTGGTCTCCGTCCAGAGCAGCGGGGTCTATTGGTCCATTATATATATTTCAATGGTTGATTACACAGACTACCAGCGATGTGTGGTTAGAACAGCTTATGGATCTGAAAGTTATTAAATCATAAATTAGTCCATAAATTGTGTGCAAGGTTGAAATCGCAGGCTAGTCAATTTTTTGTTTCAATGTTTTTGGTTAATTTCCTATATTCGGGTCAAATCGCGTTCTCCTAATGATATGCATTCTCACATGAATACATGAACCGAACTCTAGTTCACATAGAATGCGAACCGAGACATTTTTAAGCTGACCAGAGTTCGAATGAGCTTTCACACTACCCCAAACGAACCGGACTATCCGACGAAACGCTCCGGGGTTCGTTTTAAACGGACCAAACTGCTCAGGTGTGAAAGCCACCTTAGATCATGAGTCCATGAACCAATCAGAATTCAGCACCATTTGAATAAGACTCTGATGACAGTTGGTGGGCTGTTTGGAAACTGTCAATCACATCTGAACAAACCACACCCACAGTCCTGACGAAGCCGATTAAGGTCCCGATGTCCCGATCAGACAGAGCGCGTTTTAGCAGCCTGAGGCATAACTCTCTGACTCCCTGTTGTTGCTAAGTGATCCCTCCAAAAACTCTGTTGCTAAGCAACCATGACAACATTTTATACAACATGTTGTGAGGCTGTCCTCCGTAGAGTGCTGTTTCCACTGTACTCGAGAGGAAGTTGGACACAACAGAGGCCAAACAACTCATTTTTGCCCATGGGGCTCTAAACATGTTAATCTGGCCATGGAAACAAGAACAAACACAACAACCTCCATCACACAGAAATACAGGGCAGACAGGGATTAAAGGTGAAATGCTTTGGGAGGAATAAGAGTGACAAAACGAAAAGTGTTGACAGAGGGAGAGAAACCATCAGGAGGCACTGAAGTCCATTTAACTGTAATGTGGAGGACAGAGTGTTTCTGGCTGTTCTACAAGCTCCCCCATGTGGTTGATCAGTTACACCACAGTGAGCAACCAAATTACTGGATGATGCTGTTGTATTGATAACTGTTTTCTATGTGGGTCGGTTGGTTTTGGTTATCAGCATCAGGACATTTGAAATATGACTGATATTAAAATTTGACCAGTTACAAGAACTTTTCTCTAAAGTTTTTCCAGTAAATGGGGACTTTGAGTAGGACAGTGGTTCTCATCCTGCGGTTAAAAGCCTCCCCAATGAGTCACAAGATGCTGATTGGATAGGGAAAGGAATTAATAAACTATTAATAAGCACAGCACACAGAGGGACCAAGTCCAGATCTGACGCCAGTGCTTTGGTATTGCTACTAATACGTAGACTTGATATAGATGGAAACACTCTGGCTGGATCTCACTTTCCGGGGATCAAGGAGTGAGCATCGATGAGGGATCACAGAGGAACTATAAGCGAGGATACACAAGAGCAGCCTTCCTGGAAGCAGTGCAGCCAAAAGGGTTGCTAACTCCGCCCATACAGCTGACAAATCCATGTGACGCTTGAGAGGAAAGGACGTCTAATCCATCTAAACACATTTGCTCATTTGCTCTCTCCTCCCATAATTTCCTTGCGTCTCTCCCATGCTTCCTTGGGTGGGACAGACTAAGACGCGAGGAAGGGAGGCAAGTGGAGGAGCCGGGGATGCAGCCCTGGAGAGGAAAGCCACATCTCCACACAGGAAGTACCATTGCTGAGACTGTGTTGCTGTGAGGTGACCTTACTAACCTCTGAGCCACTGTTCGTCATCAACATGCTGGATGATTAGAGCGATGTCATGCTCTAATTACCCCCTGCTGCTCTTTTCTGCTGTCTTACATCTTTACAATCCGTCACAAGACCAAACCAGGTGAGATCGTCTTGGCTCAAGAAACCCCCTCATTTTGAAGTGCTTAAATATCATCTCCTGGCCAAGTCATTGCCCCTCCCGTCAATCAGCTTTCTCCCTGCTGTCACCCCATCCTTCTCTCCCCAGCAGTTTTCTGATGCTGGTTAATTAACCGGACCGCCACACCCCCTGTCATCAGTGTCTGTGAGGCAGAGCAGCTGGGTGACCTCTGTGACCTCTCTTAGGACTTCTAATGGCTGACTTGGATCTGGCCTAATAAGGTGGTGTGTGTTCATCCTCATGTAGGTTAAGTGTGTGAGTGTGTGCGTGGGCTTTCATGTGCGTGACACCCTGTATATCTGCATGCCCTCTCTTGGCCTCACTGGCTGTTTGTGGCCTCGGGCTGTGTGACCAGAGCTGGTGACAGTGTGTGTGTGCTCAGCAGGGGACAGTATTTAGGCACTGGGAGCTGTGGCCGGGGGATCTCTGGTTCCATAATGAGCTGTTGTGTGTTGTGGAGCTGTGAAGCAGCTCGCTGGGGGACAGAGGAGCATTGTGTGCTGCTCAACACAGCTCAGCTCAGCAGAGGCCTGACTGATCCAGGCTGGGAAGCACCACAGGGCAAACATCTTCTGGATACTTCTGTCTGTCTGTCTGTCTGTCTGTCTGCTGATTCTTCTGTCTGTTTGCCCTCTTCTATCTTGTATTTCTATTACAGGCTGACATTCACACAGTCAGTCACGTTTCAACAGCTAAACTGTGGCTTTTATTTAAATATTAATGTCCTGCTGGCTTGTATATGCAATGTCCCTGGTTGGCTGGGTGGGGATCTTTGTTGCAAGTTAACCCTCAGTCTCCCCTTATTTCCTGTCATTTCTTCACTGGTGCCAAATAAAAGAGTAGTACATTTACTACTTAAGTATTGTACTTAAATACTTTACTTGAGTATTTCCATTTTCTGCTACTTTATACTTCTACTCCACTTTGATCTGGAGGCAAACATTGTACTTTTTACTCCCTACATTTATTTGATAACTTTAGATTACTAGTTTCTTTCCAAATTGACTTTTTATTGCAAAAGATAAATCAACAAATACATTATTATAGGTTAAGCAAGTCTTAAGTATATAAAGTAATTACAAAAACAGCTGCAACAGTAAAGTGATGCACACATTAATGCACCACTAATTATAATAAAGTGATATAATATATGACTCTAAAACGGGCCATTCTGCATACACGTTGCAAATACTTCTGTACCTTCACCTAAGAACGTTTTTTAATGCAGGAGTTTTAATTGTAACAAAGTATTTTTACTATTTTTTGCTGTCAGATAAAGGCAAAAATGCCTCCCCTAAAATTATTAATAATACATATTTTAATAGAATTTAGTACAAGGCTGCATTACCAAGTGATCAAAGGAGGTAACTGCCCAGACGTTCCGGCTTTGTAATGTTTGGAATATACAACACTAAAATACAAAAATGATAAAAGCTTTAAAGTAATAGTGTGACATATTGGGAAATATCTTTATTCACTAATCGCCCATAAAACTAAAATGTGTCACTTTTACACTTTGATTTTTGTACATTAAGACACAATGTGTTAATAATGGAGCTTTAGATGTGTTGGTAGATGAATTTTGTTACCATCGGACAGAGCCAGGTCCAGTCTTTATGCTATAGGCTAAGCTAATTGGCTGCTGGCTAGCCTTTTGTTGAACAGACTGATATTAAGAGTTGTAACTCTTGGCAGAAAAACAAATAAGCAGGTTTTCCAACATGACAAACTATTTCTTAAAGGTGAGTCCGGCTTTATTACCAACCCCGTTTGGAAGAGGAACCCAGTGTCGAAATCTTGTTTTAGGACTTTCTTCATTTCAGTTTTGTAGGCCTACTACTAATATGTTTCATATTAGGTACAAGCACAGGATCTAATTTTTGACTATGTAGCAGGTTAATCCAGTCCTAATTTTGTGAAGTTAGTTGCTGCATTTTGCATCAGAATTTTGAATTTGCTGTTGTCGTTTCGAGTTCTGCTTTTTATTTGTAAATAAGGTCCGGTTTATTGCCTCTTTTGCTAAAAGACAAATTAAATGTATTCAACATTTTGGGCATATCATTAATTTCAAAATGTCCTTCTTTATCTCTCTGTTGTTCATTTTCTTCTTGTCCTCCATTTCTCTCTGAGGCTGAAGTTGTAGCAAAGAGATGCAGACGCAGCAAACCACCGAACAATAGGCCTTTCATGATGCCCTGCAATGCAATGATGAGCCTTAACTGGAATTTGTAGCTTTGCATTTTTTTTAAATACACAATTTTCACATCTGATCACAACATTAAATTGTACTGCCTTCCGTACAAATTTAGGATTTATAATTCAGGTTTTACACCATATTTTATGGAAATTTCTAAATTTTGTATTTGTAACGTGACCAAACGTGAGCAGCCCACCAAGTCAAATGCATTACAAATTCACTTTGATTCTGATTATCGCATGCTTTCCACTTGTCCATCATTCTATCTGCTCACCAGCCTGTCTGAGTGTGTGAGCCTGAACACCTGTCTGTGCTGGCAGCTTGTCTGTGTGTATGTACCGGCATCTCTCTGTGAATCTGACCAACGGAAAGCTCTCTGCCCTTTACAAGCTGTGTGATATACATTCATCTGTTGTTTTCACACAAGGGAAATATTGGTTGCTCATATTCATTCAGGTCCACGAGAAACGGACAAAAAAGAAATAAACGAAGAATAAAATTGACAGACATGCATAATGTAATACATCAGCTTATTTCTCACTCTCTACTCCCAAATATCCCATCAATCTATCTGTCTTGTTGCCTTTTATCTCGCCCTCTGCTCTGACAACAACAGAGTCTTTTATGTAGTCATCTTTTTCTCAGACCCCTCAGGCCCTCTTTCTCTTTCGTTCACACAGACTAATTAAATGTTCTGAAGAACTCATGATTGGAAAGTCTGTGCTACGTTCTCTCTTTCTGTTTTTGTCTCTCCCTCCCGTTCTCATAAAAAAATCCTATAAAATCCATACTTAGTTAGTATGAGTTATTGCCCCTAAATTATTTTTATTTTTATTTTTTATTTGGGATCCCCATTAGTTGTTACCGAAGTAACAACTATTCTTCATCATCAAAGATGTTTTTAAAATCAAGACACAAATGTTTTTGTTTTCATAAAATATATCACTTTATTTGTGGTTTTAGATCAGTTAAAGTCAGACACATATAAAACCATATCAGATCAAATATGCCATGTATACAATTTACAATGTTACAAATAACAGGGTGCATTTAATAATTTCCTTTGGCAGATTGCCTGTGCTTTACGTTTTTGAAAACAAAAGTTACAAAGTGCTTTACAGGAGGAAGAAAAGAGAATGATGGCTCAAAAGAGGCAGAGAAGGTGAATTAGTTAACAGCCCACAAAATAAGTTACAAAATCACGAGAAGGCGAAGAAAACCAATTAGTTTTAAGATGCTTTGTAAAGATCCAGAGTCCCACAAAGTAAAGCCCAAATATTCATAAACAACAGTTCATGCCAACATAATTCAACACACACTGTATTGTTGATGTTTTCGACCAAAGACGTGACAATGAGTACCAGGATAAAGAGGCATAAGTAAGTGGCGCCAGCTCCTCAGAAAAGGTTATTCCATTAATGTATTAGTCAATCAACAGAAAAATAATATCTGCAACTATTTGGATAATCAATCAATCAATCGTTTTAAGTTATTTTGCAAGCAACAAAATGTGAAAATAATGCCAAACTTTCTCCAGTTCCAGCTTCTCCAATGAGAGGGCTTTTCTTTGTCATATATCATCGACAACTAAATATCTTTGGGCGTTGGTGTTGGTAGAACAAAACAAGATATTTGACTTAGACTCTGGAAGTTTGGATAGGCATTTTTTCACTCGTTTTTGACAATCCGATAGACTAAAGAATAAGAAGTCCTGACCTGGGAGTTAACCTGGGTTCATATGGTCCCAATCTACTCTTTATTTGACTTGACTTTGGTTTACTTTGTTCTAATGTTTAAAAAAAGAATCATATAGAGACACTCAAGCAATCCAGGCAAGAAAATAAAGGAAAAAAAGAGTAAGAACAATTAAGGAATATTCACTTGTTTAACAGCACAGTTTCATATTCAATTAGTTAAATATGTTCAAATACCACATTTACAAATTGAATCTGACAGAAATGCAATATCATTTGAATCATATTCTCACAATTACGTAAGGGAAACATTTCCAACTGTGGATTTTATCTTTGCACCACCACAGGGAAGAATTTTAAGTGTAGCTAACAGCCGACATATATGCATGACTAAACGGCGTGCTGGCACGTATGACTGAGGGGCAAAACTGTCATACAGCCCCAATATGAATGCCACCATTGTCCATGTCAACATCATCCCCATCTTCATCATCACCATCACACTCTGACTCTCAACATCCTCCTGCATTTGAGTCAGACGCACAAATACAAGGTCTATTTCTGATTTACTTTTCTTTCTCACGCTTGCACTTTATTTTTTCCTCTCCATGTGATTCTTATCTCTCTTTTTCATCACTACCACAACTTACTTTTAAATT
The DNA here is from genome assembly GCF_010015445.1 of Perca fluviatilis. Classification (NCBI taxonomy): domain Eukaryota; kingdom Metazoa; phylum Chordata; class Actinopteri; order Perciformes; family Percidae; genus Perca; species Perca fluviatilis. The sequence goes on along the minus strand of NC_053112.1, from coordinate 24,389,797 downwards.
TATTTCTTTATCTCTCTGTTCATTTTATTTCGCTCCATTTCTCTCTGAGGCTGAAGTTGTGGCAAAGAGATGCGGACACAGCAAACCACCGAACAATAGGCCATTCATGATGCCCTGCAATGCAATGATGATCCTGCTCTGCCCTCCACCCCCCACCCTGCACCAGCCTCCACAGCTGCACAGGAATGTGGTCCAACAAGTTACCCGCTCCCCCTCTTCCCTGCCGCCCGCCACCATCGCTACCACCACCTCACCAGTGATGCCGCCATCGCAACCGAAGCCCCTCTTCTCCCAAATAAAAAAGACAGAGAAGGCAAGAAACTATAGAGGGGGGGAAACTCTGCAGACGGAGCACAAAGAGAGGATTCATGCTCGGTCACATACACTCCTAGAGAAAAAAGAGGGGGACCCATTTAAGTGTGGTGCAGCTGCACTAATTTACTGGGTGAAAATGGGAAAAAAAGAAGTGACAAAAGGTCAGATAGTAGAATCATTTTTTATTCATCCCCATGGATGGCGTGTCACTGCATCATCAACACTTACGAAGTCTGCATGATGCATAAATCAAGTGATGGACCCAAACACCTGCAGCCCTCAGTGGGATTAAATCCACCAGTTTGTTTCAAGCATAATTTCAAAATATAAGTAAGATATTGAGCCACTCAACAGGTCTCTTAACGTATCTCATAATCTGTTAGCTGTCTCATAGCCTGTCTGCTGAAGTCCCAATAGAACCCTTGTTTTACACACATTTTTCATTCCATGTGTGACTACTTCAGATGCCCTTATGTTACAGAGCTGAATGCTCTTGACACACAACACCTCAGAGGTGAAAGAAATGTTGTCTCCCTTTTTTAAGGATGTCTTTAAGTATAGTTTAGGTCTCAGCTGGAGGACAAGTTCTTGCTCAACAGGGTTAAAGTCTGATTCAAAATATATGAGTCACATGAGGTTCAGTTTTATTGAAAGTCTATAGTTTCAGAGCTGGAATTCCCCTGGGAAAAGCACTGACCTAAACTCGTTTTCACCCAAACCCTGAGAGGAAATGGCATTTATGAATTAAGTGCAGTGTTTTACACAAACCAAGAAAAGCCCCTGTATATACTTTACATTTTTTAATCTAATAGGGACATTTGGTGATGAAATCTGAGGCTATGAAAGAAGAAAATATGCTTCTACTCCAATCCTCACCATTCCTGACATATAATTTCAGATCCTTTTGTCGAGTTTGTCATCATTCGGAACAAATGACGGCATTCATTTCAGGCCAAAATGTCTCTATTGACATGGGAATGAATGCTTTCCACCAATTATACATCAGTTTAATGCAGAATGTGACCCAGCATGTGAATATTTGACCGCTGTGCATGCTCCTCTTATCTGCATCCCTCTCACACACTCTCTCTCTCTCTCACACTATCTGCATCTTTCTGTTTTTCCTTCTCTTGCCTTTTCTCTCCATCCATCGTCAGATTTCAGGAATTTCCCCTGGGGGTTGTTCAAGTATTAAGGCCAAAGCAAAAAGGGCGTTCTCTTTTTCTTTCCTCTTCTACTTTCTTTGTCCTTCTGCCATCTGAACACCTCATTTTCTATCTGAAAACATCTACAATATAAAATATTCTTCAGTAAACCTTGAATTCGTCCCTTAAGACGACTCAATTTCATTTCAATCACACATGAAAAACGGCCGCCCATGACTAAGTGTGCACCTGAAGGCTGACTCTTTGACCTCCCTGCTGATCATGAGACATTGTCCTCCCATCTTCTCCCCTCTCTCCCCCAGGAGCCGCAGGAAACTGGCTTCTTGTGACCCAGTGGTCTGTGCAGCCATGGTAAGGCCCATTACAGCAGTCACATGGCAGGTTAACACAGGAACTGATGCGACCATGTGAGCTCTATTTTCTAACAAGCTAAAGCTGCCCGAGGGCCCATGATAGTTTCACACAGGGCACACAAAATGTCTGAAAATGCACAGCGAGTTTAGATTCCAAGCTAAATGCAAGATTACTGTCGTTTCATCGTTAGGCTAAATATGAAATGAATTAGCTGAAAGAATCACACAGGTAATATGTCTTTGATTAGATTTGGGTGACAGGTGGATTATCCATAAATTGTTTGATTTCCTATTAAACAAGTTGGCTACATTATCTTAAACATGAGCTTGAAATTAGATGATAGCTTTTGAACTCTGAGATATTGATCACTAAAATGTGCAACCTGTCAATGACCTTAAAATCTTTGAAGTTTACAATTCTAGAAAAAGATTCTTTAAAACTTCTAAAGCACATTTTAAGAACATGAATATGAGCAAAAACACCAGTTTGATTGTCAAAGTCTGATATTAAAGCATATGATTTTATATGATGCCAGAGGAAGACATGTAGCCTTGAGGTTATTAGTGGTAAATAAATGAATGAGTTGATTATGCCCTTATATTAAATCAGTGCTGGGTGCTCATATTATTACTACAGGCATTGGGTTCAACTGAAGGAGTTTGACATCCACTTTTTCATTTAAACTTGTAATTTTTCTCAAATAATCAAATTGTTTTCACTGAACATCTACAATACAAACAGGCAGAAAATGTATTTAAAACTAAAAAGTATGGAAATATAAAGTCATTTGAAACGAAAATATTGTTAAGACAAAAAGGCCTATCTAAAATGTTCAGACACAACTCACTATACAAACATTAGGCCTATTTTCCAGGCTGAAGAGCAAAAGACCCGCAGGCGAACAAGGAGGAAGTGACAGTAATATCACGAAACCACATACAGTATTTATCAAAATTAACATCTTCAATGATTAATCGAGATTTTCTTAGAGCAACTTAAGTATAACGTGAGGACTTCACAAGTGTTTAGCAAGTTTCTGAGGCCTCGTGAGACAAATTGATTAAAGAATGGAGCGTAAACGCACCACTGAAAAGTCCACCTCTTTCTTTGCATTTCATTCGTTAAAAGAAGAAATACAGACTAATTTAATGTGTACAAAAAACATGGTATTTTAAAGATAATGGATAGGCCTATAGGACTTCATCAAATATCGGACAATAACCTATTTTAAAAGCCACTTTATTTTCAACTGTTTGTTCGATTATTACACATTTTAATAATGTATGTAAGCTACATTAATAATATATAGGCCTATACACGCCTATATTTTTTTTTTGCGTTTCAGGGCATGGCAGTCAGTTTGAGCAAACAAACGCTTGTAAGAAGTTCGTTTGATTATTTTGTCTCAGTTCCAAACATTTGATAATTTTTTTTAACACACATAGGCCTAATCATAAAAAAAAGAAAATTTGGCCTGGATACATATTGTATTGTCCTTCAAATTATTAACAGAGGTTGCATATAATTGTTTTCATCTCAGTATATTTTTCAGTAGCCTAACAAAAGTTACTTCTGTAGGATTCTAAATTTCTAAATATCCTTTTCCAAACATTTTCTTTAAGTTACAACATCGCCAACAAATTGTAATTGTAAAATACAAAGCAGAAACCTTACAGCAACAACACTGTAACCACCACGAGAAATAAATAATTGTTTAGTCAACAGGGAGGCGATAAGAAATAATGACGTCGCAGAATTGTTGATGTCATTACGAAGTCACTACATTGTCATAGTTTATAGCAATAAATACATATAAAGACACCTAACGCCTTATGTTATTAAGAAGACGCGGAATAGGGCCTTTATAGTATCTTATGTAGCCTAATAGGGCTATTTTTAACTCAGTATCCAATTGATTAAATGCAATATTTAATGGAATGTTTTAATTATTACATTTTCCGCCATACTGAAGAAATAACCTAAACTCATCTTGCTCCGTCGACCAGACTCCCCGGGGGGCCATCCAGCTGCACCAACTAAACTCTAACTAACTAACTCTAACTAAGCTTCCTCCAGCCCTCTGATCTGTAGCTACAAACCTACTGAACAAACCGCAGAACGACACGCATTACACTCTTTCCTGCAAAACAATCCTCCTCATATCAACCGGTACAGACAAAATCACTCACTTCACGAGCCTCGGAGGCCTCACGCAGGATCCCTGTGGTGCTGGTTCGTCGGTGGGGTGCAGCATGGAGGTGTCCCCTTCCCCTCCCCCCCCCCCACCTCCATCACCAACCCATCACCCCTTCATCCCCCAAACACAAGCCTCCTACCATCAGCACCTCCGAGGCCCAGATCCAGGTGCTCTAGAGCGTATTTAGGGACAGAAAAGTGTCGGAGCGGCAGAAACAGAGAGATCCATGTGTCCCGTCTGCTGCTGAGTATTTTCTATGTGTGCGCGACTGGTGTCTATGCTCGGACATAAAGGGGGAAAGACGCACACATCGCTCTCTGTTATCAATTTTTTCCATGTTTGCAGCACAAAACTGCTTTTTGTTCCCCATTTTTCATTTACGAGGGTTAATGGATAGAGCATTGGGCGTTTGATCACATGGCTACAATTCACCTGAGATGAAGACAAAGAGAGCAAAGAGAGAGAGGAGAGAGAGAGAGGGAGAAAACCGAGAGTCAGGCTCAACATGAGAGGCAACGGACACACAGGAGTTATTGTTGCATTCATTTTCAGTGTGCGTTTGTGTGTGTGTGTGTGTGTGTGTGTGTGTGTGTGTGTGTGTGTGTGTGTGTGTGTGTGTGTGTGTGTGTGTGTGTGTGTGTGTGTGTGTGTGTGTGTGTGTGTGTGTGTCCGGGTGCGCATCAGATGCTCGATTCTCTTCCTTCCCATTAGGCCATGCTTTAACGGCACAAATCATGGCCTACAAGCATGTACAAAGCAACGTTTTCACTGCTGCAGTCTTTACCACAAAAAGATGACGAAAGAAGAAAAAGTCTAGATGGATTTATCATTTAGGTCTAATTCATTTAAGAAATTTGTTTTAAAAAATATTTTCAATGATTAGTCATTCGGAAGCAGCCACTTTACTGTTGCGTTGCTTTAAAAAAGAAAAGAAATCTCCAACCGTCTGCAGCCTTCATCTCTTTCAGCAGTTTTTATTATTGATCAGTTAATTCTAGTTCTATTTGAATTAAATAATTCCACATCCGTCTGCATTTCAGATGTAGCCTAATAACAACCAGAAAGATAAAGTTGATAAGTTCTTCAAAGTTAAAGTGTGATTTCTAAAGCACTTCTTCAGCAAACGTATGACATTTAAGCATCACATTGTTTTGCCATTTGACTTAATAGAAACAATAAAGTCTTGCCACAACACCCTACCTGTCCCACAATGATTTTGTATCTGTGTGACATCATCATTGTGGGCGTGGTTGAAAGTCCAACAGAGACTGTTTGCCATGTGTTGAGGACTCTATGAAACACAAGCTTTTAATTTAATTATAAGGTAGCTAGCTATAATACACATTATATATGAATACTCATGTTGTGTCTGATCACATTTTAAAATTAAAATAACACGTCATCTTTGCTTTTCCTGGATATCGTACTTTGAGCACTGTCCAGTGAACAGTTTCAAGGTAAAGGTGGACGCCTTTCTAAGAATGATAGCCTACATAATCACATTATAATTCAATAGTGTACAGTAGGCTGTGCCTCAAGATGTTAAAGCTGTAAGTTTGGTAGTTCACATGTGATCAAGGATGTCAAAATGTTAAATCATCATTTATTTTCAGAATAAATGATTTGCACAATTTCACATGAACATAACTTGACATAACGGGTTTGTTAGTGCCACATTTGCCAAAAAGTGGCCCACTTTTGCTGTAGCTAATCATCATACCCTTTCTAACTTAAAAGTTGCATTGAGGATTGTAACTGTGTGTAACTGTGTAATGAGAATGTACTTTACGTTCATTTTTTAAAGATCATAATGCTTTAAAAGATAATTTTGCGGTCAGATAGAAAACTAGATTAGTTGTAATTTCATGACATTATTCATCACCAACCCAAATATAGCATTTCCTACCTGATTAATTATTATTTATTTATAAAGCTACATTTTCTTTCAAAAAACAAGATCTATTAGTTTACTTAACTTAGCGCATCACTCTGATAAGTTTTACAAGATTTTATTTTTTATTATAAAGATTTTAACTCAAAATTGCAATCTTTATTCCCAGTATCAAACTGAATCCGGTTAAATCAGAGCTGAACTTTTTTTTGAGGAACGTGACCACACGAGGCAATAACTCTCCTCATGATTGTTTATTTGTTTGATATAACATGTCAACACGTCCAACAAGGCTGGCCTTCTCCTGCCTCTAAATGGGCGCACTGTATAGTCATTTAAGCCACTCCGATGTAAAAATCTCACCTCTTCTCTGTTGGAAATGTTGCAGTGATGGACAGACGTGCATTAACAGTGTATTGCTCCCGTCCAATCACAGATCAGCGGGATAATTAAGGGACCAATCAGAGTGCGGCGAGGTGCTGGGGGGCGGGGCTGGCGGTGTGCTGGAATGCTGCCTCTCTGGGAATGTTTTCCACTTTCAATCACTTTTTTTTTTCTCCCAGTCCTCCTCACAAGGCGCTCTTTAAGCTCCGGTGTTGCCACACAGAGCAGCCATTCATCGGCTCTACAGTCATCCACACACACTCCCATGTTGAACCACTGGACATCTAAATTGGTAAGTTATGTAATTTTTTTAAACAATTTTTTTGTGATAAAAGGAAATATATTTCATATCAGTGCCATGTTTGTGCCAGTTGTATTTATTTATCGGAAGACGTTTAGCGTTAATTTGGCTTTGATTAAAAAAAGAAAAAATCTGTATGGATGCGGTTTTTTCGTCCAAATAGGATTATCATTATTAGGCCATTATTATTGGCTCCGCTAACTCTCTTTACCTGTTTAGTTTGAAGTACAACTAAAATTAGGCCTAGGCCAAAAAATGATCACCATTTGTGGATTAATGAGTGAATTACTTAACTGTTTCTATTATACTTCATATGGTTTATAGGTGTAGGCTAACCGCTTTTGCTGAAACGGATTTCCAGCCGACGAAGGAAAGGATTTGGACACCTTTACGCAGCAGTATGGCTTTGCCCGAGAAGAGTCAGCAATAACTGGGATCTTCGTAGACATCAGACATCTTATTCAATTTAACGAATCAATTACATTGAATCGTTTGAACTCTCTCTAAAACTAATTCTGCATTCGCGGGTTGTCTTGCCATTAGTTGAAAGTAAAAAAAAAAATATGTCCGGAGAGGAGCACAGCCTGTCCGAGGCGGAACTGAGTCCCGGAGGGTCAGACGATGGTCACTCACTGTCACCGACTCAACCCGGAGCGCCACCCCGCCAGGACTCACCTCTGACCGGGCCGCCGCAGCAGCTGACCTCGCTCTGTGTCGCGGATGGTAGCGAGGAGGATGGAGGCGATACAGCCAAATCGGAGATGGAGGACGATCGCTTCCCGATCGGCATCAGGGAGGCGGTCAGTCAGGTGCTGGACGGATATGACTGGACACTTGTGCCTATGCCGGTGCGCGTCAACAATGGAAACAAAGCTAAGCCCCACGTCAAGAGGCCCATGAACGCTTTCATGGTGTGGGCGCAAGCGGCGAGGAGGAAACTGGCCGACCAGTACCCTCACCTGCACAACGCGGAGCTCAGCAAGACCCTGGGCAAACTGTGGAGGTTTGTATGGGGTGATTGTTCCAGAAAAGAACAGTGTGGCCATACAGTGGCACATTTCTTGTGTCGCCTGTGCGTAAAGGATAAGTGGATGCGTAGATGTTAAACATGAATGTAAAACGTGGGCAAATTATAAGATCAAGCTGGTGATTGTAAAGAAAGAAAACACCGAAATCAACTTGGTGTTTTTGTTGTTGTGTCCCTTTAATTTAATGTAGCCTATACTGTATAATGTGTAGCCTACTAAATACTATCATATCTGGCGAGTTTTACCCTCCTTATCCTCTGCGCACGGGATTGAATTCGTTTTATTATTTTCAGACATATTCTAAGCAAATACTTTCACATTAATTCAAAAGGTCTGTAAGACTAAAATCAGTCCTTGTTTCTCTCCCCCCAGGCTGCTGAACGAGAGCGACAAGAGGCCATTCATCGAGGAGGCGGAGAGGCTGAGAAAACAGCACAAGAAGGACTACCCGGAGTACAAGTACCAGCCCCGAAGACGCAAAAACGGTAAACTAGCTACTGCTAGTGAGTCTGACAGCCAGGGGGAAGGGGAGGCCAGCCACTCCCAGTCACACTACAAGACCCTTCATCTGGAGCACAATGGCGGGGCTGGTTCTCCCCTGGGTGACCTGCACCACCACCACCATCACCACCACCATCCTGCTGGTAGGAGTCTGGACGCAATAATCATAATTTCCATTTTGACATTTCAAGATATATTTGGTCAAAAAAGGGGAATATAAAAAAAACAAACAATTTGATCTAAATAAAAAAGTAACACTTCAGTCCATTTGACCATGTTGTCCCTTCTTGTCTTTCCTCTAGGTCAGGGTCACAGCCCACCCACGCCCCCCACCACCCCAAAGACAGAGCTCCAGTCTGGGAAACTGTCAGATGCCAAGAGGGAAGGGGGAGCAGGAGCGTCCGGAGGATCAGGGGGGTCCAGGGGATCCCTCGGGGTGGGAGCTGAAGGAGCATCCGGTGGTCCGTCATCATCGAGTGCTAAACCCCACATCGACTTTGGCACCATGGACATCGGCGAGATCAGCCACGAGGTGATGTCCAACATTGAGCCGTTTGACGTAAATGAGTTCGACCAATACCTTCCTCCAAACGGCCACCCGCAGAGTGGAACCGGGGCCCCTGCAGCTGGATCTTCTGCCTCGTCATACGCCTACGCCCTGGCTGCTGCCAGCGGGCACTCCGCGTGGCTCTCCAAACAACAGCAGCAGCCTCAAGCCTCTCCGTCTTCCTCCGACCCCTCCAAGGCCCAGATCAAGAGTGAGTCTGTGGCTGGGAGCCACTACGCAGAGGCCTCATCCTCTCCCTCGTCAGGCACCCATGTCACCTACACCCCGCTCAGCCTCCCTCATTATGGCTCTGCTTTCCCCTCGCTGGCCTCTAGGGCTCAGTTCGAGTACGCAGAGCACCAGGCCCCCGGGGCGTACTATGCCCACTCCAGCCAGGCCCCGGGGCTGTACTCAGCCTTCTCCTACATGGGCCCTACACAGAGGCCTCTGTACACTACCATAGGAGACCCCTCCAGCGTGGCACCCTCTCACAGCCCCACGCACTGGGAGCAGCCTGTTTACACCACACTCACAAGACCTTGAGACCTTGAGGGAGACCAGCTGAGCAGAGGGAATATATGGGAAGTGTGTGAGTGGATCTGTGTGTCTGTGGGTGTGCAAGTATGTAAGCGTGTGATTGTGTATGTGTGTGTGTGTGTGTGTGTGTGCGCCCGTGCCATATTGATGTTATATTAGAGGTTTTTACTTTTTTAGCCAATATAATGCAAGATGCATCCAAGGGGCCTTACACAGTTAAAAACAGCCACAGACTCGCACAATATAAAGTGTGAAAAATGAATGGATCAACTGCCAATCAAAAATTAAATAAACCTTAACAAATGTGTGCCATCATAAATTTATAAGTTGGGATGTACAGCAAGTTTGTATACAAGAGTTAGACGAGTGAGATACTGAGAGTGAACAGATGTTGCATTGATGAGTGACTCTGATTTGACCTAGACACGACAGGTTCAGACTGACATAATCAGATTTTATTAACCAAACTAAAGCAGATGTTTTTTTGATGTTATTGTGTTATTTTATATGAGTAGTAAGTTTATTGTCATTGTTGATATCCTCGGGTGTAACTTTATTGTGACTGATTTGACATTACACTAATAGCCTACATCTGCACCACTGCTTTGGGAAAAGCATGTTTTGTTTCAATAAGATGTTCCCTGGGGTTGTTTTTTTTCGTGGCCAGAAAAGGAAAGTTGCAACCTTTTTTTCTTTGTAGATAGCACACTCTGTATTTCTGTTCTGTAATTACATTGACTTCACTGAACTGAAGAATTAAGCATTTAAGGGGAAAATAGGAGAAAGAGAGGGAAAGAGAGCTCTTAAAGATGTATTTCAGCCTAACACGTAGTCTTGGACACATACCTCAACTCTATTCATTTTGTGCCAATAGCAAAGGAGAAATACGACACTGAATACCTTATCAAATAATGACGAAGGTTTTCAAAAATGTAGAGCAGTAAACCTCTGTGTCTTCTTCCTTTTTGCTTTTTAAGTGCCTAACATTTTGCTGATTTGCATCTGATTTTTCCAATAACGGAGTTAAAATCTATAAGTACAAAGTCTCAACCAAATCTCTTTAGATAATTGGCCAGCTTTGGGTCCTACTTAAGGATTAGAATCACATGTACGCCCGCTCTGCACTGCCTGTAGACCAAAAGCATGTTTTCGTCTCTACAGGTTTTTTTTCCTACATTGTGGTCAAATAGCCCTCTTCCTCTTCAGCAATGTGAATAATGGTCATTACCACAGGCTTCACCTTTATTATGTGATGCATACGTTATCATTTTATACTGACCCTCTTACCATGTAGTTATTATTTTTATGTAAGTAATAATGCATTGTGTGTCACACCTTTGCTTCTTCCATTTTGTATAATTCTGGATAGTTTTGTAAAGTGTTTGCTATATTCACTTAAGTATTTTGCTTCCATACAAGAAAAGCAATGTTGAAATTTTATTGTTGTCATCTATTAAATGAATTTATTTATAAAAAAAAAAAAATCCTGTGTAAGAGCGTTATTTATGCAGCATCGATGGCTATAAGATAACAAAGAGCAATAAGTGAATGGTGAAAAAGAATTAATCAACACCACGCTGCTGACGTGTAAACTGTAATAACAACACAATCAGTGCCCCACCAACCTAAGCTGTTTAGTGTGTTTGTGTGTGTGGTAGGCTAAAATTGACTACTAATTCCCCACATTTAATCGGCTGGGGACTGCGTGTTACTGAGAAAGACAAAGAGAGCCATTCAGCGAGGGAGAGGGACAGAAAGAGAGCGAAGGGGTGGGTGTAAAGAGCCAGAGGCAAGGCCAATTTCAGCTCAGTAACCAGCGTACACTTGGACTTTTGTACATGGCTTTCCTTTCACTCTACCCTCTCCTCTCCACCTGAGGCTCCCTCCCTGCCTCCACACTTAGCTGCTGTTTAAACCCATTCAGCGGGCATCGGAAATCAGAGTGTCAAGTTCATTGTTGTGGGTTTGAATGTGAGGGAGATGTAAAACAAAGATGATGTTAGACGTGGTGGTCTTTTGGAAAAATAAATATCCGAGAGAGAGCTGCAATTCATTTTAGTAGAAAAGGAAAGGTTATTCACAGAGCAGTCCAAACCAATGAAAAACTGTTCATTTTCACTATAAATTAAGCTACACTAGGTTGATAAATAAAAAAATGGTTGCACTCAGTACACTTGGATTGATTCAACTAATAAGTTGATTCACAGACACTGATAGAATCGTGTTGTGAGCACAGAAAGAAAAAATGGTGTTGGAGCTGAAACTAATCAGAAAACAAATATCAAACGCGGTTCCAGCTTTAGGCCTCAGGCCTGCCGCTTCTCAAAAAACAGAAACAAACATTGAATTGCATAAAACAGATAAAACAGTAAGAAAGGAAATATTAGAGAATGGAACATTTATGTATGATTACTACTAATCCCCATCATGTCATTAGGGGTCATTAGGGGTATAATGATACATCGATCTGGATTGATATATCGATTCAGTGATGCACGATCCAATATTATCGATGCAAAAGTGAAAATACCGATACATAACATCTCTAGGAGGCCCCTTTATTTTAGAATCCAACATTATATTTATTCTTTTTATTAAAAACAATAGTTTGTTTAAATTGTAATAAAATTGTCAAATCATATTTCAGTTGCTTTTTTTGATTTGATATAAATGTAGCTGTGTTAAATTGGCTTATGTATCCTCTCATATTGATCGCAGACTCCTGAATTGAATTGAGTCGAAATCGAATCATGACAGACTTAAAGATATCAACATATATTGTTGTAACGTTGTCCAAAGAATCAATATAATATCGTATTGTGATAAAACTTGTGATTACACCCCTAATTGTCATGTGGGAATATATAACAGTTCTTAAGGTTTTTAATCTGGGGAAATTTCAACTGTAGAAGTTAACAAGGATGCAAAATGCACCCAAAATACACCAGGGACAGTGGGTTTTCAGGGGTAGAAAAAAGGTCAACAGTATGTGCCACATAGAATAGGTTTGCATCATCTGAAAGCTGGAAACCTGAAGATTAATTTGAGATGCAGTTTTTGCCTCGCCAAAATTAAGTCTAACTTTGGATAATAACTTTGTTATTTGGCTGCCAACTTCCTGACAAGATCGTTAAGGTTTTAATACTATCTGTCTCTGATGAATAAATACAATACAAAAAATATATAAAATATATATAATAATAATGATAATAATAATCAATCTGGCTGTTGATTTACACAATCACTGTAGATTTAAGTAAAATTATATTTGAGTACTTCATCTTACTTTAGGCTACTTCAACTAGCCTACTCTACATTTCAGATTGAATTATTAATCCACAATTATTTTTTACTATCTTTTGACAGCTACTTGTTACTTTGTAGATTAAGATTTAACATAAAAAACAAAGGGTTGTCTTTTAAAATGTTTTAGATTTATCTAATCAACATCCAGCTGTAGACTAACATGTTGTTTACATGTTAATGCATCACTAACAGCTATTACATAATATAATATATACAACAAACAACTATAAAAAGCGATATTATGTACAATCAATACTTTGACTTTAAGTAGCCTATATTTTGATGAAAACACTTTACCGGTAGGCTATGTACTTTTACTGTTTTGCATGACTTTTACCAAAGCTTTACGTGTGAGAATTGGTACTCCTGACCAACTGGTGGCGGTAATGCACCAACAAATGTACAGGAGAAGAAGAGGAAGAAGCGTGTGACGTCATTCCAGGGGCGCCAAGTTTCTGCAGAAGACAGAATCACAACACGAAGATTGTGAAAGGTGCCCCCGCCGTCTAAATAGTTAAGAATTTGCGTTGTTCGGATATTGTGATATATGCTGCTTTAATGTTTTATCCCAAGAGCCTAAACTACTCGTTTAAAGAGCTTGTTGTTCTGGTAAAAATGTCAGTCTGAGTAGTTAGCAACGAGACTAGCAGTCAGCTAACGTTAACGTTTGAGCTCGTAAGCAACATAATACAGTAACGTTTACGTTACAAAAGCTGGAGCTAACAGATATGTGTGTTCGAAATTTGTGTAGCTAACACGGTGCATTGTTGTACAGGAGTTGTACGTTGAGTAACGTTGAGACTTGAACATGATAAGTATTTAATTAGTGTTCTCTTTCAGCCAGCCGTCATGGACCTCAGTCCCTTTGAAACAGACAACTCGGTCAGCTGCCAACTGTCCTCTCAGATCCCTGATATCTGCAGGACTGAGGACTGCTGTTTGGGCATTGACGAGGCCGGCAGGGGGCCTGTGCTGGGTATGCTGTTAGTTAGCTAGTTTTTCCGTAAACTGAAACTCACAGTGTTTTAATTTAAGACTGCATCCTCACATCTTCTGTTGGATTCATCCATTACATATCATGGAGTTACTGATTGTGTTGTATTGTATCACTGCATTGTGTGGCATGTGCTTCCCATCCCATATTTACAGTGTTTTATGTTTTGTGATCCAGGGCCCATGGTGTATGGAATATGTTTCTGTCCAGTTTCCAAAAAGCAGGAGCTGAAGGAATCAAAAGTGGCAGGTAATCCTGTTGGCCTAGATCTGTGCAAGGATGTTGCAGTCTTTCTCAGCGTGATGCTTTAAACTCATGCTCACTGCTATCTTAATGATAAAAATGTGAAGTTAGTCTTTTTCTTTGTTCAGGTAATAAAAATACTTTATTCAATAAATAAGTATATTAGGCCAAACATGTTTTGATGCATTTTGTCATTCCCTTATCAGATTCAAAGACTCTATCAGAGGCAGAAAGAGAGAATCTTTTCCAAAAACTGGATGAAGCCAAAAGTTATTTAGGCTGGGCTCTGCAGATTCTCTCACCAAACACCATCTCTACCAGCATGTTACAGAGGTACGGGGCACATACAGTACTATGCACACAGACTGTTTTTGTTTTTTTAAAACTGTGTTTATATTCACACTCACCCATATGTCTGCTTTTATTAGGACAAAGTACAACCTGAACGCTCTTTCACATGATACAGCAATTGGTCTAATACAGTATGCCTTGGACAGTGGAGTACAGCTCACAGAGGTATGAAAACAAGTCATTCATGTGAATATAAAGGTGCACACCTAATGCTTTTGTTGGATTGTGTCTGTGAATTGTGTGCTATTCATGTGCTGCACAGTGCAACTAAAATACATCAACTAATTCAACATTAGACTCAATCATCTTTTTTCTTTTCTCTTTCCTGTCTTACTTGGCCTGCTCTCCTCAACCTACCTGATTTTCTGAAGGTATTTGTGGACACAGTTGGCCCAGCAGAGAAGTATGAGGAGAAACTTTCAAAGCTGTTCCCAGGTATAAAGGTGACTGTGAGGCCAAAGGCCGACTCCCTCTTCCCTGTCGTCAGTGCAGCCAGTATCTGTGCGAAGGTTAGTGACCACCAGCCACCTGGATCTCGGTTCATAGTTGTCATGACATCTTGCATTGATGTCCTGGTTACTTCAGTGGTCGTTAATTCAGGATCATAGAGCTAACAATTGCTGCTACCTAAATGCTCCATGTACACATTTTAAGCTTTAGTTAAATAGTTTTTCTGATGCTATGTGCTGATGTCAGGTGGCCAGGGACCGTGTTGTAAAGGGCTGGAACTTTGCTGAGGACCTGGGAGAGGTGGATGTAGACTACGGCTCAGGATACCCCAATGGTAACAGAAACCGTTAATGGCTATTATAATCCTTCCATAATGACATCCATGTTTTAGAAATACTTAAAGGTGCCCTGCCACACATATTTCATTACTTTGTGGTAATGTCTGAAGTTCATCCATGGATTCTGTAACATTTAAAATTTACCTTGTTTCAAGCCATTCTAGCGTGGTATAGAAAGCCTACAGGAAGACTCAGCTTGATTTCTGCCAGTTCTCATTAATATTCAACATGCTAAGCTGTTTGAATCTGATTGGCTAACAGCTAGCCAATGAGAGCATTGCTGTCAGAATCCTTTACCCAGCCCAGCTGGGTGAGCTAATGAATAGTAATGAGCTCAGGCAACATGATGTCAGACTGACCAGCTTTTGTAATTGGCCTGATTTCTCGGCTTATTTCTTTTCAGTGGCTAGAGCTGACAAAGGAGGTAGCAGTTCATTTTCACATTCACAACCTAACACAAACACATATGGACCTAACATATTTCAAAAAATGCAAGTAAAAACGGTTTTGTATGGCAGGGCACCTTTTAATATATTTAATAAAATCAGCATTTGGGTGCACTTACCCAAATAACCTATTAACAGGCATTTATTTTTTTAAATTCTGTGTCATTGTTAATGTTACCTAAACAAGACTAAGATTGTTATAAATGCATTTAGAAACTGCATGAAAAAAAAATGTCCTCTACATTTTCAGACCCCAAGACTAAAGCGTGGTTGCTCAAGTACCTGGACCCAGTGTTTGGTTTCCCTCAGTTTGTTCGATTTAGTTGGAGCACTGCCCAAACCCTGATTGACAACAAGGGTGTGACTGTCCACTGGTAAAGAGCCTTCAAACTTGATTTTGACCAAATGCATTGGATGTTTAAAAGCAGAGGGGTGTGTGTGTGTGTGTGTGTGTGTGTGTGTGTGTGTGTGTGTGTGTGTGTGTGTGTGTGTGTGTGTGTGTGTGTGTGTGTGTGTGTGTGTGTGTGTGTGTGTGTGTGTGTGTGTGTGTGTGTGTGTGTGTGTGTGTGTGTGTGTGTGTGTGTGTGTGTGTGTGTGTGTGTGTGTGTGAGATTTCCAGGTCATGTGTAATGTCTGTGCAAATCCTTTTGTGTTCAGAAGAAGACCTAACCACAGTGTAAAAATCAGTCTTGTTTTGTCAACTCTGTCCTCAGGGATGATGATGACGAGGATGGGGAGAAGGCGGCCCAGCGGCAGAACAACCGGTCCATGTTGGCCTACTTCAGTTCATCAGCTGGAGGTAACGACCAAAACCCGACACACCGCTTCTTTACTGAGCGGAGGCTGAAGAGCCTCGACAGACTCTGAAGACAACACAGTAGAGGACACACACGTACAGGAAATTATAAGCTCTGTGAGATTTTCATATGTAGCTCAAACAGCGAGTCTTCGGCACGGATGTGGACTTTGATGAAACATTGCAGACATTTTATGTTTGTATCACCAATGCATACGTAAATCAAGATCTTTCTTTATTTGTCCTTTTTGTACCTATTTTTTATACATTAAATAATGTTTAAAACTCATGTTTTGCTTCACAAGAGCCTTTTGTTTTAAAATTCTACACCATACTTTCAAAAAAAGGAAAAAGGCATCGTTTAGATTTAGATGCAATCTTTAATGCTAATACTGCCCTCTGGTGGCAATATAACAAAATGCACCAGAGGTTTGATAGGCATGTTCAACATGAACCATTGTGGGTTCTAGCAC
Organism: Perca fluviatilis; assembly: GCF_010015445.1. Taxonomy (NCBI): domain Eukaryota; kingdom Metazoa; phylum Chordata; class Actinopteri; order Perciformes; family Percidae; genus Perca; species Perca fluviatilis. Next base: position 24,373,179 of record NC_053112.1, on the reverse strand, counting down.
AACCACGTTCTGATGGTTGACATAGACAAATGCTACATATCCACCACAATATGACAACCGCAGAGTGAAAACCACTCAGCACAGCTTGTTCCACATACACTGAAATCATAGTCACTCATCATGTATATCACATTATTTAGGCTACAGTACTGCATAAGGATCATGGCTTATTATCTATGTATCGGATGATACCCAGGACAGAGTTTTGGTGCATATACCAAAATGAGGAATATGAACATGAATTTTTTTTTTCATTTAACAAACTTACCATACAAGATTTAAGCTTTGGCTAAATAACATATAGTCTTAAATTATGATTCAAATCAGAAATCTAATCAAAGCATCATTTAAGAGTAATATTCTGAGTAAACTTTCAATGCCAGCTTTCATAGTTTTCAACCCTTGATGTTGTCGGCACCAAAACATTTTGAGGTTTAAAACTCAGCCATGAAGGAAAACTTGAAATTTTTGCTTTTCTCGTAATACATACAGGTTTGTTTTTATTCTACTTGTTATTGTTGTGCAAATGACTAATAAAGAACCGTTAACCTAATTTTAGCTTGCATTATGTTTCATAACCTAACATTATGTTTAATAACTTTAATAACATTTTGAACTAAAATCTCTATGTTCTATACTCTTCAGTTTTACATCTTGCGTGTTGAGGCTACCCACCACAAGTCTGAGGTTAACAGGAAGCTAATAGATCGATAGGTTAAATGGTATTACTGCATACTGTTCCCCTCTTTAAATACCGCAGTGTAATCTGTATTAACCGAACAAAACACATTTGGCGTTGCATAGATCTTGAGATGTTTGCTAAGTTATCCAGCTATCCTGTTGATCCGACTCCCATCCGCAGAGTGCTTCATCCTCATCTGACTGCAGGCTTCACACATACACAAGTTCATATACAGCATCACGTTTTGCTACGGGAACACAAAAGGCAGCTGGTTAAGAAGGGGTGTCCATATCATCAGAAAAATAAATACTTCATTGACTTGCCGAGCCTAACAAAAAGTTGAAAAAAAATAAAGGCATGTCCATCTGTCACTACTTGGATTTGTGTCTAGAGTCTTGGATCCTCTTCCCACAGTTCATAGCTAAAGTGGAGATCGCAAACGAGGACAGGATCATAATCGAGCTCCCCACAAAATGAGATGACGCTCCTCTGAAGGTTGATCTCAGGCCTTTCCTGGGAAAGGTTTCTCTGTTGAAGGCTGCTGTGGCGTTCACCGTCTGGCCCACATTCTCCATGGTTATAGATGTTGCTTGGACGTACGGATGCTGAAGGCAAAGTCCACGAGCTCGTCTCGGGAGGTTGGATGTTTGGTCTGCTTCAGTCTCCGCAGGTGTCTGGATCTTTGTGTCCTGACCAACACGTCATCTGTTGTGTTCCTTCCGAGTGCTTTCTTGATGATTTACGTCCATTTATAACCTCCCCAGGCTCCTCATCTAATCCCTCTAAGTCACCCGGTCTACTGCTGCGTCAATGGGATTAAAACTAGTTAGCCCATGCCTTGCGGAGGATCAAGGTGACGATCTTTCAGCATAAGACTGTCTACTTTAATTCTATTAGATCACCCTGCCTTCCTTCCTTGATTAATGGATTTTTTTATGAGATAGAAGCTTGCAGTGAATAACTATGTGTAAACATAATTAGGAAAGGGCATGAACAATGATGACACTAAGACAGGCGAGAGGTACACAGTCATGTCATTCATGGTCATTTCCACACGCCTCGTTAGTTTCCATGCTGCAAATGTTTCTTTTCATATTCATCACAATCGAAAATAAGCTCTCTATACATTTTGCTAAATAAAAATATTAAATATCTTTCAAAGCAAAGCATGTTTACAAAAAGCAGTTTTGTGAACCAAATGAAATAGCCCTGTCTTAGCAGACAATAAGGACCAAGGTACTCGGGAGGAGAAGCAGAAGTTGCTCATTTTTGGCAGCTGGTTTGTTTTTCCATTAATTACGGGCTGTAATTGATGCAAGAAGAGCTGCCAGAATGAGTCAGTTTTCTACGACTCCTGTACTTTCCTGAACAAGTACTGCTCCTTCCCTGAGAAAAGAAGATCAATTAATGATCCAGTCTGATTCGCAGTGAAGAAGAGTACATCTGGGTAAGAAACCATATGGGACAACTATACAATAAAATCCTCATTTAGCCAACAGCATTAGACAATTTTATCCAAAATCTTTAGCCCACATCTTTATTCTCCTTGCAGATTTTTTAAAGTTATATATATATATATATATATATATATATATATATATATATATATATATATATATATATATATATATGTTCAGTCTCTGCAAATTAATCTGTTATCTAATTGAATGGATTAATCTTCTAAACCGTTTACAATGCAAAAATGCTAAACATTTTCTGACTCAAGACACTGGGAATTTGGGATGGGTGATTTTCATTATTTTCTGACATTTTATAGCCTAAAGTTAAACAATTAAGCAATTATTATAAAAAATAATCTTTATTAAAAAAAATCACAAACCATCATATGCTTCAACTATATTTAATCCACGGCTTTACATTTTATCTATAATATTTGTATTATCTGTGACAGCTATGTGTTCAATTCTTTGAAACTAGCAAATCATATGTATTGGAAAGTGCTGTGTTACTGGCAAAAGAACCTTTCCATCAACATTTCCATCTATCCACTGAAAAAAAACCGTCAACTTGTACTGTCAGCTATAGCTTGTACGCATATTTCAGCACCAAGGACAGCTCCTCCTCACTGTGAACCTGGTCACAGGGGGTCAGCAGGTATCTAATCCCCGAGGTTGTTACACACAGTCCCAGTTTCTTTTCATGGCGTCCCTTTAATTGTGCTAAATGGATTGCGCCGGTTCTTTTCCACTCCTGACAGAGACAGCTTTCATGAATGAATGTGTGACGGCGATACTGTCTTGGTAGTGTGAGAGGCTTCAACTATGAGTCCAAAAAAAAGTACACAAAAACACTTTAGTGGCATATTGGAGTTATGTGTTCTCATATAACTTTTTTTTCTTCCTTTAAGGCCTGTCTGTACTCTCTGAGTAGTGTGTACAAATTGGCCATGTTTTCTTATTTGACTTGTTAGGCAAGCAAAACGGCACAAATATATTAGCTTTTAGACTGACAACAGGGTGTTCAGGCAGTAATTGCACAGTAAAGTGATATCAGGACTAATACTGATATCAATAATATAGGTTAGAAATACAAAAGTGATTAGCTTACAGCAATTACAGATAACCATGGATTTTGCAGAAAAAGTCAGCAATATGGATTTTATTTTGTTAAAGCGATTAAAAAGTTTCCATTCAAAATTAATTGTTTTTATGAGACCAAAAAAAGTCAAGATAATGTCGCTGATTATGTTCCTGTTCAGTAGAAAATCAAAGACAATCTGCTGTCTTATAAAATGTTTCCGATGGCAAAATGTAATTTGTAAATGTCATCTGTGTAAGTGACCTTTGAGGATTTCTTCATTAAACAGCAGAAATGTTCGCTAGGCATTACATGCTGGTGTCGTCAGTGATTCTTTAACATGAAATTGTCCTGGGTACAAATTTAAAGATCATTCAGCCATTTCCTCATAAGTCATCACTTTTATAATGATGTGTTATGTGTTTATGTTTTACTACATGTATATTCCCACGGCTTCTGGTGCAATCCGATCTAAAGCTTCTTATCTGTGGATCAGCAGCATTTCCCTGGTCTCCACAGACTTTGTTGTGCCTGGCCGTCAGATTCAATTATCTCGGTCAAGCTCCCTTAGTTGCCCTGGAATTTTTCTCAACATAAGTCGTTCATTTTAATTGGAATAGCAGATATTTTCCACATGGTGGCCCTATTGCCTCAACATGAAAACTGATCTATTTTATAGCCATATGAAAATTTCAGTATGTAAGTAGAAGAATTTTGGGTTGCACTTGAACAAGCTCATATTAACTTGAACAAAACAAAAAAAGACAGTCAAATCATACAATGCAACATAGCCAAGAATATATAAAAGGTGCTGATCATGCCGTATGAAAACGGGTGTGAAAGCAACTGGATCTGTACTGCAGCTGTGAAGGTAATCACCACAATTTCACTGTATTATATCTTTCTTGTGTTGCTGCCATAGACTGTATGGTTGCTGCCAATTGATGCTTGTGTTTCTTCCGATTCATTTTAGTACAAAACATGCGACCTGCATGTTTTACTGGAGCAAACATTTGTCGTTCGCTAGGGCAAAGGTTCAAAAATGAGGTCCAGAACAATGCCAGCAAAATATACTTACATAAAAGTCAATGTCTTACCCCAAATGTGACAAACATTTTGTACAATTAGACCACACTATGATTTACTTAAAACTTCACATAGACACCCTAGTGACTTAACTTGAGAATGTGCACTGCTTTGATGATATTTTGTACATTCAGTCTTCTGCCTTCACTATTTGTGTAGGTGTACACCTGTACCGCAAGCTAAACACTTCCAATTAAGGTTGGAGCCAGTGTTGGTCTTTGTAATTTTTTTACTGGAAGCAATTGTGAGACTGTGAAAACAGTATTGGACAACAAATTCTCTGATTGTTAGTGATTACATATCAAAAATACCATAAACAAGAGTACTGAGACCAAAGGTATTGTAACAAGACAAAGAGTCTGCAGCCATGCTAATGGCTCTGTGAGGCTGTAATGCTCATTGGAGAAAGCCGTACTGTTAAACTATTCCAAAGTATTGGACCAATTAAATCTTGATGATGGCGCTAGATAAATAAATCAGGGGATCAACCATGAATGTGTTTACCAAACCCCCCGGGGATTAATAAAGTAATTCTTCAAATGTCACCCTGCTGGTGGATTAGCAAAAGTGTGGACTGACTGTGAAATTAGTTTGATTATTCCTCATGCCAGAAAAAAAACAGTATCACCAGCAAAAGAAGTTCCCATAGGACTTACAACACAGTGATCTATCTCGTAAACATACACATGAATACAAGTTAAAAGAGTAAAATACATAACCCATGACAAAAAATGTTGCATTAGCAACACATTAGCCTTACACAGCTAATATAATGGCTAAACAAAAAAGCTATAATAAAAAATATAGTACCAACAAATAATGCTCCAAGAAGGGAATTTGAGGAGTAGATACAAGATGCCAGTTAATATTTGCTTGGCCACAGGTTTGACAAAATGGTGGATGTAACTGTCAGTTAAACTGCTAGCTGTAGAGCTGTGCCAGTAGGTGTTGCTATAGCAACAGAATGTTGACCTGAGAACAGAATGCACAGTACATACTTTATGCTCTTAAGTTTCATACAGATCAATACCTAACTGGTCAGATCATATGGAAACCCTCACTATGACTAATGTGACAAACTCTTGAGAGTGCTTCCATTGAAACATTTTGATTAAAAGCGTTGATGTAAAATAAATATATAATGCATGCAAGCAGAAATAGCTTTACAGAGATAACGAGGACAGAAACCCACTTAACCGATCAAGCTGCATATACATACATTATCTCTGCATCTTGAACTCCTTCCCCTCTTCCCTCCATCTTTGTTGGGTTTATGTATGTATGATGAGGCACCCCCGAGACCGCTGATCGTATGGTGTTTTATTTAGAGAAGCTCCTCTTCCCAGACTCGGCTTTTAGCACAGCTGTAGTCTTTGACCCACTTCTGCACAGACAGGGTTAGAAATGAGGAGTAGATGGGAGCTGAGAGGAGGAGAAATTAGGTGTTTTTTGTTTTTGTTTTTTGGGCATTTTCAGCCTTTAAATAGGACAGCAGAAGACATGAAAGGGGAGAGAGAGGGGGAATGAAAGGTCGGAGTCGAACCCGGGCCTGCTGCGTCGAGGAGTAAACCTCTATACATGGGCGCCCGCTCTACCAACTGAGCTATCCGGGTGCCTGAAAAGGAGATGTTTTAAGGGAGCAGATTTGCAGTATAAGGAGAGTTAATGGATGAGAGTGAATGGATAAATTATGATAACAATAGGGGGAGTTTGGGGATAAAGGAATTAGGAGCTGTTGACAAATAGGTAATTGAACATAGGTAAATTGTTGATGCCTTAGCTGTAATTGCCTAAATACTATACTTAGGAAGGCAGAAAATGAATAGTTATGTAGTAGTTATGGTACAATATAGAGATTTTTCACAGCAGACATTTTGACTTCTAAAAGGAAGGAAAGCACAATGATTTCAGGGCCTTGGTATTGTGCATGCACTCAATGGCACTCACAGTCATCATTAATATTAATTTCACATGTGCTTTATCTGCTTCGGCAAGTCCAGGGGTTTATGGAGTGTGAATCTTGGCTACCGAGTTTGTGTACTGAATGTAATGCTGTTTTATTATTATTATATCACTGAAATAAGTAAACATAATGTACACAACATCAAGTTGGTAATTAAAACTTACAGATTCTAAACAATGTAAACGTTAACACAATCACAAATACAGCTACAAAGTCAGGTCATGTTAGGTTGAATGCCAATTAGCAGCAGCTAGTCAGCTGTAGGTTGCCCATGGGCATGTTCACAGTAACAGAGATAAACAGAGCTTAAAAAAGGCCAAATCACCACCGCTCAATTTGAAGGAGCTTCTTTCAAATGACAAAATCAGGAAGCTGCATTGAATATCTTCACATAATCTTTTTGTGAAGATGTGTTGTGTCTGATGACTCATTATTAGGGATGATTTTAAAATGCACTGTGGGGACACAGTAATAATAAATGAGGAACGTCTGAATTAGCAGACGCAGCCTTCAGCCTCAAGGGCGTTTGGAGTGAATTATATTCTAATGCGTCCATGTAGTTTTGTCCCTGCTCCTGTGTTTAGCTGGGTTGACTGCTTATAAAATGATCAACACATTATATGATGTAGAGCTGAAACAATTAGTCGCTTAATCAATTAGTACACTGTACTTTAACAATGCTAGTAAATCTTCTTTGCTACCCTGACACTTTTTTGCAACTTGCCTAGTTTAATTCTGAGATTTCCCAATGTAGTTTGGCATGATGTTTTTTTCTTTGAGAATCACTGGATTAGTCAGTCGCCAGAAAATGTAAAATGTATATGCAACAATTTTGATGACCAATTAATCATAATTTAAAATGGCAAAACATTCACCGGTTTCTGCGTCTGAAATGTGAAGATTTTCTGGTTTTCTTAGTCTTCCATAGCCCTTTTCGCACGGGACTAGTATTACCAGGGCATCTCTAGTAAATTGTAGTTACAGAGGTCGTCTGTGATCTTAATCCCGTACGAATCTACCATGTCTGTAATTTGTCAACGAATGCAGGGGGAGGCACTTGCAGTCTATGAAGAGATGTGAGCTGACGTCGCTCTTGTGAGACAGGTTTACCAGAAAGGGAAATGGGATTGCACAAGCTGCAGGCATTTCCCAAATCCCTGTCCTGCCAAGCTTTTTGGCTGCCGAGAGCTGACCCCCTGTCACCTCCCTCGGGGCATCCTTTGAAAAAGGGTGACATCATTTTTGAGAGCCTTTTTGCACAGAGCAGTATGAAAAAGTCTTTGTCTTGCAACTGTGAAACTGTGCCCCGTAAGGTTTCTACACAGCTGCTTCCTCCCCCCTCCCCAAATCTCACAGCACCTAATGAACAAAAAAATATGTAAAATTCATGTGCATTCATTAATTATTTAATATTAATAAGAAAAGCAGCATAGGCTAAATGTGCTACAGACGTCAGACAAGCTGGTAACTGGGTCAATCCCCAGAAACATTATTCACCTGCTGACACCAATGCACATGTAGCCTGGGTCCCAGTTTATTCTAATGCCTTCTTTAGTATTAAATCAGTATGAGCTTTAAAAAGGCCAATACCAATATGATTGGATTTACGTTTAATGTGTATACATTTGACCATGTTCTCCTGCTGAGAAGTTCTCCTGCACATATTACTGTAGGCAGGTGGACAAGCTTTGTAAACAGCCATTAGACACTGAAACTTTTTAAAAAAAGCGTTCAAATTATATTACTAATAGATGGTTTTAGTGTAGTGTTCCAAATAATTTCAGCATACTCGTTTGAAATCTCACTCAATCATTTCCAGATTAACATCTGATTCTTGCAAGAATTTGTGGACTGTTGCGCTAATAGATTAATTAATTAATACATTTAAATGCGTCCTCTTAAAGAAATGATAATTTCACGAAAGCACAACATCAGAGTCTTATAACAATTATTCATGGCTTCATTCAAGTGTGGGGCACTCCACCGAATTTACACATACATTTAAAGGTTATTCATATCGAGGAGCACTACTTAGCCTGTGAAAAGAGTTTCATAATATCCTTTGTGGCTCTGGAGGGAGCTTTGAAAGAAGTGGGCATTTAGGATGTCCCCCTTTAGACAATATTGAGTGGCATAATGGGAAATGAAGGATCCAATGGTTTTGGAAATTGATTCATATTAAAAGTTAGGATAGCTTGGCCACTGATGCTTCTATTTTGACCATAGTGTTCAATCTGTCTTTAGAGAGTTCTCTACATTTATTGAAGTGCAATACTAAATAGCTGGAGTAATCCTTTATGTGAGGAAACTGTCCAGACCTGTAAATACTTGATGATTGAGATTTCATGTGGAAACAGATTCCATTTGAGAAACATACAGTATGTACTGTCAAGTAATCCCTACATCCCTTTGTCAAAAGGACAAGAACTGACTGCAGTGTTGTTAACCTCCGTTCTAAAATTATTTGCAAAACAGAGATCTCTCACACAGCTTAGATGCGATACTAAACAAATTCCCCATAATGATATTATCATTTATCATGACTTTTTTAAGCTATGCCATCTAGCAATGCTTTTAAGATTGCCTGTAAGAAATTTGGTTTTATTCCAGAAGCCATAAAACTCGTGGGCAATCGAGGTTAAGGAGATTTTTAGAAGGTTTTTTGGAAATAAAAGCCTAATATTGGTACAAAAGTGTTACTGTGACCTTTACTTTATTGAGCCATAGAGCTGAAACGTCATTAATTGATTAGTCGATAGACATGAAATGAATTATTAATAATTTTATAATTTATTAATAATAATCATCATCCTCTATAACAATATAAATAAAAGAAACACACAAAAACAAAGCATAAATGCGAAATGTTTGCCGCTTCCAGCTTCTCAAATGTTCATCATTGTTCTATCATTTGCTGCTATTATTGGGTCATATGTGATAATAAATTTAATTCTACAGGTTTTGGACTGTTGCTTTAACAAAATAAATCATTGGGCTTTGTAAAATTGTGATGGACATTTACAAATTTTTTGACATTTGATAGATTATGCGATTAATGGATTATTCTAGAAAAATAAATGTGAAGATTAATTGACAAAAAACACTGCAGTCTTCTTTTTTAACAAAACATAAGCTGCTGTTACACCATTAGATGAGTGCGTTCTCCTTGTGTGGTTGAGAGTGGGAGACTTAAAGTGGTGGTGGTGGGGGTGCTGAGGTTGAACCCAGAGTGATCTGGGGGTGAGAGGGACTAAAGCTTGCCAGCTCCTTCTGCTCAGACAGAAACAGGGAACATTAAGATCATCCTCCTAAAAGCTACTAAATCTCCCTCATGTCTCCTGCTGTCCTAAATCTGGAGCCAGACCAGCTACCCGGCCTCTTGTGTGTTTTTCTCTCCACACTGATCCGTCCCATCAGCCACCTTTGACCAACTCAGTTTTCTCGCTTTCTTTCTTGTGAGAATGTTAACAGTGAAACATGAGCGCCCGGGTAGCTAAGTTGGTAGAGTGTGCGCCCATATATTGGTTTACTCCTCGATGCAGCGGCCGCGGGTTCAACTCTGACCTGCGACCCTTTGCTGCATGTCGTTCCCCCTCTCTCTCCCCTTTCACGTCTTCAGCTGTCCTGTCAAATTGGGGCCTAAAGTGCCCAAAAAATTATCTAAAAAAAACAGTGAAACATTATCCTGACAAACCCACCACATTGTATGAACACGGTGATGGACTTTGACCCGTTTCAGTAAATTCAGTGATTACTACCGCTTAGTGATGCCTTTTCCTTTAGTATTGATCAGGGAATGTATTCATTTCATTGACATCTACAGACTCAGTGGGGACGGGACGGTTCAGTTTGAATGAATATCAGACCTGTAGAAGACATGCAAATGTCAGTGAATATGTCAACAGCACTCAAGATCTTCACCATGGTGGGAATCGGTTTTTATGCCAGTGTTCATTCATTAACATTTGGATCAGGGATGCAAGTAACTGAAGGGTGAGGAGCTGTGAAATGTTATGTGGCAGTGGATCCCATGTGTGACAGGTGTGAATACTGAATAATGCATAAACCTTGGTGCCATTTTTCATTGGAATAGCAACAGAAGCATGACGGCAGGCTGTGTTGACTGATAATTCTGACACACACGTACAGTGTATGGGCATAAACACATTTTGACTAAGCACCTTGAAGTAACTAAGTAACTCTTTATGCAAACATTCTACAAAGGAACTGGGTTCATGTTAGATTGGGTGCCAAATTAGCAGCATTTGTCAACCCCATGGAGAGTGCTGCATGTGAATTTCAACCTGCTGTTTGTTGATGTACTTTGTCTGTGAGAGGACCATATGGAAAAAATCCTATATCATTGTATGCCTTATGTAATTTTATATTATGATTTTGAAAAATTAGTTGCAACTATTTTCATAATCAAGTGATTGCTAAAAAAGAAAAGAAAAGCCAACCATTCACTGTTCCAACTTGTGATAATTTGCCATTTCTCTGTTTTATATCATGTCAATCTTATTGGGTTCTGGGATTTTGTGATGGCCCTTTCTGTATTATTTTCTGACATTTTGTGAACCAAACAACTAATCCATAAATTGAGAAACATCAACCTCATCAGATTAATTAAAAACTGTTACTGAATAAAATAACCAGTCACGAATGAAGGTTTTTGACTCATCCAGTTAATTAAAAATGTGACAATTTATGAAGGTAGTTGATCACATTGAAAATCACAGAGAAATTGATATAGCCATCAAACAGTGTTTATTGGTTTGCAACAGTGCTCACAATGGCCTAGCACAAGATATATATATATATATATACCACAATGTAAATGGTACAGTTAACAAATTTGAATCATCTCATATTAGCGCTGTAACTAACATTTATTTTCATTATCAATTAATCTGCCAATGCCTTTTTTGATGAATCGTTTGTTCTGTGAAATATCAATAATAGTGAAAAAAAATGCCAATCACAAATTCACAGAGCCCAATTGGGACATCTTTTAATTTCTTCTGTGATCAAAAGTCCCAAACCAAAGATATTACATTGAGGCTGTTTGATATGACAAACTGAAGCAGCAAATCCCTGCAATTTGAGATGCTGTTACCTGTAGCTTTTTCACCACTATTTTTTTCTTAAAAAAATGAATGATGCAGATTTTCTTTTTAACTGTCGATCGATTAATCAACTAGCCTAATTGTTACCTATATAGCTTAAAATATGTTGTCATTATTTCAAGACTTGCCTTTCTTTGAGGGGGGGGGGGCTGATGTAGCCTACCTGGAATGTGAGTAAACATGATTCGCCTCTTTGGAAATGTTGGCTTGAAAACTTGTACATCAAAAAACACTTCCATAGCTGACGCAAGCATCTGGTCGCTAAAGGGTTAAACGTCATTTGGTAGTAGGAAGTGGGTGGTAAGAGCTAAGGATGGAGCGAAGCCTGTGTAGCGATCACAGATGATTTTTCGCGAGAAAATCAATGTTACACCAGAGAAGAACAGAGTGAACCCATCGTGTACCTGTGAGAACACGGGAAAACGGACAAATCTGTTTACAGGAGGACGAGAACGTGAAATGATCAACCTGCTTTCAGTGCCGATGTGTGTGTGTCTTTGAACAGAGGGGCAAATAGACTCGCTACAGATTTTCATTGATCTCGCCGTTTTCAATGCACAGAAGCTCTGAGTGAATGTGACATGTAATCGAGATTTGTAGTTGTGCAATAATGTTCAATAGGTCTGCAAAGAAGTCCGTGTTCATGCATGCACTGGTCCCTTCTCATCACATAGACTGTGCTTGAATGTGGGTTGGCTGCCTGTGGACTCCTCTAACATGTAGCGGATTGTAGACCGACATAGGATCGTTGTGATAGAAGCATTTTAAAGGATGAAAGTAGTTGAATGGATTGTTGTTGGCTATTCCTGGTCCAATGAGCTATCTGTAGTTTTAAAAGATTGTTTTTGAACTGAGATTCGCACTTGATGTTTTGGAGGGGGTGAAAGATGCCTGCAAACTTGTTTGGTTTATCTAATATGTGGTGTGATAAGCTTCGGTCTGACATAGGCTGTTTGGGGGTTTTCTTCTCAGTGTCTCAGCTGGATTTGAGTTCATGCAGTGCACGCTGATCCCACTGTGCAGCCTCTCGCTTATTCAGCAGTTCCCACCACAGAGTAGCCTAGTCAGTAGTCTCTGTCAGTCTCTGCCAGCAAGGGATGTGGGCTGGGGTCGAGCACAGGAGCGGCACTTTGATATACTTTGGTAGAGATAGGCTAACTGATAGTGTATTTTTGTGGTTGTAACTCGAGAGAAGATTTCTCGTATTGTATAATTTACCAAATTGAATATAATAGCATCAATTAGACAATTAGATGTTACCTGCTTCTCGCTGGGAAACGATGTTATAAGCAGCCGACACTCTGCCAAGCATTTCGGTTAAGTAGTAAATTGACTCTCGCTGAAAGCCACGCGAGAGTGGGGCTTCTTCTCGACGCCGTCATCAGTAGCCCACGAGACAGTGACAGGTGTGAAGACGTACACCCGCCATGGATGATTCTGGGATCATCCGAAGACGAAGGCTGCAGGTGAGAACTTAAAAAAAAAAAAAGTAACCTCATTTGTCCCCATATTGTAGCCTATTGTATGAATGCTGTAGAAAATCATAGACCACATGTCTTTTTATATTTCAGAAGTGCAAGTGTTGAGAAATATGTCATAGTTACCAATACTGGCACTAGGCTAGTCTTAATTCTTTGAATTAATTTATGTATTCCTTTAAACACATTTTATCTCAATTTATGTATGCTTCCAAAGTAATCCCAGGATGTATAGGCCCATGAGTGAGTTCATGAAAGTAGTATGAAAAGGCACAAGGCCATGAAACATGGAGGTGTGGAGTCAGATGATTTACTGCACAAAACAGCAACTTTTCAGATAGGAGTGGGCAACATGAAAACCTCTCTATCACAGTAATTTTATATTGCAATATCAATATATAGGCTTACATATTATAGTCACATGTAATGAAAATCGAGTGAGAAACTTTTTATGGCTAGATTAAAAAAGTTGACTATTTTGTCAAATACTAATTATATAATAATTTGTAACATTGCCCTCAATGGCTATACCCAGAGATAATGAAGGGATAGCTATCCCATTAAAAAAACAGTATGGCAACATCTTTGTAGACAAACATTTCTGAACATATTGTCCCAATAAAGTTTTGGAATAACTTGTAAAGGCAGTACAAATAAGTGCAGTGGGTGACAGACCTGTTTTCTGACAGTTTTACATTCACAGTAGTCTCACTTTGCCAGACCATCCACACGCTGCGGAGCGGAGGAGGGTCTGGCTAGTCTACACAGCATTCTGGGATGGGAGAAAATCGTGCTCTGGTTTATTGGCATTTCTTAAACCAATCACAATCGTGATGGGTGGCGCTAAGCTCCACATGGAGCCGCTGTAAAGATGAGAGAGAAAAGTATGAGAGAAAACTGAGATTGGACAGTCTCAATTAACCATGAAGAGATCTGAGGAGCAGTCATCCATAGTCCTCATAAATCCACCAGAGTTTAAAATTCCAACACAAAAAATGCAGAAGGAAACGGAAATCGGCAAAAATAAATTTCCTGCGGCACTGGAGCAATCCCGGAAGTGGAGTGTCAAGGATATAGACTAGATTCACAGTAATATTTCAGTATTACAGTCATATGTTGAGTCTGGGCTGCTGAAAGGGACATCTTGTACAATATGACAGACACAGGAAGGCACAAGTAAAAGAGTCCTCCGAGGCTTTCCCTGTTGTGGGCAGGCAAAGCTCACTATGCAGGGTCTTTGTCTGCCAGTCCTCTGCTGCAAGATATAACTGCCAAGATACTTTGCTCCAGATGATTGCTCATCATTTATCAAATTTATGTTGGAAGGCCTGATGGATTAAAGCAGACACTAAATAAAAGTAAATATTTTTTTTAGGAGTTAGTCTACAGACAATTTAAAGGAACAATATGTAATATTTCTGCGTTTAATTGTCTAAAAGATGACTATACCTACTGTATATTATATATTTTGTTGAGTTGTGTACTTACATTATCCCAAATGTTTCCAACATTGTTCAAATCCAGACAAATCTGTAGTTTTATTTCGATGACACGGGACTTTACGTTTGGTTGCCTCTCAATGGTGTCATATACCCTTTGACCCCTCTAGTTACTCTAACTTCAGTCAAAACACAGGATACACCAGATGATACGTTCGTGAACAGATCAACTTTAATCAGCAATGGTGTGTACAGTAACAATGAAAACTACAACTCCCATAATCCCTTGCATCTTCACGACGTCATCCAAAGTCTGTGTTTACATCCATTGTTTTGATTGAGAGAACCCTAGCAGCAGAAAATTACATATTGTACATTTAATTCTAAGGAATAGAAGGCTATCTGCTACCTACCTCTACCACAGCTCTACCTGTAATTGAACTGTACTTATTTAACTGTTTGTTGAAGATTTCTTCTCAACTGTGTCTTAGTGACGTTTAGACTGAGGCTTTTGATAATGGTTTGCTGTTAAAGTGCAGGGAGAGATACAGTAAAAATATGAAAGAGAGAAAATGGCCATCAAGTCTCCCTTAAAACCAAGCTGACATATTCAAACAGCTTGTTTTGTATAACCACCACTCTAAAACATCATGCACAACTAAAACTAGAAAACTAGCAAAATGGTACATTTGGGGAACTGGAACCAGTTAGTTAACAACTTTAAATTTTCAATAATATTCCATTATCAAAGCTGTTAACAATAATTCCTGTAAATCGTTAATCTGTCAGACTTATTTTAGATTGATCGATTAATTGCACGTTCGGAAAGGCCAAAGTGATGATTTCATATTTCTTATTTAGTCAGGCCAACAATCCAAAATTCAGATATTTAATTAAAAACAATACAAGACCTGATATAGGGCTGTTAAAATTGCCCAAAAATTACCTTAGAATATTCAGTTGAATTCCTTTTATTTTTGTGCAGGGCAAACCAATACAACGAGAGACATAACTACTTATGTATATTTATTTAAACATAAAGTTTAAAATAAACAAATAAAATAATAATTCTATACCGTAAAACATAACTTAAAGATCGTAGACCTCTCTCCCTCTCTAGAATTTGCAGGAGGCAGGACATGACGTGGATTACAGTGCGGTCACATAGCCCGGTTCGTAATTTGGTCATAAACAACCAAGTCTCTTGTCATTCGGTAAATTTGTGTGACGATTTTGGCGTTGGCCCTAACCCACAGAAGTTTTTGCGTGTTTAAAAAACTATAACAACTAAATGTTTTAGCTCGACTATAAATAAGCTCTTTTGTAGAGGTCCTATGTAGAGAAGTTGAATTCTTACACAAAGGTTATTGCCCATATCAGGCACAGATTTCATACATCACACAGGTAAATATTTGCAGATGACATGTAGTTTATGTGTGCTCAGGATTAGTCTTGTTCGGCAGAGTTCAGTGTATAAATTAGAAGACATTCAGTCACTTTGCTCCTTTTGATTGGAATATTTTCTCAGAAGTTAATAGTAGCTGAATTTTAAACATGGATATCAACATCATCAGTGGATACTGAGAGCAGGGGCAGCCTGGCGGGGAGACAGGAGACAGTTAAATGTAATACACACACACACACACACGCACACACACACACACACACACACACTCACTCACAAGAAGATTACTGGTGAATCAAACTTTTGATTTTAGAGTGCATATTAATGTGTGTTTCCATCCATTCAATGACTCACTTAGCATCTGTATATGTATGTATGCGTATGTATGTATGTGTGTATGTGTGTGTGTGTGTTTTGTGCATGACATTCATGCCTATATGTACATATCAAATCAACTCCCACCTCCTGCCCCTATTTTCCATTTCCATTGAAGTGGTCGATATCCATATCTCAGACAGAGGAGGTCTAAATGCTGAGGATGTGGCGCAGTTGTCAGGCCCATTAGCAGGACTAATGGTGGCCTAACAGCCCTGTGTGCCCTTAGGGAGGAAGACCAACCGGCAGCAGCAGGACGGGCTGAAAGGGCCCTAGGCCAGTAGTAGGAAGGGGGGCTGCATAGACGTGAGGCAGGGAGCAGCTGTGGGCTACAGTAGACCCCATCTAAGTGGCTATTACAATATCTGGATCCCTTTACTGCCTGGATCTACTTTCACACCAGAGAGAGAGAGGAGGAGGAGGGAAGAGAGAGGTGTGCGTGACTACTTTATTGTTCATATATGAGTGGACACTAAAAAATAATTCAGGCTAAAAATAAGGTAGAGCTGAGTATCAATCGATTTGCTCAATATTGAAATTAGTTGGTATCATGTCATGGCTGAATCCAATCACGTCTTTCTAATCAGAATCAGAATACTATATTGATACCCTCAGGGAAATTGTTTAGTTGCAGTTGCTCACAGTCAAATTCAAGGTAAAAATAAAAGTAAGTAAGTAAAATAAAAGATAGAAGTGCAAGTCAATACGTGTATAAAGTAACATAAAGTAACATAGCTACTGTACAAGAAATAAAAAAAGTTAATGAGTGAATTAATGAATAAATGGATTTTCATTCATTAAATAAAAAAGCCAAACATATCATATGCATGCAGTTCATTTTTGTCTTAACACTAACTGATCAGAAACTTTGCCTGGTTAAACAATGTTAAACATTTGACGACAAAGGATTGTATTTTCGCTGACTTTGTCGCTCTATAACTACGTCACCTGACTTCCTCCTGTCATAATTGCGATGGCCTCTAGAGGGCTTTGTCACTTGACTGCCATTCATTTTGGCACCACTTTGACAGCGAATAACTTTACATCTGAATCATTTAACCCTTGTTTGTCTTCCAGTTAAAAAAACGACATTTTTGACACCTTTTTTTCACATTTTTTTTTTT
Organism: Perca fluviatilis; assembly: GCF_010015445.1. Taxonomy (NCBI): domain Eukaryota; kingdom Metazoa; phylum Chordata; class Actinopteri; order Perciformes; family Percidae; genus Perca; species Perca fluviatilis. The sequence continues at coordinate 24,355,963 of NC_053112.1, read as the reverse complement.
GCTTTTTCCAACGTTTTAAATTGTTAAATTTTTCTTCTACAAATTTTCAGCGCTTATTTCTACGTCCCATATTTTCTGATATAAAACAAAAACTGAAAACGGGTCAATTTGACCCGAAGACAACACAAGGTTTAAAGACTCTATTTGTCTATTGTTTATTTCTAAAGAAATACGACAATGGGCTCC